>NC_069387.1:88143000-88460500 GCF_027475565.1 Acinonyx jubatus | reverse complement strand
CACGTTGAATGTAATTACCGGTATTTGTAGGCAAGAAACGCATCTTCTATATTCACAATGCATTTCAAGCCCACAAACACAATGGTCAGTCTGAAAAATCTTGTAGACCCATTCTTTGTGAAAGTGTCTATAATGTGATCTGAACTTTTGAGAGAAAGACAGTATAGACGCTCCAAATATGATTGTAAATGTACTTGACACCCCCTCCCCAGATTTAGAGAAATCATATGTTTTATAAACCACTGATGGAACAGATTCCAGAATCCAGGTAGAACTACGTGGGAGTGGTGGAGACTGTTGTCTGTCATCCTGTATATATTCTCCTCTGTTCCTTTCAGTGCTAGAGTGGTAGGTGCTCTAGCCTACTCAGCAAGGCTCTGGGTTCCAAGTTGGATACTACAGTCTCAGTATTTCTTGCAGCTAGGTGTGATCATTTGACCATATCATCAACAGCATAAGATTAACAGAAGGGATGTTTGCAACTTCTGGGTCATCTTCTTATAAGGAAGACACTTACAAGGAAACTACTCCCTCTTTCTCCCTTCCTTCTAACCGGAATGGAATGATATGGAGCAGGGAAGCAAGCTTCTACCTTGAGGACAAGGGAAACGTCCCAGAATAGAGACTCTAATCTGTTTTGTGTCATGGACCTCGTAGGCAGTCTGGTAAAACCTATGTAGCCCTTCTCAGAATGATGTTTATAAGTGCGTAAAATAAAATACACAAGGTTAAAAAAGGAAAATATACCAAAATATGCTTTTCAAAATTGTGTTTAAAAGTTTTAATATAATAAGTATGTGTTTATTAACCCATCAAATATCAAGCCCTAGAGGCAGGTGTGCCATTAGCAGTGATACAGTGTAATATTATTAAAAGATACGTACAACAAATGAATATGATACAAAAATTACCTGTTATTTCTATTGGTAGCAAAGTCATAGGTACTGCTGATATCATGGTTGTTTGTTACCTGCATTCAAAAGTGAAAGGAAACTTCTATCCGTGGCCTCCCAAGGGCCCATGGACCTAAGGTCAAGACCCATGCTCTGGGAAATAGTGGAGAAAGAAGCTAAAAGATGATCCCAAGGAGCAGAGCCACCTACTTGCCATGGATTGCCAAGCTACCTCTTTTTTTTTTTAAATTTTTTAAATTTTATTTATTTTTGGGAGAGAGAGCACGAGCAAGGGAGGGGCAGAGAGGGAGACACAGAATCTGAAACAGGTTCCAGGCCCTGAGCTGTCAGCACAGAACCCGACGCGGGGCTCAAACCCACAAACCATGATAACATAACCTGAGCCAAAGTCGGTCGCTTATCCGACTGAGCCACCCAGGTGCCCCATTGCCAAGCTACCTCTTGACTGTTACAGGAGAGAAAAATCAACTTCTGTCTCATTAAAGCTACTGTATTTTAGAGACTCTCTGTTACAGCAGCTTAGTCTTCACTCTAATATAGTGAAATATCATAGTCCACCAGCAAACTGTCCTTTGCTGAGGCCAGATATTTTGAAGTCTAAAACATGCAGTTTTCTGCTGCTGAGGAAGGTGAGTAAAGAAACCAGGATGGTGGGGAGAAGAGGTATCCAGAGCGCAGGGCCCTCAACCCTTAGGCAGCAATGAATGCTCCTCACTCAGACACTCTCACCATTACTTCTCTTCAATTCACACTACCAGTTTCCCCGGGTCTCGGAAAAATGCCACCTCATTCATTTTAACTCAGAGAAGTTCGGATTCCTCCCGTGTTTGATGTGGCTGGAACTACATCAAACAAAAGTGATAAAGAATGCCTCTTAAGGATTTAGTCTAACTGGCCCTTAGTATCTCAGAAGAAGGACAAGAAAAAAAGGAGAGCTTCCTCCAGCCATTATTGTGATTGCCCCAACCTTTCCATTTACTAGACAAATTTTAATCTCGGCCCCGTCATGTGAAACCAAATTAAGATCTGAACAATTCTTTGTCATTCTCCAGAAAGGGATTATACAAAGGAATGGAAGAAACAACTAAACAAAACTTTAGTTGTTATTAAGAAGAGACCAACATAGGGGCGCCCGGGTGGCTCAGTCGGTTAAGCGGCCGACTTCGGCTCAGGTCATGATCTCGCGGTCCGTGAGTTCGAGCCCTGCATCGGGCTCTGTGCTGACAGCTCAGAGCCTGGAGCCTGTTTCAGATTCTGTGCCACCCTCTCTCTGACCCTCCCCTGTTCATGCTCTGTCTCTCCCTGTCTCAAAAAAAAAAAAAAAAAGTTAAAAAAAAAAAAGAGAGACCAACATAGGGGTGCCTGGGTGGCTCAGTGGGCTAAGCATCTGACTTCAGCTCAGGTCATGATCTTGCTTTTTGTGAGTTCAAGCCCCACATCAGAGCCTGCTTCAGATCCTCTGTCTCCCTCTCCCTCTGTCCCTCCCCCACTCACCCTCTCTCAAAAATAAATAAAAACATTTTTAAAGACAGAGAGATCAACAGAAAACCAGGTGTGATAGAATCCTGAAAAATTTTTTATCACACTGCTTGGCAGATCTTCTCAAGTCCTAGAGAAATAACTAGTTTTCTTTAAAAGGTTAAAAACTATTTAAGTCAGAGGCAATAACGTAGAGCATTTTGTGAACACTACATACCATTCTGGGTCAAAGGAACACAGGTTGCAAAGGAAGACGAAGAGAAAGGCATTGCAAAGTAACCTCCCATTGAATTCTCCCAGAGAATCTTTCTAAAAGATCACGAAAAGTTGTGTCCTCTTTAATATAGATGCAAAAAATGAGGCAGGAGACAGGAAAAACCTACTGATGGTAATAATAACAACAGCTAATATTGATCAGGTTTGTGTAAAGTCAGCATTATTTCTTCCTTAAATGTCTGGGAGAATTCACCTGTGAAGTCATCTGGGCCTAGGATTTTCTTAGTGGAAGGTTTTTTATTTTGAATATAATTTCTTTAACAAATAGAGGGCTTAGAAATATTCTATTTCTTCTTTGTCATATTTGTTAATGCATGTTTTTCAAGGAGTTGGTTCACTTCATCTAAGTCCTTGAATTTATTGGCATATACATTGACCATGATATTCCCTTACTATTTAATGCCTGTAGGATCTCTAATAATGGCCCCTCTGCCCCTCCTCATACTGGTAATTTGTGTGTTCTCTCTTTTGTTTCGATCAGTATTGTTAAAGGTTTATAAATTGTATCAATTGTTTCAGTGAACCCACTTTTGGCTTTTTGATGCCCTTGATTTTTCTATTTCACAGATCATGTGGAAGTCATGTGATCTGGGGACAAGTTTTTATAGGATTCACTCTGACTGATGTTTGGGGAATACACTAGAGGGAGCAAGGGCAGAAACCCAGAGGCCAGTTAGGAAGCTAGGGCAGTGATCCAGACAGGTGGCTTGCACCGGGGTGGTAGCAGGGGAGATGGTGAGAGTTAGTCATACTGGGACATCTCTTGAAAGGAGAACCAACAGAATTTAATGGCATTTTGGATATACCATGTGAGAGGAGAAGGGTCGCAGGTAACTCCAAGGATTTGGGACCAAGCAAGTAGAAGAATTCAGTGGCCACTAACTTAGATGGAAAAGTCAGTGTTACTGTTATAATTAATGAATGTGCTATTCACTAATAGCATATGAAGGAAAAATAATCAATAGAATAATTCCAATTCATACAAAGTATGAGTGACTAAGTTTTTTCCTCTGTTTCTTAACAAGAATTTATTGCATCTATGATGTGTGAAGCTTTATGTAGGTATGCGGAATCTAACGATGCAGTGACTTGACCCAAGATATTCAAAGAGACAGAATGAAACCTGACTGGTGACTTGGCATCAGAATAAGACTGCTTTTTGGGAGGTTTGCTGTGAGGCAAGGAATCCTGCTCTAATTTTCTAAAACTAATTAAGTGACCACCCTCTTACTAGTTGTGTGGTCTTGAGCACATTCTTGACAATAGTTTTCCAATTAATCTATCAAGGATAATGGGTATTCAGTAATTATTAATTTCTTCCCTCCCTCATACCTATAAGTTGTAAGTTGCCCCAACTATAAATTTTAGGGATAGTCTTACCTTGGCTATGAAGGAAATAATGATGAAAACATTCATTTTGACTTCCCAGATACTCTATGTGGATTTGGTACTTTCTGAGAAGTCTCTTCTGAGATGGGAACTAAGTCCCTGTCACCCAACCCGGGGACCCCCAGGCAGGGTCCTGCTCAGGGGTCATACATCAAGTTCACTGCAAGAGCAAAGGCTCCCAACAGTTGCAGTACCCATGACTGTGCAGATCTGGCTTTACACATTCACACACAGAAAGAATATTTGCTGCCAGATCTCCTGTGTCGAGATACAGCAATGAGCTGTATGAAGGGGCCTCAGTGTATCGGGAGGCAGGCGGGTATTTTCCCAAGCACCAAGTCCCCATGAAAGCCTGAATGTGGACCCAGGGTTAGCCAGAGTCTCTTCATCCTCCCTTTGCTCCATGATCAGAAGGCCAGCCAGGTCTTCCGGGCCTCAGAAGACGAGTGTCCATTGCAGTCCACACGACAGTCAGCAGGCGGCTCCCTCTACCTCCTGGCACACTCAGAGTCTCGCCTCTAAGGCCCCAAGTGGAAGCTCAATGGTGGTCTGTTGAAATAACAGCTTCTCCCAGGGCCAAATAACAGTGGTCACCTCTAGGAAGGAGAACCGGGAGCACAGGGACCAGTATGGGATCCTTTCTTCCATTTAAATAGTATTGAACATCTACTATGGGCCTGTAGCTGTTTACATCATGGACATACTGTAATGAACAATGCAAACAGCTCTGCCTCCTGGAGCTTGTTTGCTACTGGAGGACACGGACAATAGATAACATACATTTTTTAAATGCCATAAAGACAAGGCAGCTATATACTAAGTGACAAATGTCTATCAGGCAATATTGCTATCGCCTGATTATTGCTCCTCTTTCACTAGAATGGGAGCAACTTGAGGGCAGGAATCAAGCTTGTTGCTGATTCAGGGCCTTTGCACTTACTGGCCCCTCAGCCAGAACCCTTGTTCCCACACTTGACACAGCCCTTTTCTTCACTTCATCAAAACCTCTGCCAAAATGGAGCTTCCACAAACCAGCCACCTCTGACCAGTCTATCTGAGGGCACCTTCTACCCCAGGTCACTAGCCCCTTCCTCGGCCTCATTTTTCTTTATAGCACTTACCACTACTCTACGTTACAGGGTATATGTATTTGCTTATTGTCCATCTCCCCAGTGGAAAGTCTGCTCCAAGTGCAGGGACCTTTTCTCTCTGGTTTTTCGTGTACCCCGGCACCTAGAATAACGCCTGGCACTAAGCAGAGGGCAATTCGTTCGCTGGCTGAATGAACGCATGCTATGCCTAACCATGTGCCAGCAATGCCAATGCATGTTCTAGGGAGCATATGGGTATGTGTGCGCGCATGTGCACAACAAAGGAAATGATGACACGTGGAGGATAGTTGCGGCATAGCTCCAGAGTGATCACGTGAGAAAGATGAGAGGCAGCAGGAAGGGTCTGGATGGGAGGTGTGAAGGCGCAAGACCAGAGCATGGGAGGCTTCTGATCTGACCCCCGAAGGGAAGGGAGAGAATGAGCGAAGGCACAGCCTTGGCCAGAAAGCCTTTCTTGCTTGCTCTGCTCCCACTGTCAGGGCTCAGGAAGTAAAGGGGGTAACGGAGAACACCCAGAGTGCACAAGGGCTACTGAGAGAAGACACTGGGGTCTGAAACAAGTTGAATACCTGCAGGCAAGAAAGCAATGGAGCCCACCATCTGCTGTGGCTCTCCAGATTGCCCCTGATTCAAACCTGATGTTGACTCATATTCAGAACTACGCCCTTTGCTCTCTTTTCCTTTCCTGCTCCTATTCTGGGCATGGTCTGTAGGGTCCCCGAAGAGGCTTTCCAAGTGGAAACTCTCAGAGCACAGGACTCAGGCTGGGAACTCAGTACAGCAGAGCTCTCCAAAGATTTTGTAGATGGGACCACATTTAATTTTCTTGGTCGTTTAAAAAACAACACAGGCTCATTTTACATATTTTCAAAAAGCAGAGAACAGAATTTTTTTAAGTTTATTTATTTGTTTTGAGAGAGAGCACAGGAGGGGCAGAGAGAGGGAGTGAGAGAGAACCCCAAGTAGGCTCTGTACTATCAGCACAGAGCCCAACCAGGGCTGGATCTCAACCACCACCAGATCATGACCTGAGTTGAGATCAAGAGTCAGGGCTTAACTGACTGAGCCACCCAAGCACCCCAGAACATATTTTCAATCACTCATAATCCACCAACCAGGAACCCCAATGGTAATTGGTGTATTTCCTTCACGTCTTTGTTTTTAGACAATTGGGATCCTATTGAATACATATTTTTCCATTCTCTTCTAATATTCACTCACAAGCTTTTCTCACACCATTATAAATTCTTTGAAATCTTCATTGTAGTTGCCGCAGAGGAGTCTGTCATGGATTGATTCATCCTAGTGTTGGGCGATGACTTTCCTTGAGGGTTTGAGTGGCCTTGGGTTCTGTGGAGACCAGGTTGAGGGCGTGGGTGGAATGGAAGGCATGGGGACTGGCAGCGCCACCTTCCCGACTGGGAGTCCTGGCAACTACAGGAAGGGCTTTGAGTGTGAGGGTGCAGGGAAATGGAGAAGCCATCTTGGGATCTTAGCGTGTGGAGCTTCAAGATGTGCTAGTTGGTCTTGATCTGTGTTTGAAGACTCCAGTTGGATCTAGCTGTGAACCAGGTATCAAGAGTAGTGTAAAAAGTGCCATGTGCTGACGAAGGGAGAAGGTGGGTGGGGAAGCCACAATACAGTCATTTCCTGGCAATCGCCAATACGAGTTATAAGATTTTAACTTTTTTAGTACTTTGATGTACCGCACCAACTGTAGCTGGAGGCATTCTTTGCACTTATGAGAACAAGTGGGATTTTGTGTGCCTTGGGAGCACCTGGGTGCCACAACAAGAGAGCCACATGTAGTCACCCTCATAGTGCAAAGGTTAGCCCAGGTGGCCTAATGGTCTTCTCTTCACGGTTTGCTGGCTAATAGCAGTAATATTTCATGTGCCATTTACACTGTTATGTTGTGTGGGATTTTTATTGTTTTGCTTTGTGTTAGTGGGAATATCAATTTTTTATTTACTTATTTTATTGAAGTATAGTCGACATACAATATTGCATTAGTTTCAGATGTACAACATAGTGATTTGATAACTCTATATGTTATGCTGCGCTCACTGCAAATGTATCTACCATCTGTCACCATACGCTGTTATGATACTATTGACATATTCCCTATGCTGTACTTTTTATCCCTGTGACTTATTCATTCCATGACTGGAATACTGGCTCACTATTATTTGCAAGAAGCAGTCATGTGGGCACACATGGGGCAGAGGGGCTGGGGAAGGTGGCTTCTGCCTGGGCTCTCTGAACACATTCCTTTCTACATTGCATGTCAGAGAACAGGCCTCTGCTGTAAAAGGGGCCAACATATGTTTGGTAGACAGATAGCTTTCTTTCCCAGGCTTCAATGACATACATACATAGACTTTGTACAATTTTTAAGTAAGTATGCATTAATAATTTCAACGAACATTCCACTTTTTACCTATAAGAGGTCTGACTGCAAGGAGTTTTTCAGAAACAACTTACTATCGTAAGGCCAGGGGTGGGGCTGTAATTTACTGAAATTATGGAGAAATCAGACAAATGTTAACTTGCATCCATGCTGAAGGAAACCACAGAGCCAGAAGATGCCTCAACAATCTCTGTGATCTTCCTCACTGCTCCAAATTAGGTCACACCTACAGTTCTCCCAATTGAGAGTCTCCCACGCTTTCTAAATGAAGACAGTAGAAAATGAAAAGGAGGGGTGCCTGGGTGGCTCAGTCAGTTGAGGTTGAGCATCCAACTTCGGCTCAGGTTATGATCTTGCAGTGTGTGAGTTGGGGCCCCATATCGGGCTCACTACGGTCAGATTGTCAGCGCAGAGTGCACTTGGGATCCTCTGTCCCCCTCTCCGTGTCCCTGCTCCACTTGCGCTCTCCCAAAAATAAATAAATAAAAATGTTAAAAAAAAAAAAGAAAAGGAAAAGGAAATCCCCAAAACTGTTTGATGCAACTCTAATATCTCTGCAGCTCTACACAATTTTTCTCTTACACAAACTACAATTATCAAGTGTTTAACTAATGTTTACGTAAAATCCTGGTGCCCTGCCTGCTTGGCATCTTCTAGATTCAACAAGGTATGCTATTTCAGAAGCGGATGATAGTTGCAAAAACTTACACTCCCCAACAGCTATGGATCGTAATACCTTCATCTGTATGGTGCAAACCCTCTTTTTCTATGTGTAATTATGACTTCATTATAGGAAAGGAATGTCACAGCAAAGTCCCTCTCTCTCTGCAGAAGACAAACTGGGACTTCATGAGAGTCTAAAAATCTATTCAGTGTGCTCTCAGTGTAAGGAAGTAATTCGGATTTTAAGTGCAGAAGGTATGTGTTAGAAACTTTCAGGTTGAAAATATCAGGTACATTTGTACATGCCCTCAGGTGATTGCATTTAACAGTAAAGATACAAGAATAATAAAGAAACCTGGGAAACCTTTCTACCCTGAGTACTCTACAGTGACAGTCAATTCTCTTGTGGGATTTGAAACCCTCAAGAGAGGCAGCAGTCTACATTGGTAATGAGAGAAGGAGAAAAAAGGATTATGAGTCACGAGGAGAGTAGAATGTATACAGTAGGGGGGCGGTATGTCAGAGAAGCTTAAGTCTGAGGGTCTGCATTCTAGAACCATTGCTGGGTCAGCTTCTGGAGCTGCTTTCACATCTTGAGAGGGTTGAACAATGTCTACCCAGAAGACTAGAAAATATATATGAATAACAGTGTTTGTAAGTTCAAGGTTTTTCTGTTTATGTCAATGTACAGATCTTCCTCAACTTACAATGGGATTAGGTCCCAATGAGTCCACCATAAATTGAAAGTATTGTTAAGTCAAAAATGCATTTAATACAAATAACCTACCAAACATCACAGCTTAGTCTGGCCTACTTTAAACATGTTCAAAACACTTACATTAGCCTACATTTGGGCAAAATCATCCAACACACAGCCTATTTTGTAACAAAGTGTTGAATATCTTATGTAATTATTGAAAAACAGAATTGGTTGTTTACACTCATGATTGCTGACCACTGGGGAGCCTCAGCTAGCTGCACTGTCCAGCATCACAAGAGACTGTTGTACCACATCTCATTAGCCCAGAAAAAGATCAAAATTCAAAATTTGAAGTACAGTTTCTCCTGAATGCTTATGGCTTTTGTACTATCATAAAGTCAAAAACTCACAAGTAGAACCATTGTAAGCTGGGGACCATCTGTATTGATTTGAACCCTGTCATGACATCCCCCTACAATTATTACAATTGCTGTGGTATTCATTTTTATTCAGCTAGCATTTTATTTTTTTTTATTTTTTTTTAACGTTTATTTATTTTTGAGACAGAGAGAGACAGAGCATGAACGGGGGAGAGTCAGAGAGAGGGAGACACAGAATCTGAAACAGGCTCCAGGCTCTGAGCCGTCAGCACAGAGCCCGACGCGGGGCTCGAACTCACGGACAGCGAGATCATGACCTGAGCCGAAGTCGGCTGCTCAACCGACTGAGCCACCCAGGTGCCCCTCAGCTAGCATTTTAAATGGTTAAATCTTTAAAAGATAGTGGTTTTTATTGATTTTTAAAATTTATAATTGTGGAACCAATACCTTGTCATGGAAAAACTAAAACTTTACAATAGGTTATAAAGAGGAAAGCAAAACTCTGCAGACCCATCCACTCCGCTACTACCGCTCATTTCCATTCCCCAGAGTTACTTGCTGCTATGGTTTCCTGGGAAGCCTTCAGAAATGTCATCTGTGTACTGATGTTCATTTTAACCTAATTTCCTCTGGATAAAACGGTAGTTTGGTTGGTCTTGAAATGCACCTCCACTGTGCGTTTAGCCAATAGGACATTATCTGAAGGCACCAATTCTCCCAGAATAGCTTCCCCCACCATATTTGCCTTAGGCAAAATTGTGCTGTGAACCAGTTGTCTTAGAAACGCTTCATTCCTCTGTCCTCTCCAAATGTCCCATCCTTTCTCAGGACAACCTGTGACCTTGTGTTGCCCCTCACCATGCCTCACTCAGACCACTCCTGCCCAAATACTGACCCACACTCAAAAAATCCTATACCTCATCAAGTCTTTCAATGCGATGCACAAATTAATACTGGATTTGAATGGAAGAGTTTTCTTTTATAGGTCACCTTTTCTAAAGGATATCTCCATTTTAGAAAAAAATAACATAGTTGACTCAGAAGAATAAGTGTGTAAGAGTGGAGTTTACCACTGATAGTCAATAAATATTTGTTATGTGGCTTCCAGGTGCCAGAGCACAGAGCTATTGGGCAGAAACTTCTAGATTGGAAGAAACCAATGTCTGCTATGAATAAGATTCCTGGGCCTATTCCAGAAAGGCATAGCATGACTAAAGTGGTTAGTGAGGAGGAGAGAGAGGACACAATCCAACATAATAGTAACAGCCTCTCCATGAGTTGAAACTCATGGCTTCCCTTTGTTTTCAGTTCCTATCTTGTGGAAAATTTTGCTGTTTACACTCTGTCACAGAACAGATGGAACCATGATTTATGATTCACAATTTATGAGACTAATTTAATATTCTACCACACTTCATGCTCTATCACGTTTCCCACATTTGCAATATTTTTTTTTCTGGGAGAGTTGTCACACAAAGAACCCTGGGGTACTGGGATGGGAGAGGTTGGAGACATTCTAAAATAGGGGAGCTGGTACTATTGCAGGGGGCATTCATGCTTCCAACAAATATTTACTGAGTCCCTTCCTATGCCAGGCACTGCTCTAGGGACTGAGGATTTTATCAACAAGTCAGAGAGGTCTTTACTTTGTGAAAGAGAAAAATAATGAACAAGTAAATAAGAAAACACATAACAAGGTCATTTCTTTTTTTTTTTAATTAAAAAAAAATTTTTTAAACGCTTATTTATTTTTGAGACAGAGAGAGACAGAGCATGAATGGGGGAGGGGCAGAGAGAGAGGGAGACACAGAATCGGAAGCAGGCTCCAGGCTCTGAGCCATCAGCCCAGAGCCCGACACGGGGCTCGAACTCACAGACCGTGAGATCGTGACCTGAGCTGAAGTCGGACGCTTAACCGACTGAGCCACCCAGGCGCCCCAACAAGGTCATTTCATAGATGTGCTTTGAGGAAAATAAAATAGGGTAATGCTATAAAAAGAAACTGGAGGTGCATAACATTTAACAGGGCGGTCAAGGTCATCTCCAAAGGAGATGCCACTGAAAGCAATGCCTAAATGATGGGAAGTAGCTAGTTTCTTCAAAATCACAAGGTAGTGTGTTCCAGGAGGGAACAGAAAGTATAAAGGTCATAGGCTGGGAAGAAGTTTGGAGAGCTCAAGATACAGAATCAAGGCCAATGTGGTTTTATATTCACCAACCCATGCTTACATCCTTCCTGCCCCTGTTTTCCATCCAGCCATCCATGCTGATGCCACTAGGGCCATCAGACAGGATGTTGGCTTTATGATCTGTGATGCATCAAATAAAATACTTCCTGGCTCTAATTCAGAAGCTTTAGTGTGGCTCTGGTGAAATCCCGTTTCCTACTTCGCATTATAGTTCACAAGAGGTCAACTAGCAGAGTGATTCTAATAGAATGCCAGCCTTGAAGCCTGGAGGAAAAACTCCAAACACGAACAGCAAAAGATCTTCAGTGGGTGGTAGCAGTGTTTTTCCTACAATTAAACTTGTTTGTAGGGAAAAGTCAAAATTGTTTCCTAGGTAAATCTGATGAAATCATCACAGCAAAGGCACCGTATATTCATGGCAACAAACTGTGTGAACTTTTATTCCCGTGTCTGTATGAAGAAGTAAACTATTTGGGTCGTAGTGAATGATCTTCATCAACACTATAAGTCCACCACATCTTGGTGAAATTTTTTTTTAACCTTTATTTATTTTTTTGAGACAGAGAGAGACAGAGCACGAATGGGGGAGGGTCAGAGAGAGGGAGACACAGAATCCGAAACAGGCTCCAGGCTCTGAGCTGTCAGCACAGAGCCTGACGCGGGGCTCAAACTCACAGACGGTGAGATCATGACCTGAGCCAAAGTCGGACGTTCAACCGACTGAGCCACCCAGGCGCCCCCTTGGTGAAATTTTTAAAGTCTTTGAAAACTGAATCTTTCTCATAACTTAGTTGGCAGGAATGCCTGACCTAAAATGATGTGAGTTTACTTAAGATCTTTATTTATCACACTTAATGTCTATACTCATATGTATTCATTTAATGGCAGAGATATTAAAATGTTTATCAATTAATATGTTTAATAGCAGATATTGCTCTATACCCACTAGCAGTATAACATAATATACATACCATTTTACCTACATAAAGTAAGAAAAATTACGAATTCTAAAAAATATCTGGCACTTGGGGTGACTGGGTGGCCCAGTTGGTTAAACGTCGACATCAGTTCAGGTCATGATCTTACAGTTTGTGAGTTCGAGCCCCGCGTCAGGCTCTGTGCTGACAGCTCAGAGCCTGGAGCCTGCTTCAGATTCAGTCTCCCTCTCTCCCTCTCTCTCTCTCTCTCTCTCTCTCTCTCACTCTGCACCTCCCCTACTCGTGTTCTGTCTCTCAGTCTCTTTCTCTCTCTCTCTCTTAAAAATAAATAAACATTAAAAAAATTAAAAAATATATATCTGGCCCAAAGCTTGCAAGAGCAAACTTGCACTCATGAATCTCAGACTATTTTTATCATGTTAATATCAATATAACCTGCCAATGTTTTAAAAAGTGGTCGAAAGGAAAAAATGACCAGCTATTCAGTTCATATGCATGAAAGTGAACTAGGCTTAGCCTCTTCTACTGGTCTGTATTACGTGCATGGTAATTGCCCACTGAATTCTAAGCTGCACAAGAAAGAACCACAGTAAAGGCACAGTATATTCATGACAATGCACAGTGAACCTTTATCCTAACATCTGTGTGATGGAATAAACTATTTGGGTCTTGGTGCGTCCTAGTAACTTTGTATCCCCAGCACGCAGTGGATACTCAGTAAATACTTGTGGAATAGTTGCTCCGCTTTTGTTGGTTTCTTTTTATTTGAGAGAGAGAGAGAGAGAGAGAGAGAGAGAGAGAGAGAGCGCGCGCTCCAGCAGGGAAGAGGAGCAGAGGGAGAGAGAGACAATCTTAATCTTGACACAGGGCTCAGTCCCACAACCCTGGGATCATGACCTGAGCTGAAATCAAGAGCAGGATGCTCAACTGACTGAGTCACCCAGGCACCCCTGCTCCATTCTTAATACCTGGCCACCTGCTATCTTGAATGAAAACTACACACCAAATCCCATTGCCCTTTCTTCTGAGCTGCCTGCCACGCCAAGGTCGGATGCCCTTCAAACAGATGTTTGCCATTCCTGAGACTTGCATGACTCTCTGAAGGCAAGAAGAAATAGGTTTTCTGCCAAAACCCAATTTATATTTTTTGGGAATCTGCTAATTTCCCTCCACACGCCCTTTTTTCTTTTGCAAAGAAACACTCAATTTAAAAGAGCCCCATGACTCTCTAATTCAGAGAAATACTTGGAATCATTAATAGTGTCTACCAACAACCCTAATGAATTTGAATCCATTTCCAAGCTCTTTCTACATCTTTAGCCCTTTTTCCCTTGCTTCCTACAGCCTTCAAGACGCTTAACAATACATATCGGTCAAAAGCATCTATTTGATGATCATGTTTGTTCCTTCATTGACTGAGCCAAGTGAAGGTGAGCAGAACCCACAGTCTTGCCAGTTTGCTGTCATAGCGGTTTCCCCCTCTATAGCAGGCCCAGGAGAGGCCAGCTCTGCCCACATAGTCTCCCAGAGGTGAAACACCATTGTCACTCCTTCCAGCTGGGGCAGACAGAGAGTGATGTCTGCCACAGCTCAGCTTGACAAAGAACTTGAGCTCAGCTCCGAAAGCCAGGGGGCCAAGGCACCATGTGTGATAAAGAGAATGAAATGACCACATTTGATATGTCTTATGATCTGTAAAATAGCACATCTGGGTGTTTATTTAAGCAATAACCAAAAGGGAAAATTGTAAGACATGTTAGGGCCTCGGAAAACATGACTCTTACTATACAGACTGTTAAGTGAGAAAAGTGACAGTAAATAGGATTGAGAAATGTTTTTAGGTTTAACAGTAAACATCTGCTGTGTTCTTGGCCTCTCACTTTGTCCTTGGTTTTTAAGTTAGAAAACACAGAAAAGCATTAAAAAAATAAACAATTCCTACCTCTTAAACATTAGCTGCAGTTACAGCCAATATCTTTATATTTCAAAAAAAAAAAATTACGATAATTCGGAGTCTAGCCTGGAAAAACTCTGCGGAGGCCCCAACATGTCTTCATGTGAATGAAAACGCTGTTCATGGGCGTTCTGTATACATGTGTCAGGCACACAGAGTGCCCAGGAAGACCACCAAGGAAAGTTCCTACTGCACAAGGGCCCCAGGCCCCCAGAGAGCAAGGAAAAGCAAACTCTGGGGCTGACAATCAGAGAGTCCCAGACCCCAGACACTTGAACAATCCTGCTTCATTTCCTGAACCTCAACTTATTCTGTGTTTAAGGGTTCTTCCTCTAGGCCTCTAGCAAGCTAGTTATAAAACTGAATTTGTAATGCCCCCGATTTCGAATCCGAGAGACCACCAAGGAGCCGATACCAATGCAAACGCACAAGGCTTTATTTGCAAGCTCGAGCTTGGGCCCAAGTATACCCGACACAGCAGGGCAGGGACTTGGACCCCTAGGTTAAGAGGCGTAGCAGTTTTATAGGGGCCAGTGGCCAATGAGATTGTAACACACACAGAAAGTTGCACAGTCATGTCAGTCCACACGCAGGTGGCCAATTGAATTACAATTTACCCTATAGTAACTGTTTGAACCAGCCTATCACTCTGGTCAGAATTGGTACGCAAGTTTGGCGGGCAAAAGGCGGGGTTTACATTCTTTGGCAGTTAGGGGTTCCGCATTCCTATATGAGCCGGTTTCCAGTAAGGGTGTGCTCAGCAGCTTGACTAGGGTGGGGGGGGTGTCTTAAGCAATAAGTAGGTCATGTGGGGGTTATACATGAGATGGTGGGTGTAGCACAAAATGGAGTCAGTCTTGCTCTGCTTGTCCAGGGGTAGGGGATTTTTGTTAAATTCCTTGGGTCCCACAAATTAGCAAGGTAATATTTTGGCTCCAAGTTTGGTTGAAAGACCTGTCACTTTGGGAGACACTTTGATTACCACTTTGCTTTGGAAAGAACTGTCATTCATGGTCAATCTCAGTGGGAGGAGCATGGTGCTTTCTGGATCCACCCAGCATGACAGGAGCCCTGCAGACGCAGCAGCCCCATCACAGAGAAGGGCATTAGAGCCAGAGCATAGCTACCTAGGTGGACACAGAAGCAGCATTAGCCATATGGAGACTATGGGAAAGAGGGAAAGCAGAGGGAAGGAGCATAGCTTTTCCTGGCCACACACATGGATAGGTTGCAATAGTCCAAGAAGGCAGGAAAGAGCGGGCTGGTGCAGTGGGTGGGGTCACAATTCCTAGCTTCAATAATAAAATTGCAGTGGCAGGTTGGGTTCCACGTGTGACAGGGGCTGTTGTGATCTGTGCAAAAAAAGGTTTATTTGATGGGAAATTATTCTAAATCACTTTGCTTCTAATAAAATTTTCCAGAGCAGGAAGGCCACTGGCACCAAAAAGAGGTACTGATGTTTTCCGCATCTCTAATTCCAAGCCTATTGCTTAAATCCTATCGATTCAGCCGAGACTTCTGTGATGCCTACCGCCTGACCAGTGTGACATTTAGCAGAAGCTCAGTCAAACCCACACCTGGAAAGTTGGAACCAGCTCTGAAATATGATGGGATATAAGCATCCAGTAGCAACTAATGGGGGAATTATTGAGAGTAAGAAAGAGGAGTTCTCCAAACACGGACCATTATCTTCATGTCCCTTAGATATTTCTATTAAACTAACAAGAGCTGATCCAAAGATAATGACCCATCCTTTTCCCTGGGTACTTGATTGTTAGATCTGCAAATGGACATCCTTTAAGCATAGAGAGGGTAGAGGGTAGGAGGTATGTGCCTGTGTGCGTGTGTGTGTGTGTGTGTGTGTGTGTACATTGTAGAACCAGGCATGAGACCAGGGAATATGTACATACGCAGAGCACAAAGCCCCAAATTTGCCATCGACTCAAGCATATTGGATGTAGGAAGGTCAATGAATGAGGTCTGTATCAGAAATGTAGGCAAAAGAAGTGTTTAGAGGTCCAGAATATTTCTTTCCAGCCTATTCCAAATATTGTGATAGGAACAAGTATAGAATCTCTCTTCATAAAACAAGATAAATAAAGTGTTAGACACTGGGAAGCCCGGAGAGATGGACAGAATGCCCTGCTCCATGCTGCTATGCCCTATGTGGGAACCAGTGTGATAGAAGCCTAGAATGGACACAGGGGACTGAATGATGAGAGGCAGCAGGAGGGTGGGAGGCCATGCTTGGCAGAAAAGAATGAACATAAGAAAAAGAGACCACTGAGAAGGACATTGAATGATACCTTTGATCCCAGACTGCTCCCAGAAATCCCAGGTCTACCTGTAGGTCTGGTGCATCCCAACAGGACACATCATCAACTGATGGGTCTGGGACCTCTGACACTGGCTTCCATAAATCAGAGTATAATGGCTAAAACATTAGAAAGGAAAAAAATTCTGCCACCAACAATGAATACACACACACACACACACACATACAGCACAAGACTTTATAATTTCCAGCCTTTTACCAACACCCAAACGATACCAGTTTGGGCAATCTTTGACATGCATTTCTTTTCCAGAGATTTCCTGACAACTTAGGCCATTTTAAAGCAACTACCTGCCCTTGGCAGTAATTTGCAAACAATACTGATGTAATGATGGCCTCAGCTCCAGGCAGGGAAATGATCAGTTTCAGGGAGAGTCCCTGCTACCACCCGTGTGCCTCCTCTGAAGGACACCTGAATAGAAATGAAGAAGGTTTCATCTCTCTCTAACCTAAAGGTTCGGATGTAGGGTAAAGTCCTCTTCTGGAACAGAGTATTTTGATGTCCTAATCTATCCTGCAGAACAAACACATCCCTTTCCTTCTATTCGAGAATTAGATGGGCCTAGAGGGTCAAATGCTAAGTGAAATAGGAGAAATAAATCAAAGAAGGACAAATACCATATGATTTCACTCATATGTGAAATTTAAGCAATTTTAAAAAATGAACAAAGAAAAGATGGACAAACAAATAAACAAAACACTCTTAAATACAGAGAACAAATAGGTAGATGCCAGAGGGGAGGTGGGTGAGGAGATGGGTGAATTAAAGGGGATTAAGAGTACATTTATCACGATGAACACTGAGCAATGTATTGAATTGGTGAATCGTTATATTGTACGCCTGAAATTAATATAACACTGTATGTTAATTATGCTTTGATAATAATAATAATAATAATAATAATAAATAATTTTAAAAGAAAATAAAGGAATTAGAAAACCAAAGGGCTCTTGGGTCTCTGCCAGTTACATTTGGGATTATAAAGGTAGAGGGACCACGTCCTGACATTCCTGGGAAATCTGCTCAGACTATCTTCACAACTCCATCCCAACCCACCTGTGTTCTGGAAGAGGGACAGCAAAACCCCTCTCCAGAGATTACATACCAGCTGAGACAAGCACCTGCTTTCACTGTTTCCACTGCCCCAGGAGCAGGCTCAAGAGATGCCTTCCTTGCCTACAATGCCAGAGAAGCCTGGACTAAAGCAGAATTGTCTTCTTGGTTAGACACTGGCCAATTAGTCACTGCCATGGTGCCTCAGCCCATACCCAAGACCCAACTGCAGTCAGCACTGACTAGTGAGTGCCCCAAGTCGCCTGGGGCAGAACAGAAACATGTGGACTAAGTCGTGCAATGCACACTCAGTACTGGGGGGAGATGTGCTCCCCAGAAATTCAGCGGAGAAGAGCATCCAGGTAGAATTTTTTTTTTTTAAATCATTCACCCAACGGATGTTTCTCAGTTACTGTGCTGGGCCATAGAGATAGTGGTGAACTTGACAGATGGTCCCTGCCTTCACCTAGCTTACTATTTAAGCACAGGTTTGAGAATTTAACCAATCTGACTTCAAATCCAATTGCTTATCCTTGCAGAGCCTCTTCAGGTGTAGAGTGAAGACAATAAAACCAACACAAAGGGTTATCACGAGGGTTAAATAAGATCACCCATGTGAAGTATTTGGCCAGCTGCCTTGCTCTGAGTAAATGGTAGCTATCATTAAGATGATTATTACATAGAGGCTGAAGCAGCCAGCCTCCAGGTCACACACTGGAAACTGAACACTGGACATCAGTGTATATGTATCTATGTATATTTATATGCGTATGTATCAGTGTATATTTATCTGTGTATAAAGGGCCTCGAGCAGAAAACCAGACCCAGCATCTGTAAGGACGGCATGGTGGTTCCAAGGAGCGCAGCCCTGGAGCTCTCGGCTGAAGCTCAGCGTTGGCAATGCAGACAGAGCTGGGAGAAACCCAGCCACCATCACCACCACCGCCGCAGGCAGGCCATTGCCCCAGGCAGCAATAAAGGCTCCCCGAGGCCTTTTGTCAATTGCCCCCTGAACAGAAAATAAACATCTCCACGGCTGCCATTCAGTGGACATCCTGTTTACATGGTGAGCGGGGATCTTGGTTGCTTTCCCTTTTTTCTTTTTAAAGGCTGTAATTATGTTTACCCAAGTCCAACAGTAGGTGCCAGGAGGGCTGTGAGTTGATTTCCCTGGCTAACACTGCAGACGGCTGGCGGCAGCCCCACTGACCCCTGCATCCCGGGCAGAGAGCCAGCCCTACACGCACAGCGACACTCTCCCTACAAAGACAGCCATTCTGGCCTAGCTGGTTTCTTTCCATGCACACTGGGATACTCTGGATAATGGTCTAGCAAATGCCAAACTACGTCGGCGCCATGAACTTACTGGGTAGCTGAATTATGAAGGAAAGAGAAAGGTAAAAAGCTCTGTGGAAGGCTGCCTGTGTACCAGGCAGTGTACTGTATGCATTTCATAGACATTGTTTCAGATAACCCTGTACAATCCAGAGTTACGTATCATTATCCGACTTTACAGACGAAGAAACTAAAGCATAGATTAATTCGTTTGCAGGAGGTCACCCTGCTAGTAAATGTTAGAACTGGAATTTAAATCAGATCCATGAATCTCGATACTCCATGTTCCTTCTACTCCAGGAGCAAAATAAAAAAAAAAAAAAAGAATTAAATTTAAAATCATTATAGTTTTTTAAAAAATGTTTATTTATTTTTGAGAGAGAAAGAGATTGCATAGTCATGAGTGTGCACACAAGCAAGGGAGGGGCAGAGAGAGAGGGAGAATCCCCAGCAGGCTCCACGCTGGCAGCACAAAGCCCAATGCGGGGCTCGAACTCATGAACCCGGAGATCCATGACCTGAGCCAAGATCAAGAGTCAGATGCTTAACTGACTGAGCCACTCTGGCGCCCCCAGAATCATTATAGTCTTTTATGGAAGCCCAAATGAGTTGTTCTGACCCAGCAATTCCTGGGCTTTTTAATCCTTTTCCTTCCCACTATAACCGGGGTAACATATTGTCCAACACTAATCTGATGTATTCCAAATAATGCAGAGCTCCACTTCCAGTACGTGAGGCAGTATACACGGCTTACAGAACACCCTTCCCACTGTGAACTGTGATGAACTCTGGACAAAATAGAAAGAAAAAAAAAAAAATGACTACTGTGGATTTCAGAAAGTAAACACTGGTAGGCAGGTTGTGGACGGAGAACTTGAAACTCGGAGAAGTGACCAACATGGGAGTTAGCTTCTTGGTTTTTGTTCAGTTAGTTTGGTTAATAAAACAGAACCCAGAGAGAAGGCCGGGAGAAAGGGAGTGGCCCGAGTTGTGGTATGAGTAAATGCACAACTCTGCTCACAGCTCGTTTTCTCTGAAGCGCTCCTATGACCCCTCTCAGCTTGTGTACACCCTGCTCCCTACTGGGAGATAGCACCCTGTTTCCCTAACTCTTCTTGAGGGGGTCTCAGGCAACCTCTAAGATGACCTCCAGTGACCCCTGCCCCCTCGTACCCACTCCTTGTATAATCCTGCCCCTTCAAGTGTGGGCTGGATTCAGTGACTCCCTTCCAGGTGTAGAATAGAGAAGCAATGGGATGTTACTTCCAAGACCAGGTTATGAAAGATCATGGCTTCTGTATTGGCCTCTCTCTATCTCTCTCTTTCATCCCTCACTCTTCCAGAAACAAGCTATCATGCTGTGAAAAGTCCTGTGAAGCCCATACGTCAAGGGACCGACATCTCTGGCTAGTGAGGGCCTAAAACCTGTCTACAGCTGTGTGAGTGAGCTTAAAAGTGGATCCTGCTCCCTCTGAGCCTTGAGTTGACTCCGGCCCCGACCAGCACCTTGACCGTAGCCTCCCAAGAGACAGGAAGTCAGAGGCACCCAGATAAGCCTCACCCTGCAGGTTCTGAACCCATAGAAGCTGTGAGATAATAAATGTTTGTTGTTTCCCACATCGGGCTCTGCACTGACAGTGTGGAGCCTGCTCCGTCTTCTCTCCCTCTCCCTCTTTCTGCCACTCCCTTGCTTGCATGCGCTCCCTCTCTCTCTCTCTCCTTCTCGCTCTCAAAATAAATAAATAAACTTAAAAAAATTTTAATATTTTTTAAGAAAATAAAAAAAAAGTAATAAAGAGAAAGGGGAGCTGGTGCACAGGAAGAACCAAGGCAGCTGCCTGCTACTGCTAACTAATCCTTGTAGGCCCCTGGTGAACCAACAGTAACCTCATGTTACAGCTCTAGAAATCTATAAAGTAAATGTTAAAAAGCTCAGCCTGCATTAAGGAGGGTACTTGTTGGGATGAGCACTGGGTGTTATGTGTAAGTGATGAATCCCTGATTTCTACTCCTGAAACCAATACTACACGATATGTTAAGTAACTTGAATTTAAATTAAAAAAAAAAAAACAAACACAAAAAAGTTCAGCCTGCTTCCGAGATAGTTCCCAAGGGAGCAGCATTCAGTGTGGTTGCAAACTGACACAACTCAGACGGACCTGGCCCAGGGAAAGATGGCACTCTGACAACCCAGTGAGGGAAGAGGTTGTGGCTGGGACAAAGCAGGGCTGGGCGTGCTGTGGCCCTCATCCTCAAGAAGGAGTGACCAGGAATTAGTAGCATGGAGTATAATGTGACCCAGGTTAGGTGAGGAGAACTTGGGCTGGCGCCCACATGTAGGCATGTCTAATCCAGTGACAGGAGTGGCATCATTGTGACGCTGAGGATGAGTTCAATGGGAGATGTTCTCTTCGCTTTGGCTGATAATGAGAGGACAATATGCAGTCCGCTAGAGTGTAGGAGGCTGCCCCGGCTTGTCCAAATGTTGACCTGAGGTCATAAACAAGAAAAGAAACCGAGGAAGAACATGAACTGTATACTCTGGCCCCAAATAAAGGATTATAATGAAACCTGCAGTTTGTAGGGGTACCAGAGGACCAGCTCTCACGCCAGGCATACCAGATGCGCACTTACAGCAACAGAGCAAGTTTGAGGCCCCACAGCACTATGGGATGGGAGGAGGTTCAGACTGTGCTCCTTGCAGTGGTAGGCTGAATCATGGCCCCCAAATATGTCCACGTCCTGGTCCCTGCAACCTGTGAATGTTATGTCATTATATGGCTGAAAGAACATCTCCTCTGAGATGGGGAGAATAATCCTGCATTATCCAGGTGGGCCCAGTGTAATCACAAGCGTCCTTATAAGAGGGAGGCAGGAAGGCTCAGAGTCAGAGAAGGCAATGTGATGATAGCAGAGTTTGGAGTGATACCCTTTGAGGGTGGAGAAGGGGTCACAGGCCAAGGATCACAGGCAGCCACAAGCTGAAAAAAGGTAAGAAAACCCATTCTCTCCTCAGAGTCTCCAGAAGGAACCAGCCCTGCCAACACCTTAGTGTTAGCATAGTGAAACTGATTTTGGAGCTCTCGAACTCCAGAACCGTAACACAATAGTAAATCTGTGTTGCTTTAAGCCACTAAATTTCTGGTAATTTGTTGCAGCAGCCACAGGAAACCAGTGCAGAGACCATCAGGAAATTGTCAAAGAACAGCAAGAAGTAAAGAGGATCGATTCCTGGAGCCAAACAGGATTGCAGGAAATAACAATAGCAAACCAGCAAAAATTCATGTTCCAGGGAACCCATATTTGAATTCTCGCCATTGTTCAAGCTGAAGATGATGAACCATCATTGCCTGTTTCCCTATTCATTATCCTGTCAACATCAAGAGCTGTTCCCAGAGAAGCTCTCAAATTCACCTTTTATTAAAGGCTACGAACGAATAAAAAAAAAAAAAAAAAAAAAGAAACATACCAAATGGAATGAGCATCATCTATGCCAAATATTAGGTCTAATATTTGCTGTAGAAATTTTACTAGGGAGAATTTCAAATCAACACCAACCACTTCTTTCTCTGCTTAATTTCTTTTCTGTGATTTATAGATCAAATGTATACACACGAGTATACCAATGTGTGAAGCAAGTGGGCTTTCCTGAGGTTTACCTTATGGTACAGGTAAACATACAGAGTACTCTGCTCAGATTTGACTAGGTAAAAAAATCCCAAACCTCTGTAGGTCAAAAAATAATCCAAATTCAAAAGTTAAGCAACAGATTTCCAACCATATATTTTCAGTCAATACATACTATATAACATATATTTATAGCTAATACGTTTGCTAATACATCTCTAGCTAATATATATTATGAAAAGCTTATCCAAATTATTAGAAAAACAATTAAATCTTATAGATAAATATATAGCCCATGACCAGATCATTCTTTAAAAGTAAAAACCCCAAGGGATTCCTGGGTGGTTCAGTTGGTTAAGCGTCCTACTCCAGCTCAGGTCATGATCTCAGGGTTCATGAGTTTGGCCCCACGCATCTGGCTCTCCACTCTCAGGGCCAAGTGATACACTTTAAGGATCCTCTTGTCTCCCTCTGTCTCCCTCCCTCTGCCCTTCCCCAACTTGTCTTCTTATTCTCTCTCTCTCTCTCTCAAAAAAAAAAAAAAAAAAAAAAAACATTAAAATAGATAATAATAAGCACAAAAAAGGGAAAACCCCAAAATAGAAAATATGTCATCCTTCTAGATTTCAAAGGACATGGTAAGTATGAAATAGAATACTATCAATTTCTTACATTTTCCAGTATCTATGAATTTATGCAGAACAGACAGGCACCTTAGCAAACTGTCACCTCCTTGAAATATCGGTATTGTTTGCTTTTGTTTTAGACCGGTATAGATGTACCTTTCGTGTCTTCTCTCGTTGTTCTCCTTATTTAAACAGGAATTAACTTTTCTGGTTTATTTACACACTCTTAGTTCCCAGGCCAGATATTTGTCTTTGGCTCTTAGCCCCACACTCACTATTCTATGCTGTGGAAGAAGTGCAAGCAGGAAGCCTGAAAATTCCCAGAGTTCCTTACAGCTAAATCCTCATTAGCCAATGGGAGGTGCCTGCACCTGATCAGCACTGGAAAGAAGGTCAGAACTATCCTGTTTCTTTCTGACAGCACCCTGGCTTTAGCAGCAGTGGCGGCTCCTGTGTAGCGTCAGCCCTGTGGTTCCAGTAGAATCAGTGACTGCGGTTCCAGCAGTGCTGACCGTGTTGCTCCAGCATTGGTCACAGCAAGGGGGAGGCTCATATGCTCCCAGGTACAGGAACAACCCCCTGAGCTCGCAGTAGAACACCCTTTCCTCTTTGCTCCTCGAGCAACAGCTTTGTAATTGCCTCCCTGCTTTAAATCCCTCTCAATTCGAACAATGTAAAATGATTTGTTTTCCTGACTGGGCACTGACTAATACACTTTCCATATTCTTAGCATCCTCCTGGAATGATTCTTTATCCTCCACCAGCATTTCAAAGCAGGTCTTTGGGAGGTAAACATTCTCAAACTTTGTATATCTAAGAATATCTTCATTTCACTCCTTGTATTTCAATGATAATTCATCAGGGTATAAAACCCCAAAAGCAACATTCCTGTGCTGAATGTATTACTCCACTGCCTTCCTGCATCCAGTGTTGCTGCTGAAAATTCTGATGATAGCTTATTCTTGTTCCTTTTGAGGTCATCTGCTCTTTCTGTCAAGAATCATCTAGAATTTTTTAAAAATCTAGAATGTTTTACTTGTCTTCTAATATATTTATATGGCTGGTGTTTTTTTTAATCTCCACTGTATGACACTCTAAAAGCCCTTTTGATCTAAAGACTATTATTTGCATCATGTAGTCATAATTCTTGAAATATTTCTTCACCTACTTTCTCATTCTAGGATCCCTATTATATTGGCACTCTTTATATTCTTATCTTTTAACTTTTCTTTTATCTAGTTGTTCTCTTCATGATCTCTTTCTGATACCTAAGGGCTTGGTCTTCCAGGTCATTCATTAGTTTATCCAAGGTATCTGTTCTGCTGTTCAATTCATCTGTTGGGATTCTCAGTTCATCTATTGCTTTCCTCTTACCCACTATATCTGGTTGGATCTTCTTTACACTGTTCATTTCTGCTTTCTATCTCTGATATTTTTTCCTTTGAGGACATATATTATATTTATTTTATATTCTTGCACTCTTTGAGCCATTAATTCCAAATTCCTTTATTATAGATTGTTGTCTGTCTTTTATAGAAATCAAACTCCTCCAATCTCTCCCTTTTTCTCCAAGTGAGTTCAGCATATCAATTGGCTAGTAATGTGGCACCAGATGGAGGGGCTAACCAAAGTCATCCAGGTCTTATGTGTTGTTGATCCTTTCCTGAGAGTTTAGAAAGGGATAGTGAGGACTGAGACCACTTCTCTTTGGCCACTCCAAACTCTACCACCACTACCACACACAACTATCCACATTCCCAATCAGGTGGCCCTGCTCTCTAAGAACCTCCTTCTACTTCCAGGAGGAAGCTGCAATGTTTAGAGAACAGCATCCCTCACTTAAATCACCTAGCTCACTGGGTGGGGACAGTGGGAAGAAGGAAGAGGGAATTATCGGGAGCCAAACCTTCCACCCACCTTTGGTATTAGTAGCTGGGCTCTAGCTTTCCCACAGCTTCAAGTTAAGGAAAAGTGTCCCTTTATTCCTGCTTCATAGTATCTTTAGGACAGGCAGTGACCATCTTCCTATTTTATCCCTCTTTCAACGTATCCCCAAATGCCACTTTCATTATGTCACTTTCACACTCAAGGACCTTCAATGATTCTTCATGATCCATTGGATTAAAAAAAAGTCCAGCAAACAAGGCCTCCTCTAATGTTTTTTTTTTTTTCCCAATACTTTCCTCTGGCATCTTCTAATTGACTTTGCTATCCTATATTTAATCCTACATAGCCATCACAGCATGATTTCTTATCCACAGCAGAGACATAAAAATATACCTCTTAATTGATTGTGCTAGCTTGTAAGGTAATAGTAGTAAAGAAGTGGAAAAATATTTGTTCTTGCTTTAGAAAAAGAAAAATCCCTCTTGCTGGGTACAAAGGGAGGACACAATCTACCATCACTAAGACATGTGTTAAGCATTTTCACAATGTTGGAGAAGGGTTGGCAAAAGAGTGAGCCAAACTCACTTATTTGATCTCTCCTCTGATCAAGGTTTCATGTTTGCAAGATGTCTTAGTAGTTTGCAGCTATGGAACAGGCTTATGGAAACTGACCTCATGATGTCAATCTCATTAGCGGTATTTTAACAAACAGGAGCTAACCTGCAAGGAAAGCAAAGGCACCAAAAGATGATGTAACCTGTCTAAGTGCCCTGGTCTAATAGCTCAGGTTATTGGCCAAAGGACCACTGCAGCAGTTTGCAATTATAATTCTCTCCCCTCAATCATAAAAATGTGTCAGTTCAGTGGGAAGTAAAATGGGTCTTTAAATGAAGATTGCAAGGAAAACTTGTGCATCACAAGCAAAATACATGCCTTATTCCAACAGGAAAAGTAATTTAAAATGTGCGGCAGTTGGATGAGATTTCTTTTAGTGGTTCTTCCATTTATCTTTGGAACCCAGTCATTTCTATGTCACCGTGCCCAAGTAGCTTAGAGAACATAAGAGCTGCCAACAAGGTCTCTGACTTTTTAAAGGCCTGTTTGTGTCTGCATGACTAACGGTGCCTATGTGTACTTAGGAGGAAATACCAAGCTAACAAGGAAGACCACGAATCCACAAAATTTTAATTCTAGTCTTGGTAGAAGTTAACCTCCACATTCATGTTTTTGTGTTATGAATTTTCATGACAACTTTAAAGCTTGCCATGGTATTTATGGTAATTTCATTACAAACCGCATCTTCATCTTTTAATTTCTTTCCTATTTATAATTATACAACTGTAATTAAAAGGTATTATCACTACACGCTATCCTAACTAAAGCTAGGCCTGCCAGACTTACAATATTTAGGACATTTCCCTGGCTTCATTTCTTTTCTCCATTTTGGAAGAAGGGTGGGGGAGGGAAAGGAGGCAGTGGAGACTTTGGTCATTATAACCTCAAATCCTTTCATCAACTTCTCTTTGTTCCTTAAAAAAATTAAAAGTTTTTCCAAACAGTCCCCCCCCCGCCCCCCACCAAATGAAATGTTTGATGTAATAGTTTCCATTTCAGCTTCTCACCACATCTGAAGTGACACTCATTCGGACTCACTAAGAACATGCAAAGGACTCCAAGGATTGTTGAGACTTGAATTGAATTCTGTCTTCCAGTGGTGGTGCCAGGAGCCTCTGTCCCCATTGCTCAAAGGGTCCCAGAGGCTGAGCGCCATGGCTGAGGTAATTCTAACCTTTCTCGTTCCACACATAGGAGGTACTGGTGGGAAAAGGCTTTTCCTCATTCCAACGAGGTACCACTCACAAGTCCAAGAAAATTATTTAGAGGCAAGGAAACTGAGCATCTGAGGCTAAGCCTCAGCTGAAAAACAACAACAACAACAAAAATGGAGCAAGCTGATAATTAACCACACTTTCAGTATCTTCAAAGAAGGTTGAGTCTGCAGAGCCCAGCAGAATTGGCTCCCTCATGGAGTTCACGAACTAGTTGGAAAAAGGATGCACATCGGCTGGTTTTTTGCCAACCTACTGTCCATTTTTCCATTAGAGAACTGACACTCTCCCAGCCCGTGCCACCCTGATAGGACTGTCAACTGCTGCATGTCACTTAATTTAAGTCAAACCCACTGAACCAGGTCAACAAAATCACTTCGGGTAAAAGAGTACTGAAACAATCTGTCGCTGTTTTGATCATTACTGTTATAAATGTGGCCTCATATTGAGCACCGATTATCAGACTCCCCCTTCTGTCATGAAAAGTTCTTCTTGGGATACTGTGGGATCTTTTCCTGCTGGTGGAACTTCATCAAAACAATCTTGACCCACTAGAAAGTTGAATCTCAAAAAAGTAAGGGTCAAAATCTCGATTGCTTCTCTTCTGAAAGGATCCTGAGTGCCTCTTGGTCAAACCTGTCCTCTTTGTCAAGCCACAGGAAAGGCTCTCTTCCCTGAAGCACTTCCTCCGGAGCAAGGGGTAACAACCTGCCTTGGATTGAGAGTGATTCCTCACAAACGTAACAGAATCTGCTCCAGAATGACTTGCTGTCGGCATTTCAACCGGTGCTTTACAACCTTAGCTCCATATTGGCATCACTTGAGTTGTTCTTGGAACTGATGCCCAGGCTGCATGCCACCAATTAAGTCAGAATCTCTGGAGGTGAGACCCAGGCCTCAGGGTTTGTTCAAGTTCTCAAGATGATCCCAGTGTGCAGCCACGTTGGACACAAAGAGGCTCCTGGCAACTTTGAAATAGCCAGATTCTCTCTTTTAATTTTATTTAACTGATGTTCCCACTGTACAATAAGGGTATTAATATGTTATCATAGGTACTGCATATATTTGTCTCAGTTTGCTCTTTATGATTTTGCCAGAGACACAAACACATATGCACATACAGATATGTACGTATATATACATATATATGTAATATGTGTCTATATGTATACATGTGCATATAATATATATCCATATTACATATATACTATATATATTTTTTGCAATAGTGTTAGGGAGTGGGCAGGATTGCAAGTTGACAGAGCTAATAACAGGTATGCTTACTGACCCAGTGACATGATGGCTCTTAAATAGAGTATAAGTTCATTCACGGAAATTTTGGTTTATTTGTTTAGTGTTCACTTTGTGCCAGATACTGTACTAAGTTCTAGGGACTCAATAGTGACTAAGAGCATACCCAGTCCCTGTACTAATGGAGCCTAGGGCAGGATGGTAGACAGTTATCAAACAATCACAGGGATAAATGTTACTTACACACCATGGCCTGTGCTCTGGAGGAAAGGAACATGAACTCTAAGAGGATGCAACAAGGACCTAAGAGCTTGGGTCATTCCTGGCCTCCCTGAGAATTATTCCAAGGCCATCCCTTACTCACATGGATTCTTTATTAAGGATGTTCACTTCCTCACTGCAAAGCAGTTTATAGTCCATTATATGAAGAGAGGCTCCAAGATGAACTTTTAGAATACTATGTTTTTAGCACAGTGCTTAACACGTGACTTATTTTGGAATATGCCTAATCACCAGCAAGCCTTAGATACGCATTCCACATCGGTCCCTAAGGAACTCATCTGTGGTTTGGTCAACCACAGAGCCATTCACTCTACAAATTATCTACAGAGCCACGGAGTAGAATCTCTCCAGCTTCACAATCGACTCTTTGTTCCCCAGAATTTCAGGAATTCTAAAAATTCCAAGATGTTTAAAAAAATCTATATATGCTAGAGAGAATTGGTATCACCAATACTTAGGTGCACCCTGGAGTCAGAGCCTCATTCAATTTAACATTACTAATCATCACTGTGGACCAAGCGCTGCTCTACGTGCTGAGAACATCTGTAGATCTAAAGCTTTTCAAGATTTATGTTGTTCTCTCCTATAGAAAAGCAGGAAACACATTTTTACTTTTTAATCCCTACTCCCACCCACCCTGGAGCCCACAAAGGGACTAACATCCAGTAGACATTCTGTAATGCATGTCGAATAAATGGGAACCATTAGGGTACTTGGGTTTCCAGACATCCTCTGATGGGGTTTAGATCAGGATGTTGTTGCCATCAGGCCGGGGGCCTTGGGATCCTTTGGTGGTGATGGTAGTGGTGACGGGGGCAATATGTGTGTAGCCGCTCTCTTTCACTCCACAGGAATTTTTACGTTTCTAAGCCAACAAAATGTTCACCAGGGAACACTGAAATCTGCCCTGGTCACAGGGCAGGCCTTTGGAACAATTAGGAACAGAACTCAGATCTCCTAATAGTTCTTGGTAATTCTCAATGGATGCTATAACTCTGACCCAAAAGACTTCCTTTGAGGAGTTATGATTTCACAATCTGACCACCAAATGTTGTAAATGAGATTGTGTCATGATGCATCAATCCAATCAGGAGAGATGAGATGAGGCCTGTTGGTAAACATGCATGAGATGAACACCCAAACGCTCACGGAGGACTCTTGTGGAATTTTTATTCAGCTTTAGTAGCAGAAAAGAAAGATCTCATACACACGTACACATACTCCCTCAGGACTGGGGGGTCTATCAGACCTTGTGGAGACAGGGAGACCAGGTGATACTGAAGTTTAAGGCCTAGAAGTCACACGCTGCCCCCAAACGGCAGACAGGGACGGGATGTAAAGCAACCATCAGATTGAAGAGATAATCTTCTATTGACTCTGTTCACCCCCAAATGCTCAGATTTTTATAACTACAAGACTGAATGGACTCTGAGAAAACAACTATACACACTATCGGCTGATAGCCTTCTATTTACTGTTTCGTTTGTACTTTGTCAGATGGGTATGGTTTCCAACATTGCCTTCCTTTCTTTCCCTTTTTAAATCCTTTCCTTTCTAGAATGTGATAGGTTTCATTCCCTTTCCCTTTAAAATTACTTCAGACTCACTTTGATTGGTGGGTAAGAGGAAGGAAGAGAGAAAAGAGAACACTAACTCTCTGAAGACACTCCATCCAGTCTTCCTGAGGCCGAGTGGATTCCACTAGGACTGGCTGAGTGACTCCGATATGGGAAGCACCTATGTTAGGCCAGAGGGAAGCCTGTACTCCCCCCAAGGAGACTGTCGTGTCCTGGGGTGCATGAGAAGGGACAGCACAGGAGTGGGATGGGTTTGGGAGGTTCTTTGTGACTTCTACTTATCCTGGAAGAAAATTCCACCAATGTCATTCAGAAGTTTTTTTTTTTTTCTAATATTTACTTATTTTGAGAGAGAGAGAGAGAGAGTGCACGCAACAGGGAGGGGCAGAGAGAGAGAATCCCAAGCAGGATCCACGCTGTCAGCGCAGAGCCTGATGTGAGGCTTCATCCCATGAACTATGAGATCATGACCTGATTATGACACGCCTTAATTGTCTTGGTAATGCAAAGGGTTCTGGTATGTGGGTTTTTCTCAATCATCTTCATTTGCTAGCAGCTAACATGATTCCAGGTGTACAGCATTTACACACACAACAAATGCCTGTTGAATGAAACTGCAAAAATTCCATCTGTGTAAAGGTTATCAGGGAAAAAAATCACAGAGCAGAGAACTTTTAATCTGTTCACTTTTCTTAATAAAAAAATTACTTGACATACTATGATTTTGTGCTTTGCTTCCAAATATCTCTTAGGAATTGAAGCCATGGTACAATTTGACCCTCCAAGTAGACCCTCCAAGTAGATAATCCGTAAGAAATTAACTGCCTTATATATGTGAGTCCAAACCTTAGATATAAATGTATGCACTTTCTTCTCTTGTATACTTAGAGAAATGAATGTATTTACTTTTTATTTACGTGTCAGTGATGCTGATTTCCATTTTTCATTCAGTTCTATCAAAAACAGAAAAGGTATCTTGCTTGTTTCAGTAGTGTAAATACCTCGTCCAATGAATTGTCTCTGGTAACCGCTGCCAGGCCGGCAGATTGAACTGGTTTTGTAGTGACTGTCCAGAAAAGCAGTTCTTGGACATGACAAGCAAGCGTGTGGGTGGGCCTGGACTGGATCGATTCCTCTTCTCCCTGGTTCCGTTGATCTGATACTGTGCCATACAATGCGTTCGCTCTATGTCAGTCTGTGCTACCAAGCCTTGAATCAAGGCTCTTGCAATTATTTTCATTTGAAAATAATTATTGGTCCCTTCATATGCCATGCAATTGACCGAAGTTCAGTTGAAGAATCTCGTTGCCACTGATGTCTATAGAAAATGATTTTTCTCTAACATCCCCCATAAAATGTGGGTGAGCTGCCTGCCTTACGTGTTAGCACATCTTAGCACATCTTATGTGTTAGCATGAATGGATTCTCTCTCTAAACTGAGTATTCCGGCTCTTTACTCTGCTGCCTGTGACCTGGAAGTGGAAGAAAAGAATAGGGGAAGTGTGCACGGCAGGAGAATTTTCTGATTGGAGTCTGAGCTAAGATCGGTTTTTCCTTTTGTGCTTCTCATGGCCTGTGTCACACCATCGGACATTGTCTGAGTCCAGTAGCCGAAGTATAATCACCACGCAACCTATTGTCACTGGCCCAATGTCAAATAAAAATACAGCGTTGACATAGTGTTAGGAAAGCACGCCATGCCATCAGCCTACTGGTCTTGCAAAATGTAGAAATAAAATTGCTTTCATGGCTTCCATTACAGTTATGTGATATTCAAAATATTTAATTATAAGTAAGTTACAGGCGCTGACCACTCAGAACAGACACCTGAAGTAATTAACTGGTACCTTCTGACTGAAAGTCACATATGGGAAATTCTTATTTTTCCCAGATGCCTGTGACATAACTAAAACTTATCCTTGGAATGCTTGTGTTGACAAAATTGTGAGATGGAGTCTGCTTCAAAGTAGGACACAGCGAACTACAGTGCCTGTGATTAAAAATAGCATAAGGACCAGCACTTTCTTGGATCACCATGTGCCCCCACTATGTCCCCAATGCCTACTTGCAGACATCTCCGTGGGGAAGTCACCACTGCCCTCAGGAATGCCAGCTAGCAGGAGTCAGCAATTTGTCGTGCATCTTTGGATGACTGCCATTCCACAGCCCTACCCCAAGCCCTCTGTTTACAGCCTTGCAACCCTGACGGTCCATCCCTGTGGCCTTTGTTGGTCAGAGCGATTTTCTATTCTGATTTGCTGGAGGTTGTTATGGAAGAAAAAAAGGATCAGGAAGTAGGTGATTGATTTTTTGAAGAAGTTTGAGAACTACCTCTCTAGGGCACAAGACGCAAATATCAAAGGACTCAGGTAATCTTGGCAAAGTGGAACTGAAACTTTACCTGTGAGTGTTCAAATCGGGTCCTTTCATGGCAGGGGTCCCTGATTCGCTTTTTCAAATCATTCTGGTAAATCAAACTATGAGTGCAAGTTACCCAGGCAAGGGAAGTTAATAACAACTGCTTCTCATTTTCATCAAAAGTTTCATATCCAAGACCTGAGAGAATATTCAGTTGTTCAGGAATCAGTATCAAATTGGTTGTGTATGAATGATAATGAGGCAAGTCATATTGATCATTTAAGGAGGAAACCCAGTAATTATTAAGGCAGGTGAGTTTGTCATTCGATCTGAACATTTAATTCATTTGTTAATGCCACAAACATTTGCTGAGCTCCCCCATGCACTATGGTGGGATGAGTAAGACAGTGCCTGGCTTAAAAGAAACCCAAAAAACCCTACCCCTTTCACTGACATTCTCAGGATAATCGCTTAATCCTCTCACATATTTTACCTATATAGATAGATACACCTGTGAGTGAGTAAGTAGAGAAAAGGACCTAATAATCTTGGCGTCTTCTGCCCACAGAGAGTCGTGGGAAACACTCTGACACAGAAGTCAAGAGGCTGGTGTGGAGGAGGCTTTTCTTGAACATAGCCCTGCCACTTTCTTGCTGTGGGTTTGTATGCAAGCTACTTAACCTCATCTGTTAAAGAGAAATATTTTCAGTGTTATATATAATGGAAAAATCATGTCACACCGTGCCATTCACATAGTAAATGTTCAGTAATAGTGCACTTCTCAGGATATATAAGTAGTAATATGAAATTAATACAGCAGAAACCCAGTTCACACACACATAAACCCACAAACAGATGTTGTTTTGTATGAGGACTCCCATAAGGGGAGTTAGGGAAGAAGTTCTTGATCATTGGAGTGAGTGACTGCCATGGACCAGCCGTCTTACTCCTTTTGTCTTATTTGGTCCTCACTACAGTCCTGTGCAGTGGATATTGTCACCATTTTGCAAATAAGGAAACTGAGGCTAAGCAAATTTCATCAGACCAAGGTCACACAGTAAGCAAGATAGGAGTCTAGCTTTACCTGACTTCGACGTGAGTGCTTTTTCCTCTAAGCCTTTGGCTCTCAAAGTTTGTTTTCAGGGGAGTGATATCAGCATCACCTGGGAACTTGTCAGAAATGCACACTTTCAGCCCCTCTCCAAACCCACTGAGTCAGAAAACTCCAGGACCTAGTCATCTGTGTTTCAACAAGCCCTCCAAGCAATTCTGAGCCCTCCAAGAACCCCTGCTCTAAGCCATGCATCTCCTCTTTAGTTAAGATCCTACTCCTTATTCTGTATTTTACAAAGAGCATAGAAAAAAAAAAAAAAACCCTTGGGCCCTGGATTTGGGTTTGCTCCAACTCCTCAGCAATGATGAGTTGAGTAACTCAAGTAACAAGCCACTTCTTGTCCCCTTCCAGCCCACAATGCCTATAGGTAAGGAAGTAGAAATTAATCATGGGAACCATGTTTCATATTCTGAAGCCTCTGGAGCATCTCTCTTAGAAGAAAATAAGTGCTTCCCTTCTTGGTGTTGTCAAAACTGGTGGTTTCACTCCCCATTATGCCACTTGGTCCCAGGCAACATGATATACTCATTAGGGTCCTGCTGTATGCCAGACACCGAGAGAAAAGTGGAGAACAAAACCAGCAAAGCCTCCCCTCAAGGAGTATATGATCTTATTTCTCCCAGCATTGGACATCGTTGACCTTTCCTAGAATCCTTGAACTCCCAAGGCAAATGGACAAGTTAGGGGTTCCCTCCTCTTTCTCCATCCATCCACCAGTGCCCATCTATATTTAGAATGAGAATACCTGTCACTCCTAAGCAAAGATGTTACTGGGAGAAACCAGACAATTTACTCAAGCCCTCATGGACCACACGCAAGGGAGTGTAGCTAAACAAATGAACAAAGATCCAAGAAAAGCCACTCGAGTTCAGTGAAACAGCTTTCCACGCAACCCCTACACCAGCAGTCCAAGACTTTTTATCCTGGCCATTGGGCTGCGTGCCTATGGACCTCAGCATGGACCTGAAAATCAGATCTGCCAAGCCAGGACCCATGTCTTTCAGTATTTTAGTCCAATGTTTTCTGAGTTTCATGGATGATGGTGTGATGCTGGAGTCATCACAAATCATCAACTACTCTAGCTAAAGGGCAACCACCCTGAATTTGCTCTTTATTGACTATATAAGAACCATATTGTTTCCCACTGAAAACAGGTACTATTTGGAGAATAAAAGGACCCCTAATGCATATTCCACCTGCTGCTAGCCAGGTCTTTCAAAGCCATTGCCTTCCCTGAATGATTCCAGCTGCTGCTCTCTTTTGTGCTGGCTTTTATGGGTTGTAAGGACGGATACATAAGGTGTAGGTCAGTTTTTTAGAGAAGATAGAAGTCTTGCCCCCTCAACCCAACACATGCTCCTCTTTTCTTCCCTCCTCCCGACTGGAATTAATAGGGATAAAGTTTGCTAAAGCAGCTAATTACATGCTTTCAGATCATTCTGGCCTGTACACAGACTGACTAGAAAACTAAATGACCTCATTTGGAAGAGGGGAACCAATATTTGAGGGAAGGAGGAGTGATGTGTTTATAATATTTATGTTCTCCTGCTTCTTGTCTAACTCACAGGCAATTTCCAGAATAAAATCCTTACATGTTTTTTCCATCAATTGGAGAACTTGAATCAATATTATGGGCAGAGATTTTCCTTGTTTAAATTTCCCTCCCACCTCACAGTGTGCCTGCTACACGTTTGTGTCATAAATCCCAGCATAAAATTCCCTGTTGTTTAACTTGCCCATAAATGTGGAGCATGGACTCATGTTATATGATTCCTGACCTGAACGTGAGTTTCCTGTGGTCTCGGGGTGCCTTGAGGAGGACCTAATATGTTCACCTGCTTGCTTTCCAGGCAATAAACCCAGAACAGGTGAAATGAGGAGGAAATTTAAATAAGATCAAAAGGTAGGTTCAAAAGAACAGACAAAGCCATCTGGAACGCCTCAGTGCTGCCAATCTCAAATACGAGACCCGGTGGAATTTCAGTTGGAATTTCTAGTTTTTCTTTCTTTCTAACCTCAACTCTTCTTTGGGAGAAAGCTCCTTGTCCCACAGGTCGGGTCAGACCCTGGCAAGTGAAAAGATATTCATTTCTTCTAAGTGCACTGTTGACAACCTCTTTCTTCTTTGCAGTCCCCTGGACTCCACTCTTGTTGCTTTCAATAAGTGTGCAGCTGTCTTCAGCATTTCACCCTTGCAGAATGAGTTTGGGGAGTTTGGAAGTTATTTGCTGAGATAGTCAGGGAGAGTTTCACTTTGGACTTCAAATTACTCTATTGCTGAAAAGACTATGCTGAACAAACGGGCCAGTCGGAGGACAAATTGGTATAGGCTTCAATACAATTTGGCAATATGTAGCAAAATCCTTAAAATTATGAACCCTATTTGACCCAGTAACTCCATTTCTATGAATTGACCCTAAGGAAATAACTGTACCAAGACAGTAATGAATGTAACTGTACAAAGACATCCTTATGAATAAAGATATTCTTATTCATATTCTTATTCATAGGAAAAACTGAAAACAACCTAATGTCCAACAGTGAGGTTGGTTAAATAAATTCTGATATGTTGATAATTAGGAATACTATGTAGTCATTATAATAATAACAGAGACCAAAGGTTTTGACCAGGAAGAACGTCCACTTATATTAAGCTAAAAAAGAAGTTACCAAAAGCAAGTGTATACTTGTTATCTCCCCCCAAGTTATACACACACACACACACATATATATATGGCTTATGAAATTTTTTCTATGAAATTCTTTTTAATAGACCACACATACTGAAGTTCAATAAGTACGCATTAAGAAATTATCATGCTAAAATGCCATTATATTTTTTTCCTCCAATTACAGTGAGGTAAAATCAACAAGTATTTCCCATGAAGATTTGAGCCTTTAAAGCCTCTTCCATGTTGGGCTCATTATGCTCATGCTATTTTGGGTCAATATGACATACATCCTTCTTCCATTTTGAAATGTTTCTCATTGAAAAAAAGGTTTTATTTGTGGGATTCGTTAGGAACCCTGACATAAATAAAGACACACACATCAAGGACAGCTATTTCCACACAGTGTCAGAAAATATTTCATTGTAGTGGCTTCTCTTGAATGAAGGCCAAAGCCTGAATTGGAACCGAGTGAAAAGAAAAAAAAGTCTTACAAGTAAGTTTCTCTAAAACAGATTTAGTGTGCATTTCTATGAAAGAACTTTACACACATTTCCATTCTAATTAAAAACATGATTGGTAACATACGTCTTTATGCTATGAATGTTTTGGTAAAGGAAACTCAAGGACGAGCAATTACACACATCTCTAAGAAGCCTAATTATTCACTTTGAGGATAAAAACAAAAAATTTATAACAAACAACAACAAAAGCAATTTGTGATATTGACTTTTGACATCTAATTCTCCTATGGAGGTGATTGAGTATAAAGGATGCTATAAGCTAGAAATTGCAGACAAGACTCTTAATGTGACCTCAATCCTGGCTGCCCCATAGCATACCCACCCTGTTAGGGATTCTGATTTTATACATCTGCATAGGACCTGGACATCAGCCGTTGTTTAAAGTTTCCTAGGGCCTCAAATATGCAACCATCATTTAGAAGACCTGAACCTTTATAATTATGCAAATTGTTATTATACATAATTATTATTATATTTATGCAATTATTCTGGAAACCAAGAAGAATGAAGTGTTATGGTTTGAAAGGAACATGCATGTAAACCGACCCTTATTTTGCAGAGGGGGACACCGAGGCCTGGCAACTTCCTTGGAACGGCTTCATTTTTTTTCTTATTTTGGTGACAAAGAGCGACAGTAAGACCAGCATTTCTTAGGGGATTTCCTTTATCCCTTCTCATGTTTACTCAGTTCTCAACCATTTTTTCCATAGAGGCACAAAGTTCTATGGCCACCATCTTCCCATTCAGTGAGTGGGACTTTAAGTTAATGTGAATTCAGACAAAGGCAACCATTTGTTGAAAGCTTTTGCTACCCCGGGCATTACCTCATGTTGCCACAACTCTGTGATGCATATATTCTTCTATTCCCATTTTCTAGATAAAGAAGCTGAGACTTAAAGGGGTTCCATAACCTGCCCAATGTCGGGCAGCTGGAAACGGTGGAACTGGAATGTGGACTGGGCTCTCCCCAACTTTGAGTCGTCAGAAAAGAGAATGAGAAAGAGGAGCTCTCCCTTGAGTAAACCCACAATCCAGGATCCTGATTTTTATGAACATTGGGAACAGATCTGAGAAGATATTCACATATGTCCATTTCCGTACGTGCTGCCAAGATAGCAGGAAGGGGAAGAAGAACGATTCAGTGGGAAAATGAGAAAAATAAAGCTCTTGATACCAGGGTTAAAGGCTTCGCTGAACCAATGTGGCAAGCAAATTACACGGGCTTTTACTTTTAGGATAAAAGTCCAATGAGAGGCACTAAGCACTCACAGGGAGAGCCTTCCTTCCACAGGAAGGAACCCCCTGGCAGGCTACTCTCGCATGGCTAGGACTGATTTTCTCTGAAATATGCTTCAGGTCACACTCACTCCATCCCCGCATGCTCCTCAATCTACTTGGAACTCCCTTTGCCTCCTCCTTTATCTGGCTAACTCCTGCTGGTCTTTCAAGATTTGTTCATCATTCAGTCTACCTGCACCTCTCTGATCTCCGAAGAGCAGATTACATAGTCCCCTCTTATGTATCTTTAATATGCAATGACACCATATCAAAGCACACGAGGTTGACGTGTCTGTTCACTTTTCTTCCTGTCACCACAAAATGTCAATTCCTTGAGGTGAGGCCTGTGTGTTCCAGTGCTTCGTCCATCTCTAGCACAGGGCAGCCCTCAATACCCAAGCATATGATAAATGGGTACTCCTTCCACATAGGATGGAATAAAGCTTAGAAATGCATTAGAACAGAGAAAATAATATTATAATGCTAAATGTTCACAGCTGGCATGAGAATCTCTTAGAAAGGGAGACAATTTGGTCTGAAAAATAATTTTAACAAAGACTGGAGTGCACAGTGAGACCCTCTCCTCTCACACCCTTTTATCCCTCTCCCTTGGTGCAATAGACTGAATGTTTATGTCCCCACACCACCCCCAAATTCATATGTTGAAACCCATCCCCTCAATGTGATGGTATTTGGAGGTGGGACATTAGGTTGCAAGGGTGGAGCCATCGTGACCAGGATTAGAGTCCTTATAAAAAAGACCCACGAGAGGTCCCTCAACCCTTCTGCCATGTGAGGTTATAGCAAAAATCCAGCTCTCTATGAACCAGGAAGTGGGCTCTCAGACACTGAATCTGATGACACTTGATCTTGAATTTCCCAGCCTCCAGAACTGTGAGAAATAAATGTTTGTTGTTTATAAGCCACCCAGTCTATGATATTTTGTTATAGCAGCTCAAGATACCTGGTTAGGTCCTCTACGTTGGCTAGGACCAAAGATTCTGAGATGAAAATTAAATTATTCTGTGTCCAAGAAGCATGCCTGTTTGAAGATTCACAGACAATCCAGGAGGAGGGAGTGAGGCATAGACAAGAGAGGAAGTCATTGATGTGATGACAGTCTCCGTACTATGCAACATGGTAATTCCTGTTGACCCTCTAAACTTTAAAAACTGATGTGTTCTTAATCTAAGTGATTTTAACATCCTGTAGATTTAAATACAAGACTGAGTTTCACATTGGAGTTGATGTGGAGTAAGATGGAGATAGCCCATTAGGACAAAAGAGCAAAAAATAGTGATTTCATCAGCTCCCATGCTTCCTGTAAAGGCCTCATCTGCAAAGCAGAGCATGGAATGAAGTGCTGACCTGCAACATGGACAACGCTAACACTCGGAAGGTGACGGAAGTGGAACCTGCTAAAATGAACCGACAAAGGAGATGAGGCTGCACTTGACGGCACTAGCAAAACAAGTAGGTTTGTAGCTTATTTTATAGGTCAAATACAGCCAAATCTGGCCATTCAGATGCTTTGATGTGCTTTCATGGCCAGGGGGTGGCCCAGCACTCATAACCAGCTCTTCATCTCCTAAGTCACTGTGACACAAGATGGCCGCGGCTCCCACCTGGAACACAACAGTCCAAGTCCCATCTACCTGGGTGGCTGCCTCGGGGAGGGAGGCAGTGAGGAGAGGAAGGGGACAGCGGTTCAGACACATCCTACTATGCAGGACAGCTGCGGGACTGGGGTAGGGTGAAGACACAGAAAAACGAGAAGGACAGAAGGAGGGCTCTGGAAGGAGGTGGTTGGAAGGGCATCTATGTCAGGAATGGTTGAAAGAACTGGAAACACCTGGGCAGAGAAGACCTGCACAGGAGAGGGTGGACAGTGTGAAGGGAGAGAAACAAACTCTTCCTGTCATTTAAAAGTCCCATAAAGGCAACAAGTTGTCCCTCAAGTGTGACATTAGAGGGCCCACCTAAGACAGATGAGTGAAAAGTTGGAGGAAGCAAGATACGATTCATAGGAATCAGAAGCCTCTGGCAATGTGGCTTTCAATGGTGCTGATCTTTCCCCCCCAGGAAACATTTTGGAAATGTGTAGCAATTTTTTCCACCTAAAATAGAGTCACAGCTGAGCATTTACATGTTAAAACACACATTTTCATGATAAGTTTCTTTCCTGTTATCTCTCCCTATGTATTACAGTTAAGGCAAAATACTCAGTTTTTAAAAAAATTGTGCTTGTTAGTTATATCATCTATGGATTTCATTGTTCAATAGAAAAGAAGGTGATGTCAAATATATGTTATGGGGGCACCTGGGTGGCATAGTCCGTTAAGCCAACTCTTGATTTTGGCTCAGGTCATGATTTCATGGTTCGCGAGTTCAAGCCCCCCATTGGGCTCTGTGCTGATAGCACGGAGCCTGTTTGGGATTCTCTGTATCCCTCTCTCTCTCTGCTCTGCCTCCACTCTCACGCACGCACTCTTTTTCTCTCTCCCTCTCAAAAATAAATAAATAAAACATTAAAATAAACAAACAACTAAACCTTGGGTTGTGAGCATAATTCGTTCTGGAAACATGCTTGTAATCCAAAGCACTTGTATATCAAAGCAACAAATTTCCCCATAAGAAATAATGGAAACTAAGATGAGTCATTTCACAACCCAAGTATATTCATATAAAAGTAATTACAAGGGTGCCTGGGTGGCTCAGTTGGTTAAACACCTGACTTTGGCTCAGGTCATGATCTCATGATTTGTGAGTTCAAGCCCTGCTGCAGGTGAGCATTAGCCCCACTTTGGGTGAGCCCTGCTTTTCTCACCCCCCTTTCTGCCCCCTCACTCACTTGTGTCCCCCCAAAAAAGTGATTGCAATACTGTAATATAATACAAAATAATAAAGAAAATACAAAATATTTAAAAAATTAATTAATTAACCTGCACTTAGCTTTGAAAACCTTCGTGGCTCGTGCGAGGGAGACAAGACAAGAGGAGGGTTATTGTGTGGGATGACTTTCACTGTCACTAACAGAATCACTACAGTCAATTGAATCTTTTCCTTTTTGTGCAACTTTAACAAGGAACCTATCCAATGACCTAGAATGAAGCAAAGCATTCCTAAGCTTACTCTTGTATGGAAAAGCAAAGGACCATCCATAGGTTCTTTAAAGTGACAAAAAATACACTAGTGCCAGTTGCGGGCACCTTCCAACGTTTTGAAAAATCATGAATTTCTGCCAAACACTGCAGCCTGAGACAGAGCATCCAAGCATGAGGGATGATCAACCACAATCCTGAGAGAGAAAGAGAGAGAGAGAGAAGAAACACTGGCTCAGTTGTGATCATGAGACACTGGGCATCAGGGTACTACTCATATTGCAAGACATCATTCATTTACCCCCAAAAGTAGGGCCAACTAATCTTGACAAAGCAAGAAAGAATATCCAATGGAAAAAAGACAGTCTCTTTAACAAATGGTGTTGGGAGAACTGGACAGCAACATGCAGAAGAATGAAACTAGACCACTTTCTTGCACCATTCACAAAAATAAACTCAAAATGGATAAAGGACCTGTATGTGAGATAGGAAACCATCAAAACCCTAGAGGAGAAAGCAGGAAAAAACCTCTCTAACCTCGGTCGTAGCAATTTCTTACTTGACACATCCCCAAAGGCAAGGGAATTAAAAGCAAAAATGAACTATTGGGACCTCATGAAGATAAAAAGCTTCTGCGCTGCAAAGGAAACAATCAACAAAACTAAAAGGCAACCAACAGAATGGGAAAAGATATTTGCAAATGACATATCGGACAAAGGGCTAGTATCCAAAATCTATAAAGAGCTCACCAAACTCCACACCCGAAAAACAAATAATCCAGTGAAGAAATGGCCAGAAAACATTAATAGACACTTCTCTAAAGAAGACATCCAGATGGCCAACAGGCACATGAAAAGATGATCAACGTCGCTCCTCATCAGGGAAATACAAATCAAAACCACTCTCAGATACCAACTCACGCCAGTCAGGGTGGCTAAAATAAGCAAATCAGGAGATTCTAGATGCTGACGAGGATGTGTAGAAACGGGAACCCTCTTGCACTATTGGTGGGAATGCAAACTGGTGCAGCCGCTCTGGAAAACAGTGTGGAGGTTCCTCAAAAAATTAAAAATAGACCTACCCTATGACCCAGCAATAGCACTGCTAGGAATTTACCCAAGGGATACAGGAGTGCTGATGTATAGGGGCACTTGTACCCCAATGTGTAGAGCAGCACTCTCAACAATAGCCAAATTATGGAAAGAGCCTAAATGTCCATCAACTGATGAATGGATAAAGAAACTGTGGTTTATATACACAATGGAATACTACATGACAATGAGAAAGAATGAAGTATGGCCTTTTGTAGCAACATGGATGGAACTGGAGAGTGTTATGCTAAGTGAAATAAATCATACAGAGAAAGGCAGATACCATATGTTTTCACTCTTATGTGGATCCTGAGAAACTTAACAGAAGACCATGGGGGAGGGAAAGGAAAAAAAAAAAGGTTAGAGAGGGAGGGAGCCAAAACATAAGAGACTCTTAAAAACTGAGAATAAACTGAGGGTTGATGGGGGGTGGGAGGGAGGGGAGGGTGGGTGATGGGCATTGAGGAGGGCACCTGTTGGGATGAGCACTGGGTGTTGTATGGAAACCAATTTGACAATAAATTTCATATTAAAAATAAATAAATAAAAATAAAATTAGAAATGTTTGCTCATCTTGCCGAACACTTGCAGAACAAGTTACTTGCAATCCAAGGTTTTACTATATATATATATATATATATATATATATATATATATATATATATATATATGTGTGTGTGTGTGTGTGTGTGTGTGTGTGTGTGTGTGTATGTTATGAAAATGGAGCCTTGAGTTTGTTCTTAATGTCAAGCACTGCTCTGCCAGAAAGGTGACAAACGAAAGGATGTGGCCAACTCTGCCCTTGCAAGCATTTTTGTGGGGTTTCCTTCAATATTCTTCAAAATTTTGAGTTAGTTGCTGACGTCTAAATATATGAACATCCAAAGGCACCTAGCTGGCTCAGTTGGTAGAGCACACAACTCTTAATCTCGGGATAAGTTCAAGCCCCAAGTTCAGACCCCAGGTTTATATATGAACATCCAGCAACACTGAGCTGTATGGTTGCTCAACAAAAGCTCACCCTGGAGAGGGTAAAACGACCCCCTCTCAAAAGGAGGTGTAGCCTCCCTGGTCACCACCATACTCCTGGTCCTGCTTTACCCACTTCTGCCATCCACAGGGCCTTGAGGGAACCAAGTGTGGCTTCTGCACTCCTTCCCACCCAGCTCTCAATAAATCAGAGCATTCCTCATAGGGGCTGGCATTCCCCCATGGCAGGAACCACATGTGGGAGGCTGTAGGGGCCAGTCCACAGAGCAGAAGGCTGAGCAAGCCATCAGGAAAGAGTCCTCAGCTTTTCAGGGTTGTGGCTCTTTGGGCGAAGCTCATAAAACCTATTCACTCTATCTCCAGAAAAATGCTCAGCCACACAAAGTATTGCTTATAATTTCAATAGGTACAGGACCCTTGTATCCTATCACTCTTCTCGAAATTAAGATTCTAACTTTAATGATATCAAGTCCAGCTGGTTGGACAAACCACACTTCCTACCCCAACTCCAATTGGGGAGATTTTTCCATGAGCACCTAGATATTCCCCTTAGGGGATAATGACATTCAGTATGCTACGTTTGTGGACAATCAGGCAGCTTCCAAGCTCCGCTCTGGTTAAATACCTGTCCTTTGACTAGGGTGACTAAGTAACAACTAAAACCTGCTATTCTTGGAAACTTCCTGTTTCCCAGAGATCTCCAACCTGACCACAACCAATAAATAAAAGCAACTGCAAGACCAAATGCCTTCTCTCTGAAGTGACTCCTTAGGGCTACAATTAAATAAGAAAGACAGACATACCAACTATGTTTGACAACGGGCTTAAAGAAATGAAATGTGGCAGCTTTTATTTTCTGGAGAACAAACTCCTTGAAGCCAGTGCCTCAACGTATTAATCTCTCCTTTTTATGTTTTTCTTGCAAATGATTCCCCAGCCCATTCTGGCATTGAAGCACTCTTTGGCTTCAGAAGTCATGCATCAAAAATATATATTTAAATATACAGTCTTATAAAAATCTATTTCCCCTCAGCAAGAGGGGAGGGTTAAAAATACCTAGCATAAAAAAAAAAATTTACCAACAAGCCTTTAATTTGGCACTTGTCCTTCCTGTGATTTAAACTCATCAAACCACAGTCGTCTCTGGATAAATTTAGAATCAGACATAACAAAAACAATATAGAAGACTACTGGGGGCAATCTTCAGAGACAATGACACATAATATAATAATGAATGTATATAGAAACTGTGCTTAAAAACCATGCACTTCTATATATACCTATGGCAGTATTAATGCAAAAACTGGGAAAAGATATAGCATAAAAGTTGAAGAATACTTTCTTAAAACAAGGCAGTTTTTCACAAAGCACCTTTCATCAAGTAATCATACAACTTCAGAAAGCTCTGGGCTAGAGAATGGGAAATATTCCCCAAATCCAGTAAAGCTCTTTTGTGCCACTGAAAATCACTGCCAAGAAATGGGACATTCTGGGACAGAATTTTGGATCAAGCTACTATGGTATTTATAATATCACTGTTTAGAAATGGAAAACCCAATTATGCCACTGAATGGACTGCCTGTCGGTGAATTACTGCAAAGCTTTGAAAGAATAGATGAACACTTCCTCCCGGACCCACTAGCAGTCAGATGTGGTGCTCTCTCCACTTGGCATTCAGATACAAGTCCTTCAGATGCAAGTCGTGCTGTCCAGGAATGTCTGTGCATGTTGGCAAGGCATAGAATTACAGCTTTTGCTTTAAGCTTAGCGACAGTGATTTTTAGTGATAAGAATTCCCGAGGCCTCTGGGTGGCTCAGTTGGTTAGGCTTTAGACCTTGGCTCAGGTCATGATTTCAGGGTTGGTGAGTTGGAGCCTGAGTTCAAGCCTCCCATGGGGTTCTCTGCGGTGGGTGCGGAGCCTGATCCTGATCCTCTGTACCCGCCTCCGTCTGCCCCTCCCCCCCGCTCATGCCCTCTCTCTCTCTCAAAATGAAGAAGTATTAAAGAAGTCCCAGAAATAGGCCTCAGCGAGGCTTATTTTTGTAGTTGTTGACTTACGTCGCACACGCTTTGTGTTTTTCAAAACCCTCATTTACCTGTATATATACTAGAAGCGGGGTGACATATCACTGAAATCACACCCCACCTCCTGGCTGATACTAACTAGCGTACATTCTGAAAGAATATGATAAAAAAGAGGGGAGCCTGGGTGGCTCAGTCGGCTAAGCATCGGACTTCAGCTCAGGTCATGATCTCACGGACCGTGAGTTCGTGCCCCGTGTCGGCTCTGTGCTGAGAGCTCAGAGCCTGGAACCTGCTTTGGATTCTGTGTCTCCCTCTCTCTCTACCCCTCCCCCACTCATGCTCTGTTTCTCTCAAAAATACATAAACATTAAAAAATATATTTTAAAAAAAGAGTATGGGGGCGCCTGGGTGGCTCAGTCGGTTAAGCGTCTGCCTTCAGCTCAGGTCACGATCTCGTGGTCCATGAGTTTGAGCCCCGCGTCAGGCTCTGGGCTGATGGCTCAGAGCCTGGAGCCTGCTTCTGGTTCTGTGTCTCCCTCTCTCTCTGCCCCTCCCCCGTTCATGCTCTGTCTCTCTCTGTCTCAAAATAAATAAACGTTAAAAAAAATTTTTTAAAAGAGTATGATAAAAAGAGACCCTCAGACTGAGCAAATGAAGTGGTAGGAGATAGGGGGTTGCAGGAAAGGACCAAGACCAGACAACTATCTCTGTCCCCCCCGGTGAGGTTTTGAAAAGAGCTGATAAAGACAATTTTCACCTCCCTTCTGGAATTAAGAAATTGAAAACTCTGTCTGGTCTTGTAGGTTTCTTTTGAACAAAGTTATGCATTTAACCATGATTCGGCTCCCATCTGGGTGTGCACTGCCTCCAGGATCACATTCTTCTATGTCAGGAGCAGCATATAAATGTCTGCAGCAAAGCATCCCAAGCAGGTGGAAGTTAGGAGGCACCCGCCACCCGAACCCTACATCTTCCTGTGTCGGCCTGTCTCTCAGGACAAGTTGGACAGTGACTCTGGACCCCACATTTAAAGTAGGGGTGGCAGGAAGCCCTAGGGTACTGGACCGTATACTCCCTGCGACACCCTTAATGGCTATTTCAAATTTTCAGTCCCAAGTAGGCTTTAAAAAACTTGGGCAGAGCAGAGTCCTTTCAAGTGAGATTATCTAGGTTGGACCCCACCTGGGTTTGTTACCTCAGGCCCAGAACCCTCCTCCAAGGTATGACCCTGCTTCAGTTTACCTTCCAGTGGTGGCCCCCTCCGAAGTGCTGGGAACCTGGAAGGATGTCGTGGGAGGCTCTGCAGTACCAGGAGGAATCTTTGCACCTCCAGGAATGGGTCTCGTGCGTCCTCAAGAGGGAGAGAAACTCTGGAGTTTCTCAGAACATAGGTATTTTGTCTTTCATGTGAAGCAATTTTAATACGTTCTGAGAGATTTGATTTAGATTTAGATTTGGAATGTATTTCTGAATCTGACATCGAACAAATTGATGCTTCAAGCCATCTTTTGGGTTGGTCACTACTTAGCTTTATCTTTTTGAGGGAGTCCCCAGTAGAATTCACTGGCGCCTGAACTCAGTGAACAACTGGATATGAATCCAGGGATGAAAATGTCAGAGAAAAATTTATTCTGTGCCCTCCTACTCATCCCCTAGCTCTAGGCTCGCTGAAGTTGACCTTCTATAATACACTATGCTACCTTTGATTTTTCTTTTGCAAACCATGAAAAATAAAAATTTTGGGTGCCAATGTAACTTCTTGGGACAAAAAAAAGGAGAGAGAATCCCAGTGGTGCCGGGAAGGCTTGGGGGCACATAAACCTCCAGGTCACTACTGAGTGGGAGCTAAAAGACATCATAAGACTAAATCTCTCTTCACCTTCAAAGTCTGTCACAAGCTCTAAAGCATTCATCCTTAACACATTACTGTAATCATGTGATTTGGCACAAGCAATAGTCCTTTCATCTTGGATCCCAAAGCACACTGTAAATGCCAATTAATCCTTGCAAATGACCTGCAAGGTGACGGAATATCAGCTCGCCTACTTGGGAAACAGAGAAGTTAAGTGACTGAGTGTAACTACACAGCAAATTGGCAGCAGAAGTTGAGACTTGGTCTGGAGGTTCTATTTCTGGGTTTGGACATCTAAGCCTGAAAGCCAAACCGATATTTAAAGCCCTCGCATGGTAGCTGGCACATAGTAGGTGCTCAGGTCATAACTTTTGAATGAATGGATTAAGTTGGATATCCATATTTCCAACTGCCTACCAAAAGTGTCTGAGCTCTGCCAAATTCAGGTTCAAATTTCTTCTCCAACTGGCTTTGACTCTTGGGTTCCATGTATTCATTCTCCAACCAGAGCACCCACTCTGGCAGAGGCCCTCTTCTAAGTCCCGAGGACAGAGAGGTGAATAAGAGGCAGCATCCTTCTCTCAAGGAATTTACAACCAGAGAAAATGAGACAGATCATAATCAAGAAGACAAATAATGTTAGCTAGTAAGAAGGGTGACATGACAGTAAATAAAAGCCAATCACTGGAATCCAAAGGGTCATCCAGTTACCCCTGCAGATGCAAGGTAAGAGCTACATGCCAGGGCCCAGGGCACTGAGAATTTTGTAATATTCTAGCAACTTACAGAAAGAAATTCTCATTTGTTTCTATTCCCCTGAAATTGACAGCAAAACTCTTAAGTCAAAAAGAAGTCTGGGAATGCCTGGGTGGCTCAGTCAGTTAAGCCTCTGACTCCTGATTTCGGCTCAGGTTATGATCTCACTGGTTCGTGAGATCAAGCCCCGCATGGGGCTCTGTGCTGCTAGCAGAGAAACTGCTTGAGATTCATTGTCTCCCTCTCTCTCTGCCCCTCCCCCATTCTATCTCTCAGAATAAATAAATAAATAAATAGGGGTGCCTGGATGACTCAGTCAGTTAAATGTCCAACTCTTGGTTTTGGCTCATGACATGATCTCACCCATTATGTGAGTTAGAGCCCCACATGGGGCTCTGCGCTGGTGGCTGGGGTGGGGCGGGGGTGGGGGGGGCGCTGCTTCGGATTCTCTGTCCCTCTCTCTGCCCCTCCCCCATTCACACTGTCTCTGTCTCAAATAAAACTTAAAAAAAATTTTTTAAATACATATATATATACAAAACATTAAAAAAAAAGAAGTCTGATCATTTGCCTTCAGGGATGATGAGAAAGAGGAAAGAGGTGTTTTAAGGAATCTAGGAATAGAGTGGGTGCTGGCAGCTTCTGTGCCTGGGGGAGGGGACAAGTCTGGTCTGCAGAGGTAGGCTGCACCTAAGTGTTGCCCCAGGGCATACCGTTAGACAGACCCAAGTTCCCAACCAAACCTAGTGCACTCATCTTTTCAAATATCACAATTATGGATAATTGTGAATATCTATTACGTGTCATGTTTCAGTCTCCTCTATGCTGTTGGTGACCCCAGTAGGACCCACACCATCAATGGCCCATCCTTCTACCCTTCTTTTTCATACAAATTCGTTTTCTATTATTAATATTATGAAGTGATTTTTGACTCATAAACAATGAAAAAGGGAGCAAATACAGGGAAGTGATTGGTAGTTGTTAAAGTGAACTAATCAGTACCAATTCTAGTTTTTAATTTTCTTTAACGGATAGATTTTTTTTTTTAGGGCAGTTTTAGGTTTACAGATAAATTGATCAGAAGGTACGGAGTTCCCATACGCTCGCTCCCCTCCCCTGTCCCTCTGTTGTTGGTCCTTCCTGGAAACGTGCCTGCCTGCTGATAAGGAGCAGGTAAGAGCACTGAGTGCATTAACTTCATGCTTTTCTGATCCCTCAAACTGTACAAAAACCCTTAAAAGTTAGGAGTACTCAGGCTTCAGAAAATCTAGCTCCTGCTTCTCTGCCTCAGACTTTAGAACAAGCTGTGTCCAAATAAAATTCCATCCTTGCTTCTTGGACCTAAGGTGGATTATGGGAGTACACTTCAGTATCCCTTTTGGGACCCTTTTTTTTTTTAATGTTTATTTATTTTTGAGAGAGGGAGAGGGCTCATGTGCAAGTGGGGGAGGGGCAGAGAGAGAGGGGGACAGAGGATCCGAAGTGCGAAGCATGCTCTGTGCTGACGGTAGAGCTCCGTGCTGACAGCAGAGAGCCCCATGCAGGGCTGGAACTCGCAAACCGGGAGATCATGACCTGAGCCAAAGTTGGACGCTTAACCAGCTGAGCCACCCAGGGGCCCCAGGACTCTTGATTTCATCAGAAACTACCTCTTTCCTCTCTTGTGTCTTACTTAGTGGGATTGAAGAAGAGGAGAGAGGCTCTTGCACTCAGAGCTGGCCATACTGGCAAAAGTCACAGCAGTGCTGGGGAGCTCCCCTGAGAGTGTTCCCATTTTTCTCCAGGCACGAAAGATCACTCCAAGGCTCTTGAGCCTTGGTCTGGGGATGCAGCTTTGTAAAGAGGAATTCCTTATTCCCAACTTCTCTCTCCTCTTACTGCTTCTGAGGTCACTATAGTCCCTTCTCTGAACATTCCTAGGCAGGCTTAAATTCCAGCAAAATCACTCACCCTAACTATAACTTACCCAAAGGCAGCAAAGATTTTCCTTACCACTATAAACAGGGTGCTCACCTTCTCTTATTCCCATTGTATCATGAAGATACCAACAGAGAGTACCCAAAGGTAGAGAGTAGAAGAGAAAAAGGCGAATTTAAAGGCTGGGATGATCCTCAATTTATTTACTTATTTTTTTAAGTTTATTTGAGAAAGACAGAGACAGCGTGAGCGGCGGAGGGCCAAAGAGACAGGGAGAGAGAAAGAATCCCAAGCAGCCTCCACACTGTCAGCATGGAGCCAGGGCTTGAACCCATGGAACTGTAAGATCGTGACCTGAACTGAAACCAAGCGTTGGAGGTTTAACCAACTAAGCCACCCAAGTGCCGCGATCCTCAAATTAATACTTGTTCCTTATAAGGGAGGGTTCACAGAAGAGATTCTCTCAAACGTACCTTCCCAAGAATATGGTGGTCAGCTCTGAGACCTTTAAGAAAATCAGAAACCAGCCAGACACCCCAGTAACTCATTCGTAGATCAGCTGAAAATGCTGAAGGGCCCTAAAGATGGCATTTAATTCAGTCTCCTGAGGAATTTGTCGATGAAGAGTGGAAGACCCCAAACAGCGAAGGGGCCAGGCCTGTGTCATCTAGTCAGGATGAGCTGGACCCTGAATGCCCCGACGCTTCCCAAGGCGATAAGCACGTTCATTATAAACAGATATGTGTCCCTGTGCACATATTTAAAATCTACCACCTACAGAGTTTAAGTTTGCCTTAATCGGCTAGAGACTGAAAATGAAAAGGGACCCTTCAGACAGACAGATAGGTTCCTGTTCAAAGCCCCAGAGGTAAGATGGAGAAGTTGGCACAGTCAGTCCCAAGAAACTAAGTATGGGACCCATTCTCCCCAACACTGTCATGCCTGCAAGCAAAGTCATCAGTTGCATACGTGACTGATACAGGAGGCCATTATCTAAATAAATAATTATTTAAGGAGACAGACAATTAGCTAAATAGACAGCGGAGCTAGAGATCCTCAGGGTGGCAGCTGAGGTAAAACGGTCCCAATGGCAGAGCATGTGTGTTTTCTTCCAGTTATGTTCTCTGGGCTGAAAGCAGGGCTTTCCTTCTAGCCACTGCTGAGTTCTAGCCACTGCTGAATTTAAATGATGATGATGGCTACAATTTGTTGGGTAGCAGCACCTGGACTAGGTAGTTTTCCTACAGCCTCGCAATTATCCTCATTCTTCTGATGAGAAAATGGAGACTCAACTAGGTTAATCCATTGGTCTCCTGCCAAAATCTGCCGATGCCCCGCCGGGGCCATGCTTCAGCCAGCCAGGAGTGTGCGCATCTGTGTAATCTCTCCGAGAGTGGAGGAGAAGCTCTTAGGACCCCGCAGGACAGTAGGTCCATGAAGCTGAGGCTAGAGCATCTGGAGTGTTTCTGCCCCCGGGGTTGGAGGAGAGGCGAGGAAGCTCGAGATATCAAAACTCACGTCACAATACACCAAGGCAGACAGTCACAGCAGGAACGTTACAACAAGGTATTCCAATTCCACGAAGCTCCAGTTGCAATCCCAATTATTAGGTGTTCTATAGAACTGATGTCACCCCTCCCTATGACAGTCTCACAGGGAGCACTGTCCTATCACCTTCTCTGAGAAACTCCCTCTGCCACTGCCATTTCCAGGTGATTCTGTATTCATTATACAGAAGTCCTCTTCACAATATCTCCTTCGTGGCGGCAGTGTGGGGTGACATGTTTGTCACCACGGTCATGTAACCCTGGGAGCACTTCCACTGCTCCAATTGGTGCACTGCCTAGAACCTTCCAGAGGGACTGGACATCCACTCCTTTTGCACATATATTGAGCTATACGAGTGAGGGGTATTGGTGTTTGAGATAGTGCATGTCAACAAGTAGACAGAACAAGGGATTTCACATAAACCCCAGGCATCAAGGTCACAGCAAGCTGACCTTTGAACCCTAATCAGCCTCATTCACCCCTCACACTGAACTCCTACGTGATGCTGTCCCCCGTTTCTCCTCTCTTCAGGTATTCCCATGACTCTCCCACATGGCTACCCCATCCTCCCCACCCCTACCTGCACAGTGTTCGTTGTAGCTCCGTCCTTCTCAAACTTGAGAAACATACCAAAAATAATGGGGGAGAGGGAGGCAGACTCACATCCCACTTTAACAGAAAGTTTAAAGCTGTCCTTTTCTGTGACCCCTAGCTATGAACCTAGATGCAAATGTGGGTACTAACATGAAATGACAGTGCTTGAATTGAAGGTGATCATGATATGACCAAAATCAGATTGTCTTTTTTAACAGTGAAACATTAAAGGGGCGCCCGGGTGGCTTAGTCGGTTGAGCGTCTGACTTCGGCCCAGGTCATGATCTCACCATGGCTGTGAGTTCGAGCCCCATGTCGGGCTCTGTGCTGACAGCTCAGAGCCTGGAGCCTGCTTCAGGTTCTGTGTCTCCCTCTCTCTCTGCCCCTCCCCCGCTCATGCTCCATCTCTCTCTCTGTCAAAAATAAACATTAAAAAAAATTTTTTTTTAAATAGTGAAACATTAAATGTATTCAATATTAAAATATTGACATAAAAAATAAAAATTTAGGGGCACCTGGCTGGCTCAGCTGGAAGAGCACACAACTCTTGATCTCAGGGTCATGATTTCAAGCCCCATGCTGGGGTACAGAGATTACTTAAATAAATAAAACTTTAAAAATAAAATAAAAAATTTAAACTTCTCACTGAACTCATGGATCTTCTGGGAATTCATAGCTGGCAGCTTAAGAAATATTTTTAGGGGCGCTTGGGTGGCTCAGTTGGTTAAGCGTCCAACTTCACCTCAGGTCATGATCTCACGGTTCATGAGTTTGAGCCCCGCATCGGGCTCTATGCTGACACCTCAGAGCCTGGAGCCTGCTTCGGATTCTGTGTCTCCCTCTCTCTCTCAAACATTAGAAAAAAAAAAAAAAAGAAAGAAAGAAATCTTTTTAGAGGGATGTCTGGCTGGCTCAGTCGGTAGAGCATGGACTCTTGATCTTCGGGTTGTGAGTTCAAGCCCCAGGCTGGGTGTAGAAATTAGTTAAAAATAAAATCTTAAAAAAAAATATCTTTAGAGGTGATGATCACTTTCCCTTTCTCAAAGGAGGGCACAAGTAGACCCCCACAGACTTTGAATTAAGAGTTGCTGTGTGTAGGGGCACCTGGGTGGCTCGGTCGGTTAAGCGTCCGACTTTGGCTCAGGTCATGATCTCACGGTCCATGAGTTCGAGCCCCGCATCGGGCTCTGTGCTGACAGCTCAGAGCCTGGAGCCCGTTTCAGATTCTGTGTCTCCCTCTCTCTCTGCCCCTCCCCTGTTCATGCTCTGTCTCTCTCTCAAAAATAAATAAACGTTAAAAAAAAATTTTTTTTAAATAAAAATAAAAAAAGAGTTACTGTGTTCGAGGTGCCCAGGTGGCTCAATCGGTTAAGCATCTGACTCTTCGTTTCGGCTCAGGTGATGATCTCACAGTTCGTGAGTTCGAGCCCCGTGTCGGGCTCTGCTCAGACAGCTCAGGCGCCTGTTTGGGATTCTCTCTCTCCCTTTTTCTCTGCCCCTCCCCTGCTCACACTCTCTTTCTCTCTCAAAACAAATAAGCTTTAAGAAAGAAAGAGTTGCTGTGTGCATGTGCAGGAAAGGGGGGGGGGGATACTGTAACATTTATAGAGGGCTCACTTTGTACAAGACTGGCGGAGGGTATGATCTGTTTTATTTGTTTAACCCCTCCCCAAACCTCTGTGAGCTCAGTACTGTTCTTATCTCTTTTGCTGGGGGAGCAATAGAGCCTTGGGTGCAATCATTTGGCCACGGTCACACTGTCAGCAAGCACGGAAGCTGTGGTCTAGGAGGAGAGGCTGGCTCTCCTGGCTCTTGCGCACGTCCACACACACCTAATGAGAGATGGCAGCAGCATTTGCCTTCGTCCTTCCCACCTCCTGTTGTCACCTCCACTTGCCTCTGCACTGATTCTGGACATTTCAAAAGCCTGCTCCAGCATTCCTCACAGCTCGGATGCCGGCATCGAGCATCTGATCACCGCTCAGGAAACACTTGTTGGCTTGTCACCGAGGAGCAAAATGCTTTAAACGGTGTGTGTATGCGCCCCGCGCCGCGGTTCATTTCAGTGAGATCCTTCTTGTTACGGTCCCCAGTTTACGATAATTGAGTACTGCCTGGCATACGTCCAAGCAAATTAACTTTCTATTATTGACAGCAGAACAAGGAGACTAAAATCAGGACCATATCCCCTAAATAGGCCCTCACACGCTTTTTCCACCTCCCCTGGGACCTGCTGCTGCTCTGTGTGGATTCTTGAGGACACAGAGCCCCTGCATGTCCGTGATGGGGGTGAGCTTTTGGACAAAAATTATGAGGCCCAGCTGGTGAGAGACATCCTCCGTGGTTTGGGGTGGGTGGGCTCCCTGCCTGCCTAGCTGCTTCCTCTGTCCCCCTTCACCAGTTCAAACAGGCACTGCAGCACAGGGGGAGATGTCCCTTGTCTCCCAGAACAATAGCATCGGCAACCCACCTACCACTGAGAGGCATGTGGAGAGACCTGATTGAAGAAGCATGTGTTCAGACATGATTCAACCTGCTAACTTAAAGAGGCATTAAAGGCAGGAAATGAAAAAGAGATGAGCCGTATTACTTTACCTTCGGGACCCCAGATAGTGTGTTTATACGGTCACCATGAGGTAACAACTGGAAAGGCTCCAAAGTTTGGCATGATCTAACCTGTGAGTCTATTTTCTTGCTTTCCGGTCCAGGATCGTCTCCTTGTGGGGGCTGAGTGCTGCCTGGTGCTAAACGTTTCCAGTCAAGAGAAATTCTAACCTGTCTCTGGAGACAATGCCGAATAAATCAGTGAGTCCTTTTCTCTTTCATTTCACCTCACTGCCGCTGCTTATGTTTTTGGTACCAGGCTCAATACATCCTCACTCTGGTGGTTTACATCATTCGAAGATTCGCCATATGTTAATCATGTTCCCTGAAGTCACCTCTGGGTCCCAGCTCTGTGTTTTTGGTTTCTTTAATCTCCCCTCATAAATCAATCCCTCTATTCCCTTAATTTTTAGTGTTCTTCTCTGAACTCTCTCCAATTTGTCTACGTACTTCTAGTGCCGGGTGTCTATGTGCAATTTGCTGGATTTGCTGGACTAAAGGTCATATTTGGAGGGTCCTCACCAATTAATCTCCTGCCCTGCATACTTTCAAGGGGTCTTGGGTATAGTTATAAATACCACTGACCCTTTATCCCATTAATGCATAATAAATATCCCCTAGAACAACATGATAGTGTCGCGAGGCTGCATGTCACAAGTCTTCTTTAAAAAGGAGGCTATTTTTCTTTGGGGTCTTTTGGTAGGGCAGCTAAGCCAACAAACACAGAGGGATCCAGCTTACACCCTGGTGCGTTTTCTTTTAATGTTTATTTATTTTGTGTGAGAGAGAGGGTGTGTGTGTATGAGCAGGGGAGAGGCAGAGAGAGAAGGAGAGAGAGAATCCCAAGCTGGCTCCACATTATCAGTGCAGAGCTCAATCAGTGCAGGGCTCAATCTCATGAACCGTGAGATCTGGACCTGAGCCTAAATCAAGAGTCAGACACTTCATCGACTGAGCCACCCGGATGCCCCACACCCTGGTATGCTTTCTAACGGATGGTGTCAAAGAAAAATTCCAGGGTATTTTTCACAGACCACCTCCCACTTAACGGAGGAAGGCAATTTCTAAATTGGCCATTTAGGTAAGATATACGTCCCTAGAGAAACTGTGACGTTTGTGGTTAAAGTCTGATACCAGCCCACAAAATATACCTTATCAAGCTTTCAAATAGTCATAAACGCCAGTACAGGCAAGAGGGAGGTACAAGGGGAACCTTCACTCACCAGTACTGGCTGTACAAATTGGCACAACCTTTCTGTAGGGTAATCTGCCAATACATATCCAAAATCTTTACAAAGTATTTGCCCTTTGACCAACGGGTAACCAATGAGGTTATTTTTAGGAAGCTATCCTGAAAACATAATTGGAAAAGGGACAAACATGTGGGTACAGAGATACATGTCCAAGTATTATTAGAGTAGTAGGAAAATATTGGAAATAACCTAAAATCTTTTTAAAGAGTGATTAAGCAAATATAGCTGAAAAGGGGCACAAAGGTGTATATACACAGATATTTAGCTCAGTATTATTTATAGTGGGTAAAATTAGAAATAACCTAAAAATGCAGTGTAGGGTGATTGGTTAAACAAGTAATGGTTCAATTCCATATTTGTTCACCCAGAAAGATCCCTATGACACACTGAGCCAATAGAGTATCTTACAAAGAACTCATTGCATGGTCTCATTTTTATTTAGAACAAAATCTCTACCTCTCTTTTCATGTATACATAGGACATGGTCTGGAGATAAGTATCCTAAAATAGTCATAGTGGTTGTCTCTGCCTAGTGGGCTTTGGTGTGATTTCGGTTTTGACCTTATTGTCTGATTCCATCCCAATGGAGTCTCGTTACTTATAAAAGACATTTCTTCAGGGGTGCCTGGGTGGCTCAGTCGGTTGAGCGTCCAACTTCAGCTCAGGTTCGTGGGTTTCGAGCCCCGAATCAGGGTCCACACACTGATAGGGCAGAGCCTGCTTAGGATTCTCTCTCCCCCTCTCTCTGCCCCTCCCCCCACCACACTCTAAAAATAAACTTTTTTTAAAAAAAAGACATTCTTTCAGAACCAGAATCAACTTCGTAGCTGAACACAGACTTTGAAGCCTGACTAAGGTTCAAATCCTGGTTTGACCACTTACTGACTGTACAGTCTTGGGCAACTAACCTCTCTCTACTTTAGTTTCCTCATCTGGAAAAGATATATAGGTAGTAATAGTACCCACCTTAAAAGATTGTCTTGAGGGGCATCTGGATGGCTCAATCAGGCTCTTGGTCTCAGCTCAGTCATGATCTTGCATTTTATGGATTGAGCCCCACATTCAGCTCTGCACTGACAGTGTGGAGCCTGCTTGGGATTCTCTCTGTCCCTCTCTCTGCCTCTCCCTTGCTCACACACATGCTCTCTCTCTCTCTCTCTCTCTCTTGCTCTCAAAATAAATAAACTTTAAAAAAAGGATTGTCATTAAAATTAAACTACTAAATATATTGCAGTGTTATAAACAGTGCCTAGTACCTAAGAAGAGTCTATGGCTTGTTAAGTTTTAGCCCTTATTTAATAATAGCTAACATATATTGAGGACCTATTCTGTGTCTGGTGCTGAGCTCCGTGCCTTACATGCATCCTTTCTACTCTCAATGGCAAGTGGTTTTAAGCCTGTTTTCTCTAGCAGATGAGGAAACAGACTTGGAGATACATGTGATGTGATCAAGACCACAGAGCCTTCCACATCTGCAGGATGACAGGACCTCCCCCAGGCTGTCTGGAGTCCAATCCTGGTTCTTTCCTCTCTACCTGCTCAGTCTTCCCAAAAGTGAGGAAGGGAGACAACTCACAGATGGCTCCACACTTTCTAGTTAGGACCTAGACAGATGGTGATGCCACTGATTCACACAAGAAAAATAAAAGGTTTCCAGAATTTTAGAGAGAAAAGGACTCTTTCAAGTTAACCTTGTTCAACCCACGTTTATAATTTCAAAATGTCTAAATCCAGAACTTTATCTGTCTCCTCACAACATGCTGCCTCCAGAGTATCAAATTTACTCCTCAGTTAAGACAAATACTGCCTTCCCAACATCTTGTTGGCCTTAAACTATCCTTTTAGTGGGGCACCAGGTGACTCAGCCAGTTAAGCATCCGAATCCAACTTCGGCTCAGGTCATGATCTCACCGTTTGTGAGTTCGAGCCCCACACCAGGCTCTGTGCTGACAGCTCAGAGCCTGGAGCCTGCTTCAGATTCTGTGTCTTCCTCTCTCTCTACTCCTTTCCCACTCCACTCTCTAAAAATAAATAAACATTAAAAAAATTTTTTTAACTATCCCTTTAGTATAAACATTGTAACAATAACCGATTATCTCTGGAACACACAAATATTTAATGTTTGTACTTCTATTATCAATGAAGTGGTTAATCGATGTATCTGACCAGCATTCAGTTGATTTCACCAACAACCTATCAAAATTAAAACAATTAAAAAAACAAGATACACAGTTAATTTAAGCTTAGGTTCATAAGGACTCTCAGTAAGGAAATGTCCAACCTAGAGTTAAGCAATAAGCATGTGCCCAGCACTGAGTGAGGCATAGAAATCACTTCCTAAAATTCCCAGCCCCAGCCTCTTCCTCGTTCACATCCTCACATATGTCCAGCCTTCATCATCACCCTCCTTAAGCTGCTGCCTGTTAACTGAGTGTTGATATGTTCTCTTCAGTGCCATTGTGAAAGACTGAATCACATCTGATGTTCCTACTCACTTTCCAGATTCTTGGCTCTAAGACAGAGAACAGTCCACTGAATTCCAGATGCCAAGATGCACGCATCATCAAACAGAGGAATCATTTCCTGTTAAGAGACAATATCTCTCCCCCTGCAGGTGACCTGGGAAACCAAGGATATTCTTGCTTGTGGGCATTCACTCACACCACATGGCTCTGATTCTTCAGGCAGGTTACCAAAAGTCCTTTGTATACTAAGGCTTTGGTTTACCTGCAGAGCATTTTGCTGACCTGTCTCCAAAATAAAGGTCTTCATCCTTATCAAAGACCTAAATTCTGAAGCAGCCCTAGAGAGTAAAACTGCAGAAACCACTAGAACCCAAATTGTTACACTCTCCTCCAAATGTACATTCAAGGTTGGTTAAAACACACACACACACACACACACACACACACACACACACACACACGCACACACATCAAAAGGAACCAAACAAATAATCAATATATGCTAGAAAAGAATTTTCTTGAATTAAAAGAGAACCAATGTCTATAGGTAGAAAGAGCTCAAGAAGTACCAGGAAAGCACAACCATGCGAATGTACTTAGTGTTACAGAACTATGTATTTTTAAATGGTTAAAATTACGAATGTTGTTATGTATATTCCACCACAATATTTTTAAAAAGTAGTGCCAGAAAAACTGTCATTAAGTTAGATCCTGACGATGCAGAATAGTTATCACAGGTAATTCATCTGAATATACATAGAAAATACACTGGGAAATAATTCTACAATATAAACAGTTCTTACCACTAGACATTGAAATTTCTGGTAATTTTTTAATAATTTCCAAATGTTTTCCAAATTTTATAAAAATGAGTATTAGTATTTCTTTTATAATCAAAGGATGCTGTAAAAAATATACATGTAATATATAACATACATGTAATGTATATATGATATATATGTAAATATGTCATAGATGTATATGTAAAACACTTCCTAAATATGTCCCTTCTTCACCATAGTCTTTAGCAAGACTCCCTATGTTTCACATAGACTATTTCATTAATGCCCGACTAGTGCATAAGACCTACTCCACTTTCTCCTCCACACCAGACAGAGTTCTTCAGCAGTATAAAGCAGAAAGCACATATCACGTAATACTACATAATACCACATAATACCCCACCCCATTCCTGGTCCTTACTCAACCCAAAGCTTCATTCCACCCCTGAGTCTTGCCTTGTCCTTCAACTCCACCCATCCCTCTTCCTTCTCTTTGGCTGAGCCCCAGGATGATCTGATTTGCCAATATCAGGGATGAGAATGAGTTTGAGGGGTTGTTGGGGTGAAGGATGTGGGGCAGTGACATCTTCATAAGAGTGTTTAGGAGGGGATTTAGGTAGGAATCTACCTGAAATTGCAGAAGTTGTGTTGTATATTAGTTTGGGATAACTTGAGATGGGGGTGATGGAGATGAAGAGAAGTGTAGTAAAAGCGTTTGCCTACTAAGCATTTTGTTTTTACTTTCATTGTTTATTCACCTGGGGGTGTGTGGGTTAGGGTTGATGGAAATTATGGGGAGTTCTATTCTCATCAAGCTACCCCTGGTTAACCCCCTCCCTTTATTTTTTTCTGGTTGACCCCCCCCCCCTTAGCTTCCTGCTAACTCCTAGGTGTCTCTCATCACTCAGTACAAGCATCACTTTCTCAAGATTCTGCCCAGACATCCTAGTCTTGATCATATGCCTCTTCTGGACTCTCGTAATATTTCAGCAATGCTTTGGCAAAAAAGTGGTATAAGCAATTCCTACGCTCCACTCTGTCCTTTTCCTTACCCACCCTAATGCTAGACCGCAAGCACAAGAAATATCTTCCGCTCTGTATCCTGAGCACCAAGCACTGTATCTGGCAAACAAGTATTCAATAATTATTTTTTAACAAATAGTCAGTGAGCGAGCAGAGAAGAATCAAGGACATGGGTCTCCTTGACCCCCAAGGATATGGGATCTCAAGAATGTGAGTTTACAGAGGGATAGTGCGCTGTTTTACACCTCTTCAACCCTGATGATTAAGCCAGAAGAAACAGGCTTTTCATATATGTTAGAGTGAACTAGCATTTGATTAAGTCATTGATGAATGAGTGAACTAACGGATGCATCTAAAACAAGGCTCAGGACAAACTTGATTATTTGACCCCCTAAAACTGAGGTCAGATAACAGCAACAATATCATAGTCTCAGAATCTAAGAAAGACCAGGCTAGGACTTGCCGCTCCCAGTTAGGCAATAGTTATTCTGGGAACAGATTGTGGGAGCATCGGATATTCCTCTCCATGGACCTCTAAATAGCCCTGTCTTCCTCATGTTCCCACTCCAGAAGAGCAGCAAAGCCACTGTTATTTTTAGTCACATGCCAAATGTAATTCTAATTTATTCAGCTTCCTAAAACAAAGAAGTCCTGAACAAAGCACAGAAAAGTACATAGGATGTTTAGAAAGGTAAACAGCATGAGCATAGGTATGGAGGTGTGAAACTAAATTGTGTGTGTGTTTGTGCGCACGTGTGCCTGCGTGTTGCAGCAGATATCAAGAAGATCAGAACATACTGCAAGGCAAAAAAAAAAAAGGGATATGCGTATGTAGGAACTAAGTCCAGGATAATATCATATGCCACACAAGGGAGCCTAAATTCTTATCTTGACCACAATGGGAAGCTATAAGGTTTTCAGGCAGGGGAATGATACAGTTGGATTAGTATTTAGAAAGATCCCCCTGGAAGTAGAAAAGGCAGGGAAGGGAAACAAGCTGGAGTCAGAAAAATGGCTGCTGCACGAGCACAGATATCCATCACCCCAAAATTTGCCTGCTTTGTGTTCAAAGCAACACAAAATAAGTCTGCCCCTAGAAGTTAAAGATGACAGGAAATCTTGTGGGCAGCAACTGTGAGCAAGCCATATAGCCAACTCCAGGTCTTTATTTTAAAGGATAGAATAAAGGCGCCTGGGTGGCTCAGTTAGTTAAGCGTCCAATTCTTGATTTTGGCTCAGGTCATGATTGATCTGAGGGTTGTGAGATCAAGCCCAGCATCAGACTCAGCACTGAACTTGGAGCCTGTTTAAGATTTTCTCTCTCTTTCTCACTCTGTGTCTCACTTTCTGTCTGCCACTTCCCCACTTGTTCCCTCTCTCTTTCCGATAGATAGATAGATAGATAGATAGATAGATAGATAGATAGATAGATAGGCAGGCAGATATAAATAATAGAATGTCTGAGGTGCCTGGCTGGCTCAATTGGTAGAGCATGCGGCCCTTGATCTTGGGGTTGTGAGTCTGAGCTCCATGTTGAGTGTAGAAATTACTTAAAAATAAAATCTTTTTAAAAAATAATGTGTTAGATAAGTCTAGTCCAGCTTGGCCCCAGTCATCAGGCCTACCTCTAACCCATAAAGTCAACACCCAAAATTATTGATCCCTAGACCTTTACCTCCTTATTGACCTGTGTCCTAAATCATTACAATCTGGATCTGCCTTGTTCTTGGTTCTGGGGCCCTTGCCTCATTTGCTGGTTATTATCTTATAGTCAGCACCCAAATCTTCCATCCAATTTCTGACACTTACCTCTGGCCAGCTACTGCCCCATTTATTTGCTGTCTTGGCATGAAAACCTCTCCAAAGACTTTCCAGCACTAGGTGTCTCCAAACCCATCCACCACATACACTGAAACTATTTTTGTCAATATGACCAGAGATGTGCATGTTGCTAAATGCAATGATTAATTTTCAGTTCTCGTCTTATGTGACAAATCAGAACCATCTGACACATCTCCTTCTTGATAACTTTCTCCACTTGGCTTCCAGGATCCACAACGTTTGGTTTTGCCCTACTTGCCTGATTGTCCCTTTTCTGTCTCCTTTGCCAGTTCCTCCTCTTCAACCTCACCTCTTACATGTTGCTGGGTATCCCAGTCTGGGTCCTTGACCTTATCAATGGTTTCTCAACTTCAGCACTAGTTTGAGGCCAAACAATTCTTTGTTGTAGGGGGCTGTCCTACACATTGTAGAATATATATATATATGTATGTATGTATATATATGTATGTATGTATGTATGTATATATACATACATACATACATACATATATATATATATATATGTATATAGTGGGCATTTACCCACTAGATGCCAATAGCAACCCTTCCCCCCAGTGGTGAAAATAAAAAATGTCCATGGGGTGCCTGGTTGGCTCAGTGGGTTAAGTGTCCAACTCTTTTTCTCTTTTTAAATTATTTCTTAATTTACATCCAAGTTAGCATATCACGCCACAATGATTTCAGGAGTAGATTCCAGTGATTCATCCCCGTACAACATCCAGTGCTCATCCCAACAAGTGTCCTCCTTAATGCCTCTTCCCCCCTCCCACAACCCCTCCAGCAACTCTCTATTCTCTATATTTAATAGTCTGTTATATTTTGTCCCCCTCCCTGTTTTTATATTACTTTTGCTTCCCTTCTCTTCTGTTCATGTTTTGTATCTTAAATTCCTCATATGAGTGAAGTCATATAATTTTTGTCTTTCTCTAATTTCACTCAGCATAATACCCTCCAGTTCCATCCACGTACTTGCAAATGGCAAGATTTCATTCTTTTTGATTGCCGAGTAATACTCCATTGTGTGTGTGTGTGTATCACATCTTTATCCATTCATCCATCAATGGACATTTGGGCTCTTTCCATATTTGGCTGTTGACAATAGCACTGCTATAAACATTGGGGTGCATATGCCCCTTCGAAACAGCACACCTGTATCCTTTGGATAAATACCTAGTAGTGCAATTGCTAGATCGTAGGGTAGTTCTACTTTTAATTTTTTGAGGAACCTCCACACTCTTTTCCAGAGTGGCTGCACCAGTTTGCATTCCCACCAACAGTGCAAGAGGGTTCCCATTTCTCCACATCCTCTCCAGCATCGATAGTCTCCTGATTTGTTCATTTTGGCCACTCTGACTGGTGTGAGTTGGTATCTGAGTGTGGTTTTGATTTGTATTTCCCTGATGAGGAGCGACATTGAGCATCTTTTCATGTGCCTGTTGGCCATCTGGATGTCTTCTTTAGAGAAGTGTCTATTCATGTTTTCTGGCCATTTCTTCACTGGATTATTTGTTTTTCAGGTGTGGATTTTGGTGAGTTCTTTATAGATTTTGGATACTAGCCCTTTGTCCAATATGTCATTTGCAAATATCTTTTCCCATTCCGTTGGTTGCCTTTTAGTTTTGTTGATTGTTTCCTTTGCAGCGCAGAAGCTTTTTATCTTCATGAGGTCCCAACAGTTCATTTTTGCTTTTAATTCCCTTGCCTTTGGGGATGTGTCAAGTAAGAAATTGCTACGACTGAGGTCAGAGAGGTCTTTTCCTGCTTTCTCCTCTAGGGTTTTGATGGTTTCCTGTCTCACATTCAGGTTCTTTATCCATTTTGAGTTTATTTTTGTGAATGGTGTGAGAAAGTGGTCTAGTTTCAACCTTCTGCATGTTGCTGTCCAGTTCTCCCAGCACCATTTGTTAAAGAGACTGTCTTTTTTCCATTGGATATTCTTTCCTGCTTCGTCAAAGATTAGTTGGCCATACTTTTGTGGGTCTAGTTCTGGGGTTTCTATTCTATTCTATTGGTCTATGTGTCTGTTTTTGTGCCAATACCATGCTATCTTGATGATTACAACTTTGTAGTAGAGGCTAAAGTCTGGGATTGTGATGCCTCCTGCTTTGGTCTTCTTCTTCAAAATTACTTTGGCTATTCGGGGCCTTTTGTGGTTCCATATGAATTTTAGGATTGCTTGTTCTAGCTTTGAGAAGAATGCTGGTGCAATTTTGATTGGGATTGCATTGAATATGTAGATAGCTTTGGGTAGTATTGACATTTTGACAATATTTATTCTTGCAACCCATGAGCACAGAATGTTTTTCCATTTTTTTATATCTTCTTCAATTTCCTTCATAAGCTTTCTATAGTTTTCAGCATACAGATCTTTTACATCTTTGGTTAGATTTATTCCTCGGTATTTTATGCTTCTTGGTACAATTGTGAATGGGATCAGTTTGTCTTTCTGTTGCTTCATTATTAGTGTATAAGAATGCAACTGATTTCTGTACATTGATTTTGTATCCTACAACTTTGCTGAATTGATGTATCAGTTCTAGCAGACTTTTGGTGGAGTCTATCGGATTTTCCATGTATAATATCATGTCATCTGCAAAAAGTGAAAGCTTGACTTCATCTTTGTCAATTTTGATGCCTTTGATTTCCTTTTGTTGTCTGATTGCTGATGCTAGCACTTCCAACACTATGTTAAACAACAGTGGTGAGAGTGGACATCCCTACCGTGTTCCTCATCTCAGGGAAAAAGCTCTCAATTTTTCCCCATTGAGGATGATGTTAGCTGTGGACTTTTCATAAATGGCTTTTATGATCTTTAAGTATGTTCCTTCTATCCCGACTTTCTCGAGGGTTTCTATTAAGAAAGGATGCTGAATTTTGTCAAATGCTTTTTCTGCATTGATTGACAGGATCACATGGTTCTTATCTTTTCTTTTATTAATGTGATGTATCACGTTGATTGATTTGCGAATGTTGAACCAGCCCTGCATCCCAGGAATGAATCCCACTTGATCATGGTGAATAATTCTTTTTATATGCTGTTGAATTCGATTTGCTAGTATCTTATTGAGAATTTTTGCATCCATATTCATCAGGGATATTGGCCTATAGTTCTCTTTTTTTACTGGGTCTCTGTCTGGTTTAGGAATCAAAGTAATACTGGCTTCATCGAATGAGTCTGGAAGTTTTCCTTCCCTTTCTATTTTTTGGAATAGCTTGAGAAGGATAGGTATTATCTCTGCTTTAAACATCTGGTAGAACTCCCCTGGGAAGCCATCTGATTCTGGACTCTTATTTGTTGCGAGATTTTTGATAACTGATTCAATTTCTTCGCTGGTTATGATTTCTTTGATCCATTTTGAGTTTATTTTTGTGTATGGTGTGTATGGTGTAAGAAAGTGGTCCAGGTTCATTCTTCTGCATGTTGCTGTCCAGTTTTCCCAGCACCATGTGCTGAAGAGACTCTCTTTATTCCATTGGATATTCTTTCCTGCTTTTGTCAAAGGTTAGTTGGCCATATGTTTGTGGGTCCATTTCTGGGTTCTCTGTTCTGTTCCATTGATCTAAGTGTCTATTTTTTGTGCCAGTACCATACTGTTTTGATGATTACAGCTTTGTAATACAACTTGAAGTCTGGGATTGTGATGCCTCCAGCTTTGGTTTTCTTTTTCAAGATTGGTTTGGCTATTTGGGGTCTTTTCTGGGTCCATAAAATTTTAGGATTGTTTGTTCTAGCTCTGTGAAGAATGCTGGTGTTATTTTGATAGGGATTGCATTGAATATGTAGATTGCTTTGGGTAGTAACGACATTTTAACAATATTTGTTCTTCCAATCCAGGAGCATGGAATAGTTTTCCATTTTTTTGTATCTTCTTCAATTTCTTTCATAAGCTTTCTATAGTTTTCAGTGTATAGATTTTTCACCTCTTTGATTAGGTTTATTCCTAGGTATTTTATGGGTTTTGGTGCAATTGTAAATGGGATTGATTCCTTGATTTCTCTTTCTATTGCTTCATTATTGGTGTATAGGAATGCAAATGATTTCTGTACATTGATTTTATATCCTGCGACTTTGCCCAATTCATGGATCAGTCCTAGCAGTTTTTTGGTGGAATCTTTTGGGCTTTTCATATAGAATATCTGCAAAGAGTCATCTGCAAAGAGTGAAAGTTTCACTTCCTCCTGGCTGATTTGAATGCCTTTTATTCCTTTGTGTTGTCTGATTGCTGAGGCTAAGACTTCCAATACTATTTGAGTAACAGTGGCGAGAGTGGACATCCCTGTCCTGTTCCTGATGTTGGGGCGGGGAGAAAGCTCTCAGTTTTTCCCCATTGAGGATGATAGTAGCGGTGGGTCTTTCATATATGGCTTTTAAAATCTTGAGGTAGGATTCTTCTATCCCTTGAGGGTTTTTATCAAGAAAGGATGCATATTTTGTCAGATCCTTTATGTCCAAAAGACATAACCCTGAAGCAGGTCACCAAGGGAGTAAAGATAAAGAGGACCAAGGGCTGAGCATTGGGATACCCCAATATTAAGTGAGTTCAAAGAAAAGGAGGAACCAGCAAAGGAGATTAAAAAAGAGAGCTAGGGGGAAAACAAAGACAAAGTGTCACATCCTACAAGCTAAGTCTGAAAACAATCCATCAGGGATCGTTTAGTGACAAACTAAAATCTCTAAACCTAGATCCATCATAGTGACTTCTATAGGAAATGTACAATCTACTTATGTAGCAAAATGCAGAATGCAATGTAAATATTCCTTTCATTGCTGTGCTTAATTACTCATTAATTTATCAGATAGAGTTCTTGCAGTTCAGGATCCTGTCTCCATTTAATTTCCATCTGTTTATGATGCCATCACAGTTTAATTAAATAAACCAAAAGTTTAGGTGTTGTATGAGCATATGGAGGTAGAAATACCAGATCAACACATATGACTAATATCTGAAATGTAGTAATTGTGACATTATCTAATCTGTGACATTATTAATCTTGTCATTTACCAAAATAAGTACCTAAGAACCAAAACTGGGAAAAAGAGTTTTTCTTAACTCTAAACTTCACCATAACAAAACCCTCTAAACACAAAATGGCTAATATTTAATAATTGATCTGATATTATTCAGACAATATATTAATTAGTTAATTTCAAGGGTTTAGCCCAACACTTACTTAGCATTTGGAACCACTTCCCTTGGTTATTTCTTCCAGGGATACAGAGGAGTATAGATTTGGTAAATATGATGTTCATGGGTTACCATAGCAAGCAAGGCACAAACAAAACCAGACCAATTCTGGATCAATGTCTTTGTAAGAAAAAAGATGCCTGATGTATTTCTAGATGGCTTCATAGCAACATTTACTCCCCCAGTAAGCCGAGCACCGAGGCTCCCTAATCTTTGCTCCTGATCATCCTTCTAAATCAGAAGCTCAGAGCAGTTGTACCAAAAAAAAAAAAAAAAAAAAAAAAAATGCCTTCAAGGTCACATTTCCTACAAATAACAATTGAGCTGCAGAAACTAAGTATAAGCAATGCTTCACACGTGGAAGGGGGCATATGCTTCCATATGACTTCCCTCAGATACACTATTGTTCTATGAACTCCTTGAACATAATCACATATCTACATATAAATTTTACTAAAAATGTGGAATTAAGTAACCATTTCAAAAATTTTTTAAACACCATTTTTTTAACACGATGATAAATAGAGTCCCAAACCCAAGCAAAGTTTCATTCATTTTCCTTGTGGAATCAGATTCTGTAAAAATTTGTCAGATGCTTTTAAAGTTCCTGTAGAACAAATAAGCACATGCAGTCATGTTTTAGCAATTAGGATGAAGTCAGAACAGGCATACGTTTCAAATCTGTGACTGATACAGTCCTGGGAGGGTCTGTTTCACTAGATGAAAGAAAAGGTAGAATAATTGTTGTATCCCTTACCTAAGTGATATGTAGGGCTGTGCGGTGCTCAAAACCCACTAATTGAATGAATGGATGAATAAAGATAAAGACTTGGGTTTATAGTGAAATTTTTTGTTTAAAAAGGTCAGAATGGAAAAAAAAAAAAAAAAAAAAAACTGGCTTGACACAGATCCTGAGAAAGAGCCCTGGGAATTGAAATTCAACTCAAACTAAAGTTTGGTCAAATGGACCAGCATTGTTATAATATATAAAAAGTTAATACAATCTTATTAGATGCAAGCTTCCAGATAAAGTGCAGTAATTATGCCTACACTTGGCATGAATTAGACTTCACCTGTAATGTTTTTTGTTCCAGGAAAGATATCATAAGAAGGACATTAGCAATCCAAATTTTCCCCAGAGGATGTGTCCAGGTTGCTTAGCACAGAGCCTTGGACCTACAGCTGTTCAATAAATAAGTATTGAATTACCCTGAACTGATATGGAAGACTCTGGGAATCATAAAAGAAATGATTAAGGGAAGATGAAAGGAGGTGGATTATAGCTTAACCCCGAATGCACATCCTAACAGAGCTGCCCCGCAATGAAATGAGATGCCCAATGAAGTAGGAATCTTAACATTCCATCAGATGAATGCTCACCTACCAGAGTTGTTACCAAAGAATCGCTTACACTACTAAGTGGGAAACTGAAATGGATGGCCTCCAAAAGCTCTTTCAGTCTGAGCAACCTGGATGGATGCCACGGCCAACAGAGGGTATGTCCATAGCTAGCTTAGAACACTGTCCAGCTAGTTCTACTCACCTTCCCAGGGAGCCCCTGTCATGCATTCTATTCTTCAAAGGGGAATGCCATTGGGCTCCAGGCTGCAATGTTACCATTTGCACAGCCACGGACAGCCACTCTGTGGGGCACCTCATGCCCTAAACCAGCCAAAGCACTAGCTTTCCCTTACCATGCTTCCCACTCTACTTGTTTGGAAAAGAAGCTGTTTTTTAAGTCATTCTTCAAGAAAAAAAAAGATCACTAGCGGTGCCTGGGTGGCTCAGTCGGTTAAGGGTCCGACTTTGGCTCAGCTCATGATCTCATGGTTTGTGAGTTCGAGCCCCGCGTCAGGCTCTGTGCTGACAGCTCAGAGCCTGGAGCCTGCTTCGGATTCTGTGTCTCCTTCTTTCTCTGCCCCTCCCCAACTTGCACTCTGTCTCTCTCTGTCTCTCAAAAAATAAATAAATGTAAAAAAAAAAAAATTAGAAAAAAGATCGTTGGCTGAGAACTTTGTACCTAAGTGCTCCTTATCCAGCAACCAATTCTACATACTTTTAAAACTTGATGAGATGAGAGTACTGGGGGAGGTGTGTGCAACAGTAGGAAGCCTTCTTGTTCCCTTCCTCACACAAATACCCTGAAAACACTGGAGGAAAAACTGCCACCTTACTGCTAGAACCTGGTTGTCTGGGGATGTTTGCATGAAGCAACAGTGGCATCTAGTGGTGATATGCATTAACCACATGCTTGCTCCATTCATGACAGAAAAACAGATAAAGACCTAATCCTTCTCCCCAACCTCCCCTTGTTCCTCTGATCCACCCAGACCCAATGAGAAGTTGGCTGGGAAACAGAAAAAGTCAGTAAAACAGGGAACCCTTAAAATGATGCATGCAGAGCTTACTAAACACTTAACATATCTAACGAGGCATTCAGTGAACAATTGACATACAGCCAAAATTTCTTTCCTGAATGCAGACCCACTGAATTGGTGCTAGCATATGTTGCATAAATCAAACATTATACATCACCTACATCACCTATACATCATTTGTTCATCGTACATCACCTACAACAGTCAGCTTTTGTTCATCGAAATAGGCGAGAACCTTAAGACACTTGTGAAATAAGATTTCCTCCACTGGTTTTTATAGGGTTTCCTTTTCTCGTTGTTGTCTCTCACTGCTTTTTAACAATCATGGCCCTTCGGCTCCAAGTCTAACTTAAAAGGGGAATGACACCAGTGTGGGCTTCAGCATTTGGGGATCTAGTTCCCTGTGTTGTGTCCACCACACCCCAGGAGGCCAGCAGCCAGTCCAACCCTGACTCAGTGACAGGATCCTGTAGGCATCCACAGCTCTCCTCTCCAGCTGCCTCCTGGGTCTGCTTCTTTCATTATATCAAATTTTTCACTGGGAGGAGGTGGATGCTTCGGGTGGTTTAGGGTATGAGAGCTGGAGCCATCCTCCCTGGCTTTAGTTCTACCCTCTATAATCTTGGGAAAGTTGCTTACCCTCTTTCTAAACCCAGGATCCTTATCTGGAACATAAGAAACTAGACCCTACTCTTCGGGTGATTACGAGAATTAAGTGAGGTAATCCATGTAAGGCCCTTGGTGCATGGCTTCACAAGCGGGAAGCATTCAATCAATAATTACTGGTATTTTGTGTTTATCTTCTGCTATCCCATAGACCTGCAGTTCTCAAACTTTTTGGTCTTAGGATCCCTTTACATAAATTCTCTAAAATTAAAAGGACCCTAAGAGCTTAAGTTTATAGGTTACACCTTTTGACATTCACTGTTTTAGAAATCAAACCAAAATATTCGAATTCTTTTTAAGAGGACAATAATGAATCCCCTAACATAAATAACATTTTAGGAAAAATAACTACATTCTCCATAATAAGAATATTTGGTAAGAGAGTGTCATTGCTTTATACTTTTCCAAATCTCATTCATGTCAGGCTATTAAGAAGATAGCTGGGTTCTCCTATCTGCTCCCGCATTCAATTTATTCTAATGTTACACATCATGCAGCCCCTGAAAAACTCCTTGTGCACTCATGAGAAAAGGAGAGTGGAAAAGGCAAATGACGTCTTAGTGTTATTAAGAAAATAGTTTTGCTCGGCAATCAAAAAGAATGAAATCTTGCCATTTGCAACAAAGTGGGTGGAACTAGAGTATGTTACGCTAAGCGAAGTAAGTCAGAGCAAGACAAATAGCCTATGATTTCACTCATATGTGGAATTTAAGAAACAAAACATAAACGTAGGGGAAAGGAAGCAGAAATAAGATAAAGACAGAGAGGGAGGCAAACCATAAGAGACTCTTAAATACAGAGAACAAACTGAGGGTTGCTGGCAGGGTACTGGGTGGGGGGTGGGGTGGGCTAAACAGGTGATGAATCACTAAATTCTATACCTGAGATCATTATTACACTATATGTTAACTAACTTGGATTTAAAAATTTTTTTAATAATTTAAAAAAAAAAAAAAAGAAAAGAGTTTTGGGTCTCATGGGCTCCACGAGAGGACCTCAGGGACACATGGGGGTGTGTTTGCAGTTTGTAGCTGTGGCCCGAAGCACCCGTCCGGGTTTCCTGGTGTATCAGCACAGCAGAGTGGCAGGCCCCAAGTCAGCTCACCATCAAAACTGGGAGGATTCGCACAGACTAGAAGGGCCGAAGGAACTGGACATACACACAGCAGCTGGTGAAAGAGGCAGGAAAACCCTTTACCCTGAGCCTAGCCTATACCCTGTGGTTCAGAAACTCAGACTCGGACCACATGGAAGTCCAGAGTCCTGCCTCTCTACTGCACTACGAAGCTTGGTCATGACTAATAATACCCTTCCTAAAATCCATCCATTTTTCTGGCTCATGGGCTGAATTGTTTTCTGTTTTCTGTTTTCCTTATTTGTTTTAGTCATGTTTTGTTTTGTTTTTTTTAATCTGTTTTGGAAGAGAGCTAATTCAAGGAAACTAAAATGTTCGTTGATGTCATTCCTTTTCCAGAAATCACCTTTTTAAAATCTGGAAATCCAATGGCTGTGTGTGACTTAATCATTACTTATTATTTTTGCATCATTATAGGTTGGACTGATGGTGGTGGTGGCAAGCTTTCAGACACATATTGTTGCTGAGACCCTCTTAATAGTGTTTTATTTATTCTTTATGGACCTTTCAGGCTACTTGAGTATAATCTATGAGGTGACATCATGGTCACTATGTCCCTGTGTGACACTCAAAACCACATACGAGGCAAACTCAAGCAGTGGTTCATTCTTGGTACCCAGTGGAGATGGTTCCTCTTGAAGGAGGCTCCAGACATGATCTCTAAGACAGTTTATAAAAGGAGGGTAGGACCGGGGCTCTCTGGAGCTGACTGCTTCGGGTGCAGAGTTTATACTTTTCTCTCCACAAGGCTCTACAACTCAGGTTCTCTCTCCCTCACCGCACTAGTTCTAGAAACTTGAAAAGTTACTGTTATCAGTCAAAACGCTGAGCTGCTGGCACCAAAACCCAAATCGAAACCACTGTAGTGCAGAGTGGGATTTGAGGAAGAAATGCTTGTTTCTTGGAGACACCTTGCAATGATTCCACTTAATCCAGGAGTGCCATGAAAATATAAACAATATAATGTGTAGAGCGTGGGTTATGGAATATTATAACATAGGAACCTATTCTTATTAATACAAACAGGATGCTAAGTGAAAGTTTTCCTACTCTTAGGTGAAGTATAGTCTAATCTCTAGATTGACCTTCCTTCTCTCTACATCAGCGATACTGCACCTGTCCTACTCTACCCTTATGTCCACATCTCTATACTATATACGTATGTATCCCAGTAACTTTGTGCTTGCTCTTCCCTCTGCCTGGAACATCTCTTCCCAAACACCTACAGGAGGACCTGTGCCATGGTAGTGGTCCCCGACTCTGCTCTCTGGCCACCTTCCTGTGACCCTTCCCACCCCCACCCCCATCACACACACACCTTGTAGCTCCTACAGCAATGATACACTCCACACACAAAGGAAGGAAAGGAAAACACACACACACACACACACACACACACACACACACACCCTACCAGAACATCCTTTGACGTCACTTAATTACTCCAAACTACAGTTGTCATCAGTGAAAGAGAATGGGCCAGATCAAACTGTAGTTTGTGAAACTATGCTCCCCAGGATCCCAAAACCTGCACAGAGCAGCTTGGGGGTGACCTCAGGCAACAAGAAGGGAACAGAGTGGAGAGGGGTTTGGCCCTTCCACCTCAGCCTCAACCAGAGCAGCTGTGATATTCTCAGGGCATTTGGTTTGAACACAAACTGTGGATCTGAAAGTCCAGAAAGAAACCCTAAAACACACACAGGTATTGAGTATGGGATACTCACGGTGGTGGCATTTCACATCAATGATGAGAAGATGGGCTATTTAATAAATGGTGTTTGGACCACTAGGCAACCATTTGGAAAAATGTTAAGATGGAACCATCATGCACATCTTACACAAAAGTAAATTCCAGATGGAGCAAAGATTTAAGCCATGGAAAATGAAACCCAAGAAAAGAGAAGGAAAAAAAAAGAAATAATTTTCGAACAATTCCAAAGATTTGGGGAAGGCCTTTCTAAATATCACACAAGACCTGGGGCACCTGGGTGGGTCAGTCGGTTAAGCATCCAAGTCTGACTTCGGCTCAGGTCATAATCTCACAGTTTGTGAGTTCGAGCCCTGTGCTGGGCTCTGTGCTGACAGCTTGGAAACTGGAGCCCTCTTCAGATTCTGTGTCTCCTTCTTGCTCTGTCTCTCCCCTACTTGCACTCCCTCTCACCCTCCCTCTCTCCCTCAAAACGTAAACATTTAAAAAAAGGGGGGGGGGATAAAATTAAAAAGGGGCCGCTAATCTGAATTTACTTAAAACTGACAAGAACTGGGGCACCTAGGTGGCTTAGTTGGTTGGGTGTCCAACTTCAGCTCAGGTAATGATCTCACAGTTCATGACAACTCAGCCTGGAGCCTGCTTTGGATTCTGGGTCTCCCTCTCTCTCAGCCCCTCCCCCACTCACTCACGGGTTCTCTTTCTCTCAAAAATAAACATTTAAAAAAATTTGTAAAAAATAAATATCACACAAGACCCTGAAGCTAGAAAAGACTGATGAATTTGAATAAAAATGTTTTTAAGTCTACACACATGTTCACAAATCAGCATGAGATCAGAAGATAACCAGAAAAATGAGACTACTGCAATATTACAAAGACGTTTTTCTTAATGCATAGAGAACTTGCATCAATAAGAGAAAAGGACCAAAAGTGAGCACAGGCTATGAACAAGGGACCTATAAGTAATTTTTAGATATATGCTAACTTCATGCCCATTTTTTAAATGTAGCTTAATATCTGTCCAATCAGAAAAGATCAAAAAAGTTTGGTGGCACCTGGGTGGCTCAGTTGGTTGAGCATCCAACTTCGGCTCAGGTCGTGACTTCATGGTTTGTGGGTTTGAGCCCCATGTCCTGCTTTGCACATGGAGCCTGCTCTGAATTCTGTCTCCCTCTCTCTCTGCCCCTCCTCTGCTCCTGCTCTCACTCTCTCTCAAAAATAAACACTAAAACAAAAAAGTTTGATAAGATATTGAGCAACATGAGGAGGAATTTATAGAACATCTGCAGAGACTAATTTAGCCACATGTGTCAAAATATAAAATGAACATTGTTGACGAGTAATCCCATAGCTAAGAATTTATCCTGTAGCTAAACCTGCTTATTTGCAATATAACAACATATACACAAGGGCATGCATATTCCATAGCTATGGAATCGGAAGCCAAAACATTCCCTGACAACGGACAAGAGGACCAATTCATTGTGCACAGACCTCAAATGGGAACCAATGCCCCAGTAAAAAGAACGCAGTCACCCTGCCTGCACTGTTATGAAACGATCTCCCTGATACATTAAGTGAAAAAAAAGAAAGATTCAGAAGTTTATTTTCTTGCTACTACTTACAAAAACACATGTGTGTGTGAACATGCTTGAATATGCACAAAATTCTTCTGGGAGGATCTGCAAGGAAGTGCTGATAGTGGTTTCCTGTAGGTAGGGAAACTGGATGGCTAAGAATCAAGGTGCAGAGAGAGACCTAGTTTTCTCCAAGAGCTTTTTTTACAGTTTGAATTTTTACCATGTGCAAACACATTGCCTTAAAAACCACTGAAAACTACTGAGCGACAGGATCCCTCGATCTAACATTTAATGATTTCATTATTTGAATACACTTTTATTAAGGATTCCATGACTCTGTCATGTGTTTCACACTTGAAAAACACACTAGAAATTTTGGCCCACAGCTCCACATGCAATGAAAATCTTTAAGCTTTTCACTATTTGTTAAGTTTGGCTATATATACATTTGTGGAATTTATTATGTAAAAGTCATATGTAACCCAATTTTCCCCAGACCTCAGCACCTTTCTGGTCCAAAAGAGGTCTCTGTAACAGCAATGACTCAAATCACTATTCTCATGATATATTATGGGGTTTTTTGTGTGTTTGTTTCTTTTTATTTAAGAGAGAGCTCGCACAAGTAGGGGAGAGGGGCAGAGAAAGAGGGGGATGGAGGGGGGAGAGAGAGAGAGGGAGAGAGAGAGAGAGAGAGAGAGGGAAGGACAGAGAGAGGGAGGGAGGGAATGAGAATCTTAAGCAGACTCCATACTAAATGCGGAGCCGACATGGGGCTCGATCTCATGACCCTGGGATCACGACCTGAGCTGAAATCAAGAGGCAGGCACTCAACTGACTGAGCCACCCAGGTGCCCTGTCACAGATATGTTTTGAAACAGCATCTGTAAAGTCTTCTTATTCCCCTTAACACTGGGCTATGTTGAAATCCTCAGGGGATGCCTCTTATGTGTTCGCAAATAGGTGTGGTCCCAGCGCGTGCTTCCGTGGCTCTGCTAAACACGACAGGTCCCCATGAGGCCCATGACCAGATCCAGCCCGCAGCTTCCCAGCAGATACCACCTGAGACATGCTGGAGCCTTCTCCGTAAGCAGGTGGCATGGCTACCTAAGGAAGGCAGAGGCAATGTGCCTTCTGTTTCTATTGCACTCTGCGAGGGGAGTTCCACAAGTATGCGATTGGGCTCCCAAACATTGTGGAATTTGGTTAAAATATCTCTTTTGTGTTTTGTTTTCAAGTCACTCTGCTTTCCACAGGGCTCAGTCATGAATGCAGATGGTGCTGGAATAGTAGGCAAAATTAACCAAAGATTGTTTCATACTCAAAATCACCTCTCCTTCTGTGACAAGGAGATACAAGACCAAAAAAGACTCAAGAGCTTGAGGAAAGAGCCCTCTTCATAAAACAAGAACCACGCTCCCTGACTCCATCACTGCTTCACACTATCTATTATTATGATAGGGAGGACAAAGCCAAAAATAAGAGAAAGCAGCTCAGGAGAGGCTTGAATTACTATAAAGTAAAAAATATTAACTATTTTTCACTGGTGATACACCCACTGCTTTGCCTTTATACTCTGTAATCTTTATAACATGTATAACATCCCTGTTCCAAGTAAGAGACGTTTAATAGGAACAATAGAAAACCTGCGCAAACTGGGCTAGCATTCCAACGTCTGCTTACCTAACAAAGTGTCGTAGAGAGACGTATTTAGTTGCAGGCATGGCCTGATCCAAGGATCACTTGATATGAAAAGGGTGTGGTTTCTCAGCTCCACTTGCTCCGTGTTGACTCTCTTCTCCAGCAGGTTCTGCCCTCATGGTTACAAGACCACTCCCAGCAGCAACTTATGGGATTTTCCACCCAGGTGCAAACCCAGCAGAAATGAGCAAGTCAACTTCCCCAAGATTTCAAGACAAGAGTCCAGGAACTGACTTTCTTTGCCTGTGTGCATGTCCATAGGCCAGACACCAGGGATGGAGGAGGGAGAATGCTGACTGGCTTAGCTGTGGCCCTGTGCTCCAGGGGCATCAACCTCCCCGGAAGTACTCCAACAGAAGGAAGAGGGCCAACCCCCCAAGCAAAATCAGAGCATTGCTGCCAAAGGGAGAGTGTTAATTGTAGGCAGCAAAAATAGGAGACTCCACAAGAAACCTTATGAGGTTGAATTACTATTCTCACTGTACAGATGGGGAAACCAAAGCTCCCAGCTATTAGGTAATTTGCACAAAAATCAAAGAACTGGAAAGTGACAAATTGGATTTGACCTCATTAACGTGTTGGATAAGATTAAAAGGACAAGTGGGTGTTTCTCAGACAGACTGGAGCAAGCAGGGCGCTCTAGGCAGAGGTTTGTGAATACACGGTTACAAGAATGCTGCGAGGGCAAGGACCTCTCAGGGTATGTCAAGTTGTTTGCAAAGTTGTCGGTGCAGCAGAGAAAAGAGCTCAGTCTGGTGTCAGAGGGATCAGGACTCTGCTATTTATCAGCTAGGTGGCCATGGACAAGGACATAACCGCTCACCTCATATCCACCATCTGGGTAATACACGGATAATATGCTTCACAGGGTTCTTGGAAGGAATAAGCGAGATAACATATATGAAGGAGCCAGGACAATGCCTAGCACATGGAAACAAATGGTAGATGTTGTTGTGGGGATGACAGGACGTAGAAGGTGACGAACGGGAAAGAGGTAGGGAAAAAAGCTCAAACAATATCCATGTGCCAGATCATGCTAAACTAAGGATTTCAGATTTTATCCCCCAGAAAATGGGGTACGATAGGATTTTGACTGGAGGGATGGCCTGGTAAGATTTTCATTTTGGAAGGATCACACTGGCAACTGTGTACTTACGGCAGCAGGGAGGGGGACTAGTTAAGACACCGCTAAAATAGAATTGACAGTGGTTGCCAAATCTAGCTCAGTGTCAAATTTACTAGGGTGTTTGTTTGTTTGTTGCATACAGATTTGTGGACTCCTCAGGGGTGGGGAGACATCTGGGCTGAGGTATCGGCTAGCTCCCGCCCGGCCCTGTTGGTTCCCGAAGGGAACTGATCCACCTCCTTCCCAACGATCAGCATTGCCCAAAGGAAAACTAGAATTGTAGCAGGAATACAAAAATTAAGGAACAGTCAACTCCTTGTTGTTGTTGTTGTTGTTGTTTTAACTCCAGGATTCTTGAGGCCTCTGGGGTGCAGAGTGGAGCAATCGAATAAGGAGTGGGTGTGCTGGACGAGGTGAAGAAGATGAGACAGAGCATGACTTTTCAAGTCATCAGTAGATCTGACCTGAGCTGAGTTCCAGGAGAGATGCAGACTCAGGTTCAGGAGCTGGCCAACAGGGAACCTCTCGGGAGCTGATCCAACCCCAACAATCTCCCAGTCCCCATTCAGTCCCCATGCGATCGAGCGCAGGCTGTCTTTGTGAAAGAAAAGCTGCCTGGTTCTACTTTAGCTACTGTCCGGTAAGGGCCTCTCATCTATGACTGTATCCCAGGGGCCCCACGACTCCACACTTTGCTGACTTTCACCTGAACTGCCTTATGTAATAGATAACAGCCATTCCAATGGGGGAAACACTCATGGACCGAGGCATTTCCATCTTATGGATGAACCATAATTCACCCCAACCATTTCCTCTGTTCTCAGATATTCTTTCCAAATTTCTACTAGTAAATTTACTGCAATGACAATTTGCACATAAAACTTTTGCTGCTATCACTTCCAACTCTAAAATATCTAGTACTCTTTTTTTTTTATTTTTTTTTCAACGTTTATTTATTTTTGGGACAGAGAGAGACAGAGCATGAATGGGGGAGGGGCAGAGAGAGAGGGAGACACAGAATCAGAAACAGGCTCCAGGCTCTGAGCCATCAGCCCAGAGCCTGACGCAGGGCTCGAACTCACGGACCGCGAGATCGTGACCTGGCTGAAGTCGGACGCTTAACTGACTGCGCCACCCAGGCGCCCCTAAAATATCTAGTACTCTTAGAAGAAACCTGGTAGTGGTCATTTCCTCAAGTTTGAGTTCAAATCTCACACACTAGTTTCTTCTCAAAGTATGCAATGTGCGATCATTTGACAAAGTTCAATACAATTAACCACTGAGCAACACGAGGGTGAGAAGCACAGTTGAAAATCCACACATAACTTTTGACTTCCCCAAAACTTAACTACTAACAGCCTGTTAGCCAGAAGCTTTACCAATAATATAAACCTCCAATTAACACATTTTTGTATGTTATATGTATTACGCTGTATTCTTATCATAAAGTAAGCCGGACAAAAGAAAATGTTAGGAAAATTCTAAGAAAAATGTATTTGTAGTACTGCACTGTATTTATCAAATCCTCATATAAGTGGACCTCCACAGTTCAAATTCCTGCTGTTTGAGGGTCAACTGTACCTGATTTTTTTTAAAACCTTAGTGAACAAAGAATAAAAGGTAATTTCCTTAACCTGATAAAAGATACCTACCAGAAATCTCAGCAAACATCTTACTGAATGGTTCCTTCAAAAGCCAGGAATGAGGTATGCATGCCCGTTATCACTGCTTCTATCAAAACTGGAGGTCCTAGAATAAAAGAAAAGAGAAAAAAAAAAAAAAAAACTGCTGCCTCATCCAAGGGCATAGAGAAACAGGCATTCTTATTCATGGCTTGCAATGAGAAGTTCAACCTTTGATGGTGGCAATTTGACAATACGTATGACTTAAAAATGTTCCTATTTTTACTTTTTTTATTAAAAAAAATTTTTTTTAACGTTCATTTATTTTTGAGACAGAGAGAGACAGAGCATGAACAGGGGAGGGGCAGAGAGAGAGGGAGACACAGAATCCGAAACAGGCTCCAGGCTCTGAGCGGTCAGCACAGAGCCCAACGCTTGAACTCACGAATTATGAGATCATGACCTGAGCCGAAGTTGGGACGCTTAACCGACCAAGCCACCCAGGCGCCCCAAAAATGTTCCTATTTTTAAAGTTCATTTATTTTGAGAGAAAGAGAACATGGGGAAGGGGCAGAGAGAGAGAGAGGGAGAGAGAGAGAATCCCAAGCAGGTTTGTTAGCACTGTCAGTGCAGAGCCTGACATGGGACTCGATCCCACAAATCGTGAGACCATGACCTAAGCTGAGATCAAGTGTCAGAGGCTTAGCCGACTGCACCACCCGGGTGCCCCCAAAATGTTCATACTTTCTAATCCAGTAACACCACCTCGATGAATGTACCCTGAGAACGTACTTAAGTCTGTACACAAAGATGTAAGTATTAAGACGCTCTCAAATACTACCTACCATCAGGAACCAACTGTTTGACAACAGTCCTGAATTCTGGCATGAACACATGAAGGAAAGTCACTGAAAATGACGCTGTAAATGAGCGTCTACTGGAAAGACAGCTAAATATACCTTTTTGTGTGTGTATACATGCACACACACATACAAGAACGTTCCGGAGAAGCCCATACCAGAACACTGAGGATTCCTTATGCTCGGTTTTGCAAATTTTCTTAAAATATATGCTACTTCTTTCATTAGGAAAAATAATATGTTTTTAAAAATTTTTTTAACGTTTATTTGAGAAAGAGCACAAGCAGGGAAGAGGCAGAGAGAGGAGACACAGAATCTGAAGCTGACTCCAGGCTCCGAGCTGCCAGCACAGAGCCCAACACAGGGCTTGAACTCACAAACTGTGAGATCATGACCTGAGCCGGAGTCAGATGCTCAACCAACTGAGCCACCCAGGCACCCCGAAAAAGTAATGTATTTTAAATGTTGCCTCAAATGATTGCTGGAGGCAGCAAAGAAAGTGGCTCAGAAAGAGTAAAGGGAGACTTGATGAAGGGAGCAGGCTGAAGCAGTACCTGTGACCACAGCTGTCCATTCGCATCCCACCCATGAGACCAGGAAGCTGAGTTACGTTCCTGGCGTCCTATTTTATTGAAACAAAGGAAAATGACAAACCTAATGGCTAATTTTATACACACACGTACATTCACACACACGTTCTTAAGTAAACTCTCTACTCACTCATACCTAGGAACCCGCTCCTCTGCCAAGTTCTCAAGAGGTCACGGGCCACCCTGCAGCCCAGTGATTAGATTGGGGGAGATGGAGCTTACTGGGCTGTTTCCCCAGTTCCGTCACCAAGGAGGGGAAAAACTTGAAGCGGAAGGGGAAGGAGAATGTCAGTGTCACAACGGTATTCTACGCATGCACTCAGAAAATGGCACGACAGCTACAACAACAAGAATCTTTATGCGCATGTCTTTGTCATCAGTACAATTCTTCAGAACAACAGAGACAAAAAAGAAAAAAGAAAAAAGGAATACAATGTTTCAAAAAGTGACAGCCCATAGGTCAAACATTACAAACTAGGTTTAAACCATCTGGAGGCTTTTGTAAGAGTATTGAGGTGCAGAAGCACTGGAAGGAGGGGACTCCCCGCACAAGTGCTGACAGGGGACAGACAGATCTAGAAATCAAGAAACCGCTACTTGGTAAGTACTTCTGGTGCTTGAGTACAGTGTCCAATACGTAGGGAGGAGAACGAGTCCATACTGGTCTTTGTACATGCTGTGTGGTGAAGGCTACTGCAGATTTCTCTATTTCCTAAAGTAGGCAAGTTTCCAAAGTTGACCGATTCACATTGCGATTACACGGTACAATGCATGCATGTTATTGGTACAGAGAGTGCTTCAACAGAAATCCTTCGGTTTTTAAAATCCTGACAAGGTCATTTTGACCTCTGAGGACTATGATCCTTTCAGTTATTCATTCTTCCATTTGGGCTAAAATACTTCTTCCAAAGCATGCGCCCATCTGGTCCGTCCCTCTCCCAGAAAGACCATCAGAGGGAAACTGGTGGGGCCTGTGTCACCAACACTAAGACACTTAGCAGACACAACAGCGCCATCCCAAGGACTGTGGTAAGCGGCTCCGCCCCAGCATCCACCTCTCTGGACCCAGATCCTCAGGGAGCACGGGGCTGACTCAAGAGAAGAGAGACTACTCCTCCATTCCAGTCAGACATCCCTCAAAGGGATGAGTCTGTTCTGACTCATTGGGGTGGGGGAGGAGAAAAGAATATAAGGTGGAATCATTATCTGTAAAGTTTTAGCAGATGGAAGAAAATCGTGTCATTTGCTTAACTTTGAAAAATGCAGCGGGTCTCATCCCCACGGCGGGACGCGAGGTAAGCCCAACATCCCACCTCCTCCCTTCCCAAGACAGAGGTGGTGGGTGTGGCTGCTTTTTAAGAAGCTGCATGCCAACCTCAGGTGGCACAGAATTCAAGACCAACACCACAATAACTCAGTAGTCATATTTTCCACCTTCAGTGCCTTTGGGGGTAAAAATACCACAAAAGGGATAACATGGCTTTTCTCACTGTATGTCATTCTTGTGTCTTCTACTCAAAAAAAAGCCCACACTACCACATTCTCTATTTTATTATGAAAATTAATACCTCTCACAGTAGAAGCCCTCTCTAAAATTATAGCTTTGGTTTCAGAATTGGCAACCCAATTAGCCCGAATGAACAATGAGTGCATCGACAATGTGCCTACAGGCATGGTCAAGGTCTATCAGAGAGGAGGATAAAGATGCTGAGGCTATTCTTCGGATAACAGTAAGACAAGGGGACTGAGGAGTGAGCCTTTGTTCAAACGACAGCTGCACGAAGCATTTTTAAAATGAACTACCTTTTTGGGTAAAAACAGAGCTGATTTTGTGAAACGCCATCACGGGACTCTGTACCATCTGGAGAAAGGTCCTCTGAGTTGAGAGGGAGTACAGTGAGTGGCTTCCCAGTCTTGGCTTTTAGAACCTATACAGCCAATGCATCTGTGTACAAAGAGCAGTAAATCCGCCTATTGTGCCAGAGATGTGACCAAGTCACAGGGAATACTGGGAGTATTCACCTTGAGTATCTGCCTGTAATGCTACTTCACCTTCGTGTGGCTCAGAGTTCCCATCTGCATAGTGGAGATAATAGGTGCTGTCTCTGACCCGCTGGGACCGGGAGAGAAGTGGGTAAGAGAGAGCTAGAAAGCACTAATGCCTTCTCCAAAGAAAGGCAGTGTTCAAGTAACAAAAGTACTCAACAAAGTGCTCCAATCAAAAAAAGCACAAAATTCAAGTAACAGAATTGCAGGTGCTGTGTTTCTGGCTTCCGAGCAGCAGCCGTGAACACGGCTCGAGCCACGATCGAGCATCGCTGCGTCTGCCATGAAGAGCTGGTAGGTAAGTGAGCTGCACGGCGGACAACACGGGACACGCTCCATGGAGAGCCCACCAAGTCATCCCAACACTGAGGACCATAATTCTTCTTAGAGGGGAAAAAAATGAACCTTGGGGAAAGCTTAGCAGAATCAGCAAGCCGTTCAGAGCGATTGCTTAATGCATATCCCGTGTGTGTTCTCTGGATAAGATCTTCAAATTGGCGGCTTAACCTAAATTTCAACAGATAAAGGGTTTTCTTCATTTTGCAGGCAGAAAGAGAAACTAAGGCTATCTACATTTTTCTCCTGCACTTTAGCTCTAGAATGAAAAAACAATCTTCAGACTGGCTGAGAGAAACTACTGAAGAAAAACGCACACACACAAACATTCCCCCAGTGGGGCAGGAAGAGGGAAATCAGGATGTTTTTTGTAACTAAGAAACCTACTTCCTTTGTACAGTTTCTGTTCTAGCGAGCTAGTGTGTGCATGCTTGAGTATCGCTAACGCCCAGAGAACCAGAAGGTTTGGAGGAGTGTTATCGCAGGGACCCTGACAGCCCTCAGAACAGGAAGAAGGAAGAGGGGTTAACAGTCTAAATACGCAGTCTTTTCTAAACAACTCACGATTAAAAATAGGGAAAACTTCACGCTTTAAAACTACAATATTTATGCTGCCACAAGAATTCACTGGATCGGTTAGCGGTGGTTGGGAAAACATCCCCGTCCTGGCTCCCACTAGAAAAGTTCCATTTCCCATCTTTACAGACTGGTGTTCATCTCTGAACCTATCTATTCATTTTCACTGGACAATTAACACTCTTTGGGAGCCTCAGCCAGAACCCTTTTACCACCATGGGAAGGCGCATCTACAGTCGAAGCTTCTGAAGGCCATCATCGTTTCTTAGTGCCACTGTTTCCACCGCTGGATTTGCTGAAGCCCCTGCTCATGTGAGGAAAGTGCACGGTTGGGGTCCTTTCTGTAGGACCATATAATCCCAAGTTCCTGGCAGTGGCTGACTTGCGCAGTGGTTTGACGCTGGGGAAAGGGCTAAAGATGGGTGCTTTCAGGTGGCCGCCCTGGGGAGGTTTGGTTTCCCCGGGCGTATCAGGCAGCTCCGGGAAGTGCCGTTGGCAGGGCGCGTGTGCCTTGGGCTCGGGGTCGGCAGCAGCATCCCTCCGGTTCAGTTCCAAGGCTTCTAACTTCACCTGGACCGCAGACACGTCAGCGTCGGCATCCCCAAATGCTGGCTCCGGAGACTGCCCTTCGATTGTCCTCCCCACACGGCCTTCCGAGCTGCCACCTTCTCCTCCAGCTGCCGCGGCGCGGCTGGAGGGGAACTCCGCTGCCCCTGGGCTCTTAGTCTTGCAGCCCTCATTCTGCTCTTCTATCAGCCCTACGGTGTCCCCGCAGCCCAGCTGACTCTTGGTCCTCGTCACGTTCTTCTTGTGGACTCGGATGTGAGTTCGCCACGGAGAATTGAGCTTCGTCTTGAGGTCTTCATAAGGGACAGGAGACGTTCTGCCTCCTGTGTGGCCGGGGATGTGGATGACCGCATTCTTGGCAGGTCTGTTTGACATCTTCACCTTCTTTCCTAAAAGAAGGTGGTTTATGACCGGAGAGTTGTTTACCTGAGATGGGAGAATGCTGGTCACTGGCCCTTTATCTGAAAGAAACGTTGAAAGGTTGTGTGAAATGGACCACAGAGAAACCATCCATCACAGAACAGGAATCACAGAGGTTGTCCCCACATCCCAACCCACGTATCCGCCAGGTTTTGCAGAGTCATGTGACTGAAGGTAACAGAAACTGAATTCAACCCTAGAGCCTGGAGTACCTGTTCCCTCCTCTTCCAAAAGGAGGAGACGAGAGGCTGAGGATACAAAAAGAAGCAGACTCTGGCCCCTCATTACTAAAGTGCAGACACCCTACTGTTTCTTACTGAGAGTTTTTGTCTCTGAGAAATAACCTCAGAGGTCCTGTACCTAGAAAACTTTCGAAGACTGTTTTAAAAATAAGTCAAACACTACGACCATATGGATTATCAGCTGTGAGCTTCTGAGGGGTAGGAAAAGAACACACTGCATATTATAAAGGTGAGAGCAGGCAGAATGACAGAGGTGATAGAAGGTGGTGAAAATGTAGGGAGATCACTGCTACTTGATTCCTGGTCGCACTCCTGTGTCCTCAATGGACTTTGAAAGCAAACTGAAACTGGAGAGCACCAAAGCCGTGCTCTCCTGGAGGGCACTGGTGATAGTATTCCTGTCGTCCTCCTCCAGTGGCTACAACCAAGCCTCTATTTCAGATGACGCTCAAACACACATGGCCCCAGAGATGACAACAGCAGGCAGAAGCAGTAGGGAGAAGGCCCTACCATCTCTGTGTGAGCAACCTTCCTTCCTCCTGACATCCCTATCATCTGGCTGAGCTCACCTCTACGCTTCTCGACTGCTGTCACGTACCTTGGGTCACACTCCAGTCTTCATTGAAAATGCTGACTACAGTCTCCTCTCCATCCCATATCCTACTACCTCCCTCAGTTGCATGACTGTTTCTCTGACTGACCCATCCTCATACTTCCTCAGCCTCCCCAATTCCATCCGAAACTTCATCACCCAGATCTATCTTACCTGAAAAATATTTAAGTCTCTGATTCTTCTCTTCGGCTCTCCTGGCTCTCAGGTTCTCGATATAACTATACATGGTACTGAACCAGAGACTTGGGTTCTCTCATCTTTCAAACTTCCCATAACCCCTTGTCTATGTGTGAGTCACTTGCACTCCTTCCCCGGCTAGATGCATGGCTGATCACCAGGATGCTGCCTCACCGATAACCACATTCTTGACACCCCTATCTCTTTATGCCTGGCAAAATCCCAACCCTGGATTTTTATCTTTTCCAAAAAGGGAGGGAAAAAAAAAAATCACACAGACATGTGGACTGAAAGCCCTTCAGATTCATAACTTCCTATTTTGTTGGGTCCTCAAAGCCACTGAACAACCCTTTTCTTTCCCTCTTCCATTCCATTCGATGACCTACCCAAATCTTCATTGCTTTCTCTACGCTCCTACAACTTCCCCAACTTACTCCTCCAAAAGCAAACAACTTTTCCTCCGATTTCTCCACAAAAAACAGAAGCTACCGGGTCCAAAAGGCCCCAACTTCCCGTCCTCCTTAACCTGGGAAGCTGGTACCTCAACCGCCATCCTCACCGCCTTCCTTCACATCTCAGAAGCTGAAGTCGAGCGCACCCTCTCCACCTGCACTGCTAATCCTCTTATACCATCCCTTCTAAAAGCTACTCAAAGCGTGATCCCCACCCAGCAGCACTGGCACCACCCAGGAGCTTGTTGGAAATGCATCATCTCAGCCCCACCCCAAAGCTGCTGAAACGGACTCTTCATCTTAACAGATCCCCAAGTGATTTACATGCACACTGAAGTTTCAAAAGCAATGCTCTTTGTCTTTGAGCAACAATCTCCCTAAAAGGAACCACACAAACCATGATCCAGATAAGGGTCAGCGAACTTTTCCTGACTGTAAATATTTTAGACTTCTGTAGTACAAAAGCAGCCATAGACAATATGTAAATATTTTAGACTTTTGTAGTGCAAAAGCAGTCATAGGCAATATGTAAATAAGGGGGCATGCCTGTATTCCAATAAAATTTTAGTTACAAAAACAGGCAGCTAGCCGGATGTGGCCTGTGGAACACAGTTTACTGACCCCTTAGCTACAGCACAAGACACTGGGCCGATTTAATACCCACCGACAACTGTTCACCATCACACCCACAGATGTGTAGGGCGCAAGTGAAAAAGGGACTATGTAAAGAACCAGAACACGGGGTTCTAGCCCTGGCCTGACCACCGACCATCGCTATACAACCCTGCTAAGCTTTCCTGAGTCAATTTCCTCATCTTTTAAAAGGACAGAAGCATATCCATCCTTACCTGCCTCATTTCTTTAAGGACAAAAATGAGGATATGTTTGAGCCAATGTTTTTAAAATTAAAGTGCTAGAGTTGTTTCTTTTGTGAATGCCCTCTTAATGATTCAAGTCAAAGTAAAAATATTCAGGAAGTTAACCCGCTCCTCCCCCGTAAGTGGAAGGTAAGTACAGTTTTTGTGCAAGATCAGTCACGTGCTCCCAAGTCAACTTCATTTTAACACAGGACAGGCATCATTTTCATTAGGATTTCACTTAGAACAAGACAAACCACTTCCCAAATCAGCGTGTATTAAATCACAAAGCAGACTGTTCACTGGGATTTGTGGAATTTAAAAAGAAAACAAAAAAAAGCAGCTGGACAGTCCTTGGAAAAGAGCATTTCCAACCTCAATCCAATTTTGCTCTTCTCGGCAGATCCCCAAGAAAGACCCCGCTAACCCATCGGTGAGGCACAGGAATGGCTTTTTCCTTTTTCTCTGATGACAACTTCTGTTATATTACTACCTAAATGACCAGTGGATAGCTTAATTTACTAGTGCACAGATTAATAGATTCCATTTTCAAATGCCTAAAATTTAGGAAGCAAGAGCTCAAAAATGTCTCAAGTCCAAGGACTGCATGGCGTTTGCAACAGTTTCATCATTTGTAAACCCCTCTCCACAAGCACAGGTAGTACAGACGTGTTTAATACCATCAAGTGCCTGGTTCTTGGTACCTAAAAGGGACCCATGGTCTTTTTCTTCTGAAGAGCCTAATAAAATAAGAAAGGGGATACTAAATAGGTCATTTCCTCATGCCAGCAGTGTTTGTGGATACTGAGCTACAGGGTTGCAATACCGAGGCAATCCTAGGAGTATGGTTCCTTCCTTCACAAGACACAGAGGGAAAATTGATTCAAACAAAGAATCACATTACCTGCCCGGATATACACCTGATGAACCTGCTGTTGCTGCTTCTTCTTAATCCGAGAATACTGCCGCTTCAGCGCGTTGATATCCGTGGTCATGCGCTCCATCATCATACTGTTGAAAGCTGCGTGGTACTCACTTCGACAAGAGTTGATCGCTCCTGGACTCAGCTCTGCAATGTTATTAGACCGCAGACTCTGCTCTTCATTTGGTTCTACACTCCAGAGGAGAGAGACACGGACATGGAGGAGAAAGATTACACTGTGCCCCAGTGTGGTATCTTAACTTCCAGGGAATTCTAACCACAAAAAAAAAAAAAAAAAATGCATGCTCCAGTTTGTTGTACTGGTTTTCATTTGGTCCTGAAAATATTTCCGCATTTTCTGATTAGCCTGACTGTGGGTCTGAAATGAGCTGTGTGGGTTCACTGTTTGATTTTATTAGCACTTTGCTCATTCTGTAGACATAAGAACAACTGTTTCCACATAAATATCACTGCCTTTTTCTAAAATTCCCTTAGGAAAATATAACTCCAGGTGTCTAAAGTCAGTTGACAGATTTGCATATAACTGCATGAGGATTTATTTATAAGGAATTGACTGTTCATAGAGTTTAGACCATCATTAAAAGTGAGTTTTTCCTAAGTTAAAAATAGCAACACATTCTATAAAATTATCAAGACTTCAGGGCATCTGGGTGGCTCAGTCAGTTAAGCATCTGACTTCAACTGAGGTGATGATCTCATGGCTTGTGAATTTGAGCCCTGCATCGGGCTCTGTGCTGACAGCTCAGAGCCTGGAGCCTGCTTTGGATTCTGTGTCTCTCTCTCTCTCTGCCCCTCCCCTGCTCACGCTCTGTCTCTCTCTCTCTCTAATATTTTAAAAAAACATATCAAAACTTTGAATCACTGCATCACTAGAAATGTTTTTATTCATTTAATACACATTTCCTGCCTATGTGTGTTTTGTCTGATGTGGTTTCTGCTCCTGTGACACCTACAACTAGCAGATTTGTCCCTTAAATAAAATTGAGATTACATCTGAGAAGTAGAAATAAGCACTGTGTGAGGGCAGACACACTACATAGGCTTTTCTAGCACCGTGTGTAAAACGACCTGGGAACCGCTTTTAAAAAAATAATTAGTAGAGGATTTCAACTATCATAGCATCTGCTGAAAACTGTTATTCAGGTAAAGCTTAAACATCAGACAAATTTACTTCCTTTTTTATGGAAAACACATTTTTAAGGAGAAGAAAATTAAGGGGTGCCTGGGTGGCTCAATCGGTTAAGTGTGCGACTTTGGCTCAGGTCATGATCTCACAGTTCATAAGTTGGAGCCCCGCACTGGGCTCTGTGCTGACAGCTCAGAGCCTGGAGCCTGCTTTGGATTTTGTGTCTCCCTCTCTCTCTGCACCTTCCCTGCTTGCGTATGCTCTCTCTCTTAAAAATAAATAAACATTAAAAAAAAAAAAAGGAGAAGAAAATTAAAAGGGGTCCTGCTAATCTGAACTTAGTTAAAACTGACAAGAATTGTGGCACCCAGGGCGCTTAGTCGATTGGGTGTCTGACTTCTGCTCAGGTCATGATCTCACAGTCAGGGAGTTCAAGGCCTGCACTGGGCTCTATAATGACAGGTCAGAGCGTGGAGCCTGTTTCCAATTCTGTGTCTCCCTCTTTTTCTCCCCCTCCCTGCTCATGCTGTGTGTGTGTGCGCCTCAAAAATTTACAAAAAACAAAAAAACAAAAAAACTTAAAAAGTTCATTACGTCGATGGTGTCCAGACCACAAAAAGTCCATTCTCTACAAGAGAAAAACAAATGTAGTATAGCATCCAATTCAGAGCACCACTTTTTAAGAGGGACACTACAGGACATTAAAAGGTGAATATACAGAATATCAAAAGTTCTGGAAGTCATCCCTTCTGAAAAATTTTGATCTTGGACCATAGACAAGGATTTGGGGGACATGATGGATGTCCTCAAAGATTTCAAGAGATATCCAATAAAAGAGGGAGTAGACTTGCTGTCTTTTGTTCAAAAGAACTATTAAAAGAGCTGGTAGGTGGAGATTATCTTTTCTCAACTAGAAACCATGGGCTAAGCAGAGGGATCCAGCAGAATGTCCTATGAGATAATGAGTTTCTAATCACTCAAATTCAAGGAGAGGCTACCATAATGTTTTAGATTTAGAGGGTATTTCTATAGTGGAAAAGAAGCCATTCTGTATCAATTAAATTCAAACAGAATGTGGTAAACATCTATTATATGCCAGGTTCCAGGCTAAGGAACTGAGCATACGAAGTGGAATCAGATAAACTGTAGGCAAAACACATAAGAAAAAGATATAGGTATGATGTGTGTAACACATAACAGAGAGATCCTACTACATGATAGAGTAGCACAGAAGACACTTAACAAAGACCTTTAATAGTGGTAACCAGGTGAGGAAACAGTAGTCACTGATCAGACACAATGATAATACCTTTGCTATAGTGACCCAACACATTGAGATCATCTAAATAGAAAGCGACCTCTTTACCTTTAATTTGCTTTTGGTACTTCTGCAGTTCGGGTGCCAGGAGCCCGCTGAAAGGTCCAAGGCACCCCACTGCATTAGTGATAGCATCTTCATCGTCTGGGTCATTCTCTTCATCACTGTCTCTGACCTTACCATGTCGTCTTGGAAAACATAAAAGAAAAAGAAATATTCAAAGAAAATTGTGGTGTTTTTGAAAAATAAATGATACAGTCACATGGTTAATTTTTATATATAACTATGAATATAACATACATAAAAAGTCTCTCTCCCATCCCTGTCCAACTTCTGCCTTTGCCCTACTTAATTCCCAAAGGTGACCATTGCTACTAATTTCTATGCGTTCTTCAGTTTCTTTATTGCATAGATAAGCGAAGATAACTATAGTCTTATTTTTCTCTTCCTTTTGCATAATTATTAGCATACTGTATACATTCTTCTGCACCTTGCTTCTATGTACCTAAAACTTTCTCCACGTTCACACACAGAGCTTTTTCATCCTTTTTGTACAGCTGCACTGTATTGTATGCATGTAGCCCATGTAATGGAACCAGGCCACTGACAATACACACCTGAGTGGTTTCCAATCTTATACCGTTATAAGCAACGTTGCAATAAATAACCTTATACAGACTGTGCTTTGCAGGTGTACAAATACATCTGTGGGATAAGTCATAAAGGTAGAATTGCTGGGTCAAAGGATATGTGCACTAGTAATCTGGGGAAACACTGCCAAATTGCCCGCCACAAATCTTGCAGCAATGCGCTACGCCTGCACTGTGCAAGAGTGTCCCCCTATAGCGTCACCAACAGAGTGCACATCCACCTTCTGAATTTGTGTCAATCTGACAGATAAAAACATAGTCTCAATCTAGTTCTAGGCTGCATTTCTCTTCATACAACCGATGCTGCCTTTTATACATAAACTACCAATCCCCATCCTTTCATCGTGTCTCAGTTGGGCAGCCATTTTCTTACTGATTTCTAGGAACTTTATACATGAGAGACTGCAATTACAAATATTTTTTCAGAAAATATTTTTGCGCCTGCTTATGAAGGTTTTGTTTTGTTCTGTTTTTAGTCATGCAGAAAATTATTTTTAAACTACTTAACTTTTGCCCTTGTGTTTCTGAGTCCATTATTAAGACCTTTCCAATTCCAAAGAACTAAAGACATTCTTCCACACTTTCTTCTGCTAGTTTTATTATTTCATTTTTTCTATTTAAATACGCTTTTCACTATTGATTTGATACGTTAAGTTTTCAAACACTAAATTCCTATACAGGAATATATATTTGTCAATTTCTTGTCTTCTCATTTTAAATTAGGCCATCTGCCTCTTCATGCACTTGTTCTATACTATTTTAATTATTAAAATTTTTAATATTTGACATTTTTAAATAAGTTGTGGGGTCTCTAAATATTCCTTCAGTTTATGTTCCAATCTTCTTTGGAAAGTACGGTTTTAAAAATCTCTGTCTTGAATTTAAATCAAAACCTTTGGGAAAGAAACATTCAGATTTTAAGTACCAAACTACTTTGAATAGATATATCTGGGGCTTAACAAATATGAAGTTACACCAACACATTAAGATATTAAGTCTTCCATCATGAAAACAACAAGGGGGGGAAAAGACCTTACCCAGAAACTGAGGTGGGTTTAACTGTGGCTGGGAATGGTGTAATGTTGTAGGTGTATTTTTCCCTCAGTTCTGCCAACTGTGGGAAAGGGAATGGAGCCATAGAATAAACAGTCTGAAAAACACAAGCAAAAATGTCAACTCTAAAACGATGGCCTTAAACAACTCTTCTCAATCCTGGAAAGATATTAAAGTTCTATGATTTGGGTGTAAAGAGGTAGATTCTGCTTCTCACACAGCAGGTGGAGAGATTCTACTTCATTATCCCCTTTAGAGAAAGACAAAAGAATACTGAGGAACACAATGCTCATTTCTCAAATCAATCCAGCCGTGACTGGGTATTCCAAGTGGTGAACATGGGTGGCAGATGGGGGCAGTCTGACTTCCTCTGGGCTCAACTGACAGGTGGGTTAACTCAGAAATTCACAGCTCTCTATTATTTCTTTAACAAAGAACCCATTGGTGATGCTCATATGCAGTGCTTGTTTTTCAAAGCTTTGCTTGATGACTTTTATAGACATTCAACGTCATCTGGACAACATTAAATCTAGTGGGTGATCGTGTGATCAGCTGCAAGCTTTCTCCAAAGATACCACCTTTTCAAATGTCTGTGAATGAGTTCGAGGTGAAAATTGTTAGCTGTTATTTAAAAACAAAAAAAGAAAAGAAAGAAAGAAAAAAGTGACAGGGTGTAAAGCATAGGCTGTTAAAAATCTATAAATAAAAATGGGAAAAGCACCTGTGCTTCCTCCAGAATTTCAAAATTATGTATCATTCTACCAGCAGGAGGAAAGTAATCACGTTTGCTCTCTTAATTTTATTAAAGCTTAATTGTTCCAAATGCTTTCCTTCAATCCTTCAAGTACTTATTCTCCAGAAAATGTATATTAATCACCTAAGTTTCACTTCTCCCAGGAAACCATTCATCTAAAACTACTATGTCAACTACACCTTAATAATTTAAAAAGAGAAACCCATACCATTGGGATTCAAGTTTAAAAGATGAAATTTTTGGGGCGCCTGGGTGGCTCAGTCAGTAAGCATCCAACTTCAGCTCAGGTCATGATCTTGCAGTCCGTGGGTTTGAGCTCCATGTCAGGCTCTGTGCTGACAGCTCAGAGCCTGGAGCCTGCTTCAGATTCTGTGTCTCCCTCTCCCTCTGTCCCTCCCCTGCTTGTGCTCTATCTCAAAAATAAATAAACATTAAAAAAAATTTTTTTAAGATGAAATTATTAATGATAGGAATTTCAAATTTCCTTATGAATGAAGATGTCTCATTGAAGACAATTAGTAGGGTGACCAGGCGAAGATTCTCTTGTGTTTTATTTTTGTCAGTTTTATAAAAAAAATCATTAAAATATTCCCTTGTCCAGCCTCATGAAGGAAGCTGGTAAGAACAGTATGGGAAGTACGTCCTGCCCCAGAGTAATTGGCCTGGGCTCCTAGCAAGCTCCTTCAAGAGCCACTCAGCTTCAGACATCTGACAAAAAAAAACAAAAACAAAAACAAAAACAAAAACCTGGCTGCATTGGTGCCTTCATTTTCTATTTTTTGGTCTATCTTCCTCTATCCTTTACTTTTAGTTAATCCTTCAAAGAAGAAATCAGTGCTCCTGGAAAAAAAAAATGTGTTTATAGCACCTCTTCACATATATTCAACTCACTTAGTCGAAGGTCTCACGTCTGAAGGCGAGTTTATGCCATGAATATACACCACACATCACTATAGTCCTCAGGGTACCTGAGAAGCTCTGGTTTCCAACGTTGTAAATCAGAGATTTACAATGGATTCCAAGAAAGGAATTTTACTAATCACTTTAGAGCCAAATATGGTACACTAATAGAATCTTCAGGTTAGAATGGAATGTAAACATAATTTAGTTCAGCCACCTTCCCAAGCAGAAGTTCCCTCTAGAGACTCTCCAACAGATGGTCACAAAGGCAGCACTGAAACCCTTCCAATGGTGGGCACACACTATTTTGCAGGGCAGACGGTTTCAATTTTTGACAGCGCTAATTAAGCAAACATTATCCTTCTATCAGACAAGCATCCACATCCTTGTAATTTCCATGTCATCACTGATGGAAAAAAGTGAACGTTCCAAGGGCTGATCCTGCCTCACAGCACATGAGAGCTCCCCCCAGGTTAACAATAATTACTGATATACACTTTGAGGTAGGTTGTCCCAAGCACCTACAAACCCTTCTAACAACAGCACCTGATTTTTCTCTCTATTGCCCTCAAGGAAGTCATGAGAGATTTTGTCCAAAGTCTCACTGAAATCCACACCCGCTATTTCACTGGCATTCTCCCAATGTCTTTTTCAGACACCACCAATTTTTTAAAAACAGCCCTTGCTACTTAAAAAAAAAAAAAAAGTGATATGATTTACAGAAGGAAAAAGCCCAGCAGATTTTGTGTGTGGCACTTAGAATGGAAAGAAATTGGGAAGACCACCAGGGAGAATCCTTCCCTGTCTTTCAGCTCAAAAATAAAGACCTTACGCACAGCCCACATTTTTCATCTGGAGCCATTTCAGGTTTGCTGACAGATTTATGGCCCACCATAATTGGATCCCAGCCACTGAATTAATTTTTTTTTAAAAAAGATTGAATAAAGAAAACAGAGTGCCTTGAAATGACATTCACCATTTCTCTCCATAACACTCCATGATGCCAAGGAAAACCAATAAGTCAACTTACTATTCAAACTACCAAAGTACACTTAAATAGACATTTATATTTAGGTACTGCTGAAAACAAAATTGTATTTTTCATTACTGACATGCTTTACAAAAAACACGAAAACATGAGTTGTACAAAATTAGGCTCAGTTCATCTCCATCCAGATGTTTTCCTGTGTGGAAGAAAAGCCGCTAAAATGGCATCCAATTGATCAAACCACAGCCGGTAGGTATTTTTCCTTCTAGGATTCTCTCACAGCAAGGTAAAGAGGTGGTTGTCTTTTCTCCTAATACCTAAGACTGGAAATTTCTATAGGACAAAGATGGCGTGTGTCAACATACCTCTCATTCGCTCTGGCAATGTTTAAGTGAAACAAAATGCTGCCTTATTTTTCTAAAGGGGATTTCAGCTTCGGGAAAGACACGTTTCGACTAACGTGGAAGCGGTGGGCTGGTGGCAGGGGAAAAGTAAAGTAGGCCAGGAGAGGGGGACTTGGCTCCCAGTCTGGGTCTGCCACTGGACAATCTAAAAAACTGGCCATAAGCTCACTCTCTATCAAGTGACAGAATTAGGTTAGTTGATCTTTAAGCTTCGTTTAAACCAGTGCCTCCCTAAATGTTGTTTAAAAACCAGCTACATCAGGTCAGAGAAAGACAGATATCATATGATTTCATTCACATGTGGAATTTAAGAAATTTAACAGATGATCATAGGGGAAGGGTAGGGAAAATAAGATCAAAACAGAGAGGGAGGCAAACCATAAGAGACTCTTAAATACAGAAAAAAAAAAAAAAACCTGAGGGTTGATGAGGGGGAAAGTGAGTGAGAGAATGAGTTAAATGGGTGACAGATATTAAGGAGGGCACTTGTTGGGATGAGCACTGGGTGTTAATACGTAAGTGATGAATCACTGGCTTCTACTCCTGAAGCCAAGACTACACAGTATGTTAACTAACTTAAGAATTAAAACAAAACAGGGGCGCCCAGGTGGCTCAGTTGGTTAAGCGTCCAACTTCGGCTCGGGTCATGATCTCACAGTTTGTGAGTTCGAGCCTCACGTCGGGCTCTGTGTTGACAGCTTGGAGCCTGGAGCCTGCTTCAGATTCTGTGTCTCCTCTTCTCTCTGCCCAGCTCATATTCTGTCTCTCCCTCTCTCAATAATAAAATAAATGTTAAAAAAAAAAAAAAAGAATTAAAACAAAACAAAACACCATATCAGAACCATGGTGCATCAGAACCACCGATGAACTAAATGTCCACATTCTAACACACTCTGGAGCAGTTTCTCATACATAGTCAAGTGTGAAAAACACTGCCTCGAGTTCTAATGTTCTAGGAGTCTGTGTATTCAGTGAGCAACCAGGTGTATTCTTTGGTTTTTGTTTTTTAAAGACAGAGGGAGAGAGTGTAAGCAGGGGAAGGGCAGAAGGAGAGGGAGAGAGAGAATCCTAAGCTGGCTCCATGTGTAGCACAGAGCCCAACTCGGGGCTTGATCCCATAACCACGAGATCATAACCCGAGCCGAAATCAAGAATCAGACACTTAACCGACTGAGCCACCCGGGCGTCCCATAACCGGATAGGTTCTTAGTACTCTATGGGTGCCTAGGTGGCTCAGTCAGTTGAGTGTCCGACTTCGGCTCAGGTCATGATCTCACAGTTCATGAGTTCGAGCCCCTCACTGGGCTTGCTGCTGTCAATGCAGAACCCGCTTCAGATCCTCTGTCCCTCTCTCTCTCTCCCTGTCTCTGCCCCTCCCCTGCTCGCACACACTCGCTCTCTTTCTCTCTCTCAAAAGTAAATAAAGCTAAAAAACCAACCACTCCTCTAGGTGTTATGGGGATACAGAGTAAAAGGAGGCCCTTATCATTAAGGAACTTACTACTTCATTAGAGAATAAGATTAACACACTTGAAAAAACACCAAATAATATAAAATAATCTGTAATTGGCATTAAATCAGTCGTTGAGAATCTTAAGTACTGAAAGAATATGGAGGAAGGCTCGTCAATAAGGGCTGAGATAAGAGAGGCTGTGGGGTGGGGGGTGGGGGGGAGAAGAGACTGAGTAGGATCCTGGTGGGCAGACCATTTTTCACAGAAAGTGGCAGAGGGAACCACAAGCCCTCTCACAGGAACGGGTATGAACAGAGAGGGCCGGGTAGCAACAGACCTCCGCCCAGTGCAACAGGTTCCAGTCGGGGAACACCTTCGATAGGTAAGGAACAGGGCAGCAAGAATGCACCTCCAATGCAATCTGTCTCTAAACAAACCCTATTTCTGCCCCGGATAAACTTTTATGCTCTTCCTCCTAAGCCAGAAACCTGTGGGTTGCCGTTGTCTCCCCATTTCTTTCTCCCTCACCCCATATCCATTTTCCGTGGCCAAGTCCCATCAATTTCGCCTTCTAAGTACTGTCTCTGTTCCATCCTTGTTTCTACCCTTCACTGCCTCTCACGGGCTCCTGCTATCAGACTTGACCCTTTCAAGTCCACCCTTCGCTGAGCTGCCCCTGTATCTGACAGAAGCCACAACTCAGACCATTTTCCTTCTCTCCTTAAAATGTTTCAGGTCTTCTTTTTCGCTTTCCAAAGGCTCCACAGAACCCCTAGAATTCCAGCAAGCACAATTTCACAACCTCTGACCTAAAAGGTCAAGTCCAATCCTTACCACAGGTTGTGGTCCTCCATATCCACACCAAATACCAAACTGCTCATAGTTTCCTTCACACACTGTAAAGTTTTCCACTGCCATGTCTTTGCTTGTGCCCCTTCCTCAACCATGACTTCCCTTTCTGCTCTGCACCACTGCCTCCAACACACACACACACACACACACACACACACACCTCACATGTGCATGCACCCACGCATATACACACACATACATAGAGCCTGACCAACCCCATCTTTAAAAGGTAAAACCACACAATCATTTCCTCAAGGAAGTCTTCTGACAGAGATGCTCAAAAATGTTTGGAGAAGTTAATATAAGACCTAGAAAACTAGGCTGAAGCATTTTATTTCCTGTAGTTAGTAACAAGGAAGCACTGAAGGCATTATGAAGAACAATGAAATGACCAAAGAGTGTGGGCAATCACTCTGGCAGCAAAATGCCCATGTATTAGAGCAGAGGGAATCTGGAAGGAGGGCCACCATATAAGTGTTGTTTAATTCAGCAAACGTTTATTGAAAAAGAGAAGGCAGGAAATTAATCTCAGACTCTCAACAGATGTTTGCTTAATGAAGTAATAAATTTATTGAGCAGCTGTAGTAAAAGGCAAAGTGCTAAGTGTTCATGAGCAAAGCACAGGCTCTGTCCTCAAGGAGCTTAAAAATATCACTGAGGGGGTGCCTGGGTGGCTCAGTCGGTTAAGCATCCGACTTTGGCTCAGGTCATGATCTCGTGGTCCATGAGTTCAAGCCCTGCATTGGGCTCTGTGCTGACAGCTGAGAGCCTGGAGCCTGCTTCGGATTCTGTGTCTCCCTCTCTCTCTGCACCTCCCCTCAAAAACAAATAAACTTAAAAAAATTTTTTTTAAATATCACTGAGGATATTACTGATTTAAGATAAATCACTGATTTAAGATACAGTCTTAAATCAAAGTAGAATGTATGAATATTCACAAGAGAGGTACAAAGAAAATGCCACAGTGATTCAGAGAAATGGGAGATGATTTTAGTTGAGACTATCAGAGAATGCTTCACAAAGGAGAGGGCATCTGAACTGGAACTTTTCATGAGGAGGCAGGCCTTAATCATGTGAAGGTAGATGGGAAAGACTGAACAGAGGGGGCACAGGTACAGAGGAGGCATATTCCCAGGGATTCCTGGGAGCGTGGAGCACAGCTTGACTTGACCAGAATAAGAAAAGGGTATGAAAGGGAGGAGCTAGGACAGTCGAGAGCACTGGATGATAAGTTGAGAAATCCATGCTTCATTTTGTAGGCAATGAGTAGCCAACAAAGTTTCATGAGCGAGGGGGAAGGGACAATATCCTAGAGTGCTGCCTTGGGCAGATGAATCAGGCAGTTCTGTGAGACGTAAAGGATCCCATATGTGGAAAATGCCAAGCACAGACCTTGTACACAGAGCCATGTTCAAAAAGAGGTACTTCCCTCAGAGACAGAATGAGTGATGAAGCAATAGCCCTGAGATGTGTGAGAAGAGTCGGGATCATAGCACCAATGTCAGCATCACACAGAACACAGTCTGTCTTCTTCCTCTGAGACAGACAGGAAAGAAGAAAGAAGAGATGAGAAGGCAAAGAAAAGTTGAAATAAAAAAATATGAAGGGGTGCCTGAATGGCTCAGTCGGTTGAGCGTCAGACTTCAGCTCAGGTCATGATCTCACGGTTTGTGAGTTCAAGCCCCGTGTCGGGCTCTGTGCTGACAGCTCGGAGCCTGGAGCCTGCTTCAGATTCTGTCTCTCCCTCTCTCTCTGCCCCTCCCCGACTTGTGCTCTGTCTCTCTATATCAAAAATAAATAAATGAAAAAAATACATATATTTTAAAAAGTATATGAATGTTCAGGGCAGTTCTATCAGGTGGTCAACATTCTCCAAACATAAGGGATTCTGAGAAGGAGCTGGAAGTGCCAGGAAATGAGCAAAGGAATGGAAACTCCTCGCTTCTCAAGCCCGAAGTCAGGGCCTGAGTCTTCATTTTCCAATTTGTTGACTTGGCCCAGCACCCCCCAAACATAACCCCATGCATGGAACCCAACATAAAGGTAAAAGTTGAAACTCAGAAAAAAGAAAGAGAAATCACAGAGAAAGAAGAAACTAAGGCCCTAGGGCAACCTTGGACAAGACCCAGAGTTGGTCGGTGGGCAAAAGGAACAACCAGGAAGAGAAGCAGTAGTCAGAAGCATCAGAGGAGAATAAGGATAAAATCATGTTACAGAACCTAATGCAAGAGAGAATGTTAACAAATCTGTTATCTTTTTTATACTCACTATCGCTTTTAATGCCTTGGTGAATATGATAGGGAGATATAATAACATGCCAGAAAATAACAAAACCCTTCAAGTCTTTTTATATTATGATTAATATAGAACAACATGAGTAGAATATATGAGTAAAACAAATTACCAAAACACTGATTAGAATAATCTCTTTTGGTGGAGAGGCACCTGGGTGGCTCAGTTGGCTAAGCGTCTGACTCTTGATTTTGGCTCAGGTCATGATCTCAGTCATGGGCTCGAGCTCCACTCAGGCTCCGTGCTGAGCATGGAGCCTTCTTGAGATTCTCTTTGTCCCTATGTCTCTGTCCCTCCCCCACTATTCTATATATAAAAAAACAAACATTTTAAAAAATTTTTAAAGAATAATTTCCTTTTCAACCCTCAATAATTTCTCCCTCAAAATAATATGTTGCCCCACAAGTCTCCCTTTATGAAGGTTAAGAATCAGATTCAGAAGAAGTACCTGGTAATTTGGGCGGGGGTGGGGTTTAGAGGTTGGATTGCACGTTATGATTTTTAAGCAACGCAGCTTGAATGGAAGTATAACAAATATCCATTATTCATTTCTTCCTTCCTCTTGTGACACAGTGAGATTCTTATCAAATTATATATAGACTCTTGGTCAAATGAAAAACTAAATCTGATGGCTGGCCAAACATATTTCCCAAAATTGCTGCTGTGACACTGCCTATTCCCACAGCACCCAGCATTCCCAGAGCCAAAATGGGGCCATGCTGCCCACTCACCTGCATGAGTTCATGGCTTTCCAGAAGGTCATTCTCTAGCATCTCCTGGGTAAGGCGTCCCATGGTGCTGTAGAATTCGTCAGCTGTTTCACAGCATTCTATCTGCCTAGATAAAGAAAGAACAGAAAAAGGAATTATTTAGGACACCCGTGTTGTTTATCAGGCATATACTGCAGTTGCAACAGGATACAGTGCCTCTTGCCATTAAATTAATCAAGTTAGCAATCAACAAAAACCACACTCTTGGGAACTTGTCTATGGCTTTGTCGTAGCTTGCATGTCCTGGCTTGAAATTCTCTGCTATTCCCAAATAAACCCATCTTTGCTGAATGCAGAGAAAAGATTAAAAAATACCAAAGGCAACGTAGATGTACTTATTACAGGGTGAGCTCTCATCTTTCTTACCTGCTCCCCAGCCTCACAGCCCCACCAGTGGCATCTTTATTATTTTTATTCTGCTGTCTACACAGCAGAATGCCTACCACCGATCAGATCTAAGGACCACAAAATTGGGTACTAAAGAACAATTATCCCCTGTAGGGAATCTGGGGCTTTTAATCTACAAATGAGGAGATCACTGATAAAAATGAAACCAAGCCACAGTAGAAAGGAAAGTGAAAAATACGAGAACTTTCTCTGTATATTTCACCATCCACAGGATGTTTTCACAGGCAGAAATTTTTCACTTCTTCTCAGGACACTGCTGCTAGTTGGAGATTACATCCTGCTTCCTGCATGTGCTTCTATACATAAATAAGAATCTGTCGGGGCACCTGGGTGGCTCAGTCAGGTGAGGTCTGACTTCAGCTCAGGTCATGATCTCACAGTTTGTGAGTTGGAGCCCTGCATCTGGCTCACTGCTATCAGCGCAGAGCCTGCTTTGGATCCCCTGTCTCCTCTCTCTCTGTTCCTTCCCAGCTTGTGCTCTCTCTCAAAAATAAATAAATATTAAAAAGAAAGAGAGAAAAAAAGAGTCTGTCGCTTGGCAACCTATAAGGCAGGTTATACTTTCAACCTTCTTCTAGAAGGGAAAAAAATTTAATAGTCTAAAGCAAAGAGCACTGTGTATTTGTTTTATTTATTACAATGTTTTTTGGATAGTAGGATAATTTTATTTGCCCACCGACATAAGACCTTCTCTTTGACGTGCACTAATGTCGGGGAATTTCCACGGAGCCATCCAAAAAATATATAATGATGGAAAAACTTCAGGTTCTGGAGTGTTCTCCAATTCCACTGCCACTAAATGAAATAGACCATTGAAGTGCTATTACAAAGATACAGAGTGGCATGTGGGCATAACTGAAAAAGTGGTTACGTTTACCCTAGAGGGTGAGGAAGAGAAATAATGCTTCAGATGAGTTCTGAAAAATATCCTCCAGGTTGACAAGAAAGAAAAAGCATTCTAAAGACATGGATGCAGGAGACAGCAGCCCCTCTCCAGGCCCTGCAAGGAGCTCCAAGCAACCAAAGTTGGCCAGAAGGCCTATGTGGCCAGAGGGAGAGAGTAAGTGCTCAGGGTACAGAGCTGCAGACAGCAGATGGCAAAGGCCTCAGATGCCGGCTGAGCCTCCTCAGGGCAAGAGTCACCGAAAGGTGCTGAACAGGGAGTGTGAGAGCAGATGTGCCCTTGGCAAGGTTGGCTGGAGGTCGCATGGCAAGTGTAGAGTATGGCGGGGAGACGAGGAAGGAAACACCACGCTAGGCCTGGCATGAGGCCAAAGCATAGGGTCAGAGAAGAAAGGCTACATTAAAGAGAGATGCCAGCGAAGGTTAGCTGACAGTCCATGGCTTACATATTCCAAAAGCACCGCTGGTGTGAGTGAGAGGAAGAAATGCCAAGCTGGTGGAGTAAAGTCCCATGGAGATGTTGTTCATGACTTTTCCAGTGCAAAGTTTGTGGGGAAGAATACAGGCCCTGGAGTCAGAAAGATCCAGGATTGAGTCCCAGCTCTGCTACTCATGAGCTGTGTGACCATGAACTAGTTAATTAACCCTCCGGGGGTAGCTTTCTCAGTTGAAAAGGCAGGGAGAATAATCCTACCTACTTCACAGGATTATGCAAAGAACTGAATGAGAAAATGTGTTTAAGCCACCTGACAGAATGATGGCACTGTAGGCACTTGGTGATGTATACTGGTTGCCCTTCCTTTTGCTGAACAAGTTGCAGGTTCAAAAAATGTCGAAGTGGAGTGAGCAAAGACTCTGAAACATTTAAAGTCCTACCAGTCTGATTCATATATCCCCTGAATTTCATAAACGATAGCTATTTATTATCCGTTGATTCACATAATTAAAAGTGCAGATTCTAGGGGTTCTTGGCTAGTTCAGTCAGTGGATCGTGCGACTCCTGATCTTGGGGTTGTGGGTTCAGGCCCTGCATTAGGTATAGAGACTACTTATTAATAAAATCTTTAAAAAAAAAAAAAAAGTACAGATTCTAAAGTCAGGATACCTGGGCTCAAAATCAGGCTGTCCACTTACTGAGTGTCTTTGGGAAATTTACTTAACTTATCTGGGGCTCAGTTCCCACATCTGTAAAATGGGGATGATAACAGTCCTTGCCTTATGAAATGCAAGGACTAAACGAGTTAGTTTCACATCTAGCATGCTTAGAACAATGCTTGTCCATTGCAAGCACTCCGTGAATATTGGATATTAAGTGTATCTGTTATTATCTCAACAGTGTGACATCCCTGGGAGGACCATAGGGATAAATTCTGATCCTGCAGATAATGGATAGATGGGAGTAAAAACAGAATCACTTCTTTTCTTCCTGCCCCATAATTAAGAACTAACACAAAGGTTACTAGAACTCAGCACACAGTTAAGTGCTACACTATTTTAATCCTATACACTAGTTACCCAGCAACTGGACTATCAGACCCACAGAAACCATCAAAGTGCAAAGACTTTCAGGCATACAGTAGGTTGGAAACACATGACTACAGAAAAATATAGATACTGGGGGGAATGAAAAGATAAGCACACCAAATCCCCAGAAGACTCACCTATTTGCCTAGCTGAAAAGCAGTGCGCGATAAAACAAAGGCAAATGAGATAGCTATGTGATGTTTAAAAATACTTGTACACAATAATGATCTTTCTACATCCCTGAATTGATAGTTGGTGGATCTTTCTTGCAAAAAGTATGAAATGCTACAAGTCTCCCAGGAAACAACTTATCATAAATAAAAAGTCTAGTTAAAAGGTTTTTGAAGCAAAACACTGGCAGTGATTTATTAGTTTTCTGACATGTTGTCTATGAGTACCCACTCAAGTCATTTATAGCTCTAAGAAAGAAACATTAACAACTTCTCTGAATCTTAACTATAACAATTGTCCTATAACCATAACTGTTGTCCTCTCCATTACCCTGAAGGTAAAACTTTAATGTAATAGTCATAATATATTAGAGATGGGTGAAAATACCCTCCTTTTTATAGTTCTGCTACTGGTAACAAATGTAAATAACATCTATGTGGCAATATGTTTAATAGTAATAGGTTTCGTCATAGAATTAATTCTTGATAGAAGGAAAGAAGTTCCATGTGTTCTGCCTTTTTTTAAATAGGCTCCCCACTCAAAGTGGGTCTAGAATTCACGACCCTGAAATTAAGAGTCACATCCTTTACCGACTGAGGCAGCCGGGCGCCCCCTGTGTGTTGTACTATTGACTACGTACTAAGCACCACAGAGATACCTTATACATATTATCTCATTTAATTTTATTGTGATCCTGAAAGGCAGAACTAAACAAATAATAAAAATTCAAAAAATAATCCAAATCATGAATGTTAACTAACAAACCCACCTACTCCTCTCCAGATCTTCCTCTTCTAAGTTCCTCTCCCTCCCCCTCTTCCCAATTAGAGTCCAGGGAGAAGCTGCCAAAAGTAAGCCAGCCAGGATACTAGCACTGAAGAGGAGGAAGATATCTGCAGACCTGAAAAAGCTTACCCCCTTCCCCAACATAGATTCTATTTGCCACGCCCCCCCCAACAATCAAGAATCAGGCAACTAAGATTTCAGAAAGCTAAAGCAATTCAACAAAGTTCCCAAATTTCTCTTTTGCTCACACTTAAATACAGATGCTTTCCATATTAGAGCACAGAACTTCTTAAGGCCCTCCACACCAGAGAACAGAAGGGGGAAATCACTTACTCTCCCAATTTTGCCCAGATGGCCAGCGACACCCTCAGGATGATTTCCGAACCTTCAAAGAAGACTGAATCCCAAATCTTTAAGACTGTATGGTTAGGGAGGCACGTAGCAAAAAGAGTCAGAAACCACTGCATCGTGAAGACATTCGTCAGTGGGGGCTCATATCCACCTGAAATGAATCAAATACTCTATGTTTCTTCAGAATTGATGTTTTGCAAGATATAAAAATACCCTCATTCAATCTTCCATGCCCACTAAACATGTTACATTTCCTGACTGATTTCTTCATATCTCTAATTCTGGTTCTTTCCTCCTTTTTTCTTTCTTTTTTTTTTTTTTTTTTTTTTGGAAGAACATGAGTGTGTCTGGTAAAAATCTCAGTAATATAACCTTCACAAATTCTTTATATTTCAGAAATCTTAACCTAAAACTTTATTTGGCTCTACCTATTTATTTTGTGGTGCTAAAAATTAGGGAGAACGTTTTCCTCACCAAAAACAGGATTAAAAGAAAGGATTTTTCGCCTCTCAAAACCTGAATTCAATTTTCAAAATCTCATAAAGCCCACTTTTATTCAAATGCTACTGATAAAAACAAGGCTCCTTATGAAATTACTTGTCTACTTCTTAAATTATGCACAGCTCTCAGACCACAGTGGAATTAAACTAGAAATAAATAACAGAAAGAGAGCTGGAAAATCCCAAAGTATCTGTAGATTAAACAACATGAAATTTTAAAATATTTTGAACTAAACTATACGCACAGCTCACAATGAAGTTTGTGAATTCACCAAAAACACAAAGCTCCCTCCTACTTCCTGGAATGGCATTAAGTATGTATTTTATGAAATAAAAAATGTAGATGTTTAAACTGATCCTCCCTCCAAGTTAATCAGACTGTGCATTTACCCAAGGATAAGCAAAAAAAAAAGCTCTATTCTCATTTCCTCTCGTAAAGAACAAAGGAGCATCTTTTTTCAGAGACTTAGAATCTAAGGGCAGCACTTATAAGCAAGTGCAGGACTTATGGAGGAAAACGTAGGGCCGAGGAAAGCATGTCTGACATGGGACAGGCAAGGTGGTCTATCTGGAAGCACTATGAAATCCACACAGGTGCACAATTACACTGCACGGCCAAATTAAATGAGATTATTCAAATGGTTTAGAAGGAAATGCCGAGAGACTCCCAGGTGTCACTAAAATTTCCAGTGTACTGTAATCACAGATTAGGTCTTCAGATCGTTTCAAATTTTCCCAGATTTGAATGTGTGGGTGGGAGGCTGGCAACCAATCACAGGAAACACAGAAAAGCTCTCACTGTTTTCCTGGTATCCTGAGCATAGCCAGGGAAGTGCAGGCAGTGGGTACATTCACAGCCGTTAGCTGGGGTGCTTCGGAAAGCTGGGGGATGCCCACCAGACAGCAGCGACTCGGAGCTGCTTACAGACCCGAGTTTCCATCCCGGTCTCAACCTAGTGCCTTCCTTCAGGGTGCAGATTCTAGCTGGCCGTTCTGGAGAGCCTTTCTCCAGAATGAGCTGACCCACTCATCTCTGATAAATCTAAATACCCTTACCATGAATAGATAAAAGGAGCAATTAAATGTTTCAATCCAAAAGACTATTGACGTATCTCCTAAAACTTAATGAAAACACATATTCCTCTCTCCATAGCCTCAATGGTTCAGGCAAAACCGTAGTCTGTGTGAAATTGTACCTGTCGCTCTGTTTTAAAGAACTCCTATAAGATAGGTGCCAGCTTAGAGCAGCGTAACTAGATGGTAAGACATGGACACCATTCTTCACCTAGAGTGCAATACATCATTTCAGTTGTTGATCTCATACTGCGAAAGTATTAGGTTCTTGACTGACTTCCTAACCATGACCAGTTAGAGGTTCAGCATGTGGCCCTATCATTTTTTCAGTTCTATTCTTGTTCTCTCACAATCTATTTCACTGCACCGTACTCTCACTAACAGAAATACCTGAAAACAAGCATTTCCATTCAAGGTTTAGGCTCAGATGTGCAGTGGAATCAAAGTAAAATATTTTCACAGGTATAAGAGCACTGAATCATCACTACCTCCACTTTCCTTGTTTGCAGTTCTCTGAAGGGTATCCAGGTGCTGAGATAATTCAGGGAGCTTCAGTCTCAAGAGATCTCTGAAGACAGCCATATCCACAGACAATGCCCGGAGATTATTGACAAAATAGCTTTCAGGAAGTACCTTATCAATAAGGTAAATCATAATCTGAAGAAAAATACAAAGAATAAGATTACTTCCTAAAACCTGGGATCCCTAACATGTCCTAAATAGAAGGGACATATTCAAAAATGCGGTTAGCCAAAGTACATCATTCTTTAAATGTGTCAGTCTAAAGTTCCTAGATGGGCCACTAGACCTAAGTTCACTCCCAAAGTAGCTGTGCTTATACAACCTTCCGCCCCATTCAGAAGTGATGGAGCACGTACTTCATCAGCAGCCAGCAGGAATCTCAATGCTGGCTCCCTGATGTCAGCACAGTTTTACAACCTTAATATGAAAACCAAGAGCTGAACCATCGTAAAACACTGCAACTAAAGCAAGTCTCAGGATTCACTTAGCATCAGCTCAGAAACTGATAGTGGCTTTCCTCTCCCAGGAGACTGCAACAAGGTTTCGTGTGAATATACGGTATTTCTAAAATCTGGATTTCTCTCATAAGATTGTCTCACAAGTTCTTCAAATTACTCTTTTCATTCTGACTTTTCTACTTGCATTACCTTTTCTAAGATATCAAGAACCACTAGATTGACCGAGCAGAACACACAAGAGTTCTATATGTCAATCTCCGGTTCTTTCCCCATCAGCTTGTACACTCTGCTAGGTCTTCCCCCACCCCAGAAAACCAATGAGTCCCCAGAGCCCAGGAAAAACAAGATTAAGAACAGAATCATAGCTAACCCTATATGTTGGTAGAGAAGTAGCTGTCTCACATTTTGATTTTCTGTCTAACACAAAACTCTATTTTCCAAGAAAATTATCTCCCAGACCTGACAAGGGCCCATTTGTCCCTCATCCCTGGCTTGTAATTTCTACTTTTTCGGGTCATAGTTTTGACTAATAAGGCTGGGCCATACTCTTGAGAAGGTCCCTCGGAGACCTTTATTCCAAGAGTGGACAGGTAGAGTTTAGCAATAAAAGGAGTACAGCATATTAAATCTGTGGAGGAAGGAAGTCCTAGAGAGACTGGGGCCAGTTGAGGGGGAATGCAGAGGTCCCAGAGAACGGAGTATCCTGGTGGGGACCTTGCACTCTACTTCTAAGGAGAAGAGGGACTTACAGGATCACAAAGGTAAAATTTAAAAGTAAGAGTCTCTCTATTACTGCACTTTCTATCTAAGGATATAATAGAGAGAGAGACACTTAAGCTTTAAAAAGAAATCATGGGGGTGTCTGGGTGGCTCAGTCGGTTGAGCCTTCGACTTTTGGTTTCGGCTCAGGTCATGATCTTGCAGTTGGTGAGTTAAAACCCTGCACAGAGCCCTGCACTGGCCATGCGGAGCCTGCTTAGGATTCTCTCTCTCCCCCTCTCTGCCCCTCCCCTCCTTGCTCTCTCTCTCAAAATAAATAAACTTAAAAAAAGAAGATAGCAGTTAGCAATTAAAAAATAAAAAAGAAACTATGATCTCTCAAAATTACACAAAACAAGAAAAACAAATTTCCAATTATCATAGTAATTCTTATGACACATTGAAATTATCTGTCCAAAGGCATCTCTAAGTCTGACATAGGACATAAGAGATAGCTGTGTGTTTTGTTAGGTATGTCACTCCACCCATCACTATATTTCAAAGACCACACATTGGGGGAAAAAACAGATAAATAATAGCAATAGAGCAAAACAGTTTCTTCAACAAATGGTGCTGGAATAAGTGGACATCTACATGCCAAAAAATGAATCTAGACACAAAAATTACACCTTTCACAAAAAAATGACTCAAAATAGATCACAGACCTAAACATAAAATGCAAAACTATAAAACTCCTAGAAGACAGCATAGCCTAGATGATCTTAGGTACGGTGATGACTTTTTAGATACAACAGCAAAGGATACAATCCATGAAAAAAGTCACTGGGAAGCTAGATTTCTTTAAATAAAAACTTCTGTTTTGTGAAAGACAGTGTCAAGAGGATAAGAAAACAAGCCACAGACTGGGAGCAAATATTTGCAGAAGACACATATGATAAAAGACTATTACCCAAAATACACAAAGAACTCTGAAAACTCAAAATAAAATAATCAGTAGGATCAAATGGACCAAAGACTTTAACAGATACCTCACCAAAGATGTGTTTGGATGGCAAATAAGCATATGAAAAGATGCTTCACATCATATGTCATCAGGGAAATTCAAATTAAAATGAGATACCATTGCACACCTATTAGAATGGCAAAAATCTGGAATGCCGACACCACCAACTGCTGACCAGGATGTGGAGCAACAGGAACTCTTATTCGTCGCTGGCGGGAACGCAAAATTGGATAGTCACTTGGGAAGACAGTTTGGAAGTTTCTTACAAAATCAAATATACTCTTACCATATGATCCAGCAATCACACTCCTTGGTAGTTACCCAAGGGAAGTGAAAACTCACATCTACACAAAAACCTGCATGTTTATGGAAGCTTTATTCATATCTGCCAAAACTTGGAAGCAACAGAGATGTCCTTCAGTAGGTAAATGGAAAAACAAACTACATACAGCCAGACAATGGAATATTATTCAGCACTAAAAATAAATGAGCCATCAAGCCATGAAAAGACATGAGGAACTTTAAATGCATATTACTAAGTGAAAGAAGCCAATCTGAAAAGGCTCCATACTCTGATTCCAGCTATATGACTTTCTGGAAAGGGTAAGACTGTGGAGACGGTTAAAAGATCACTGGTTGCCAGGGGTGAGGGCAGGGGGAATGAATAGGCAGAGCACAGAGCATTGTTGGGGCAGTGAACACCCTCTCTACAAACACTTTAATGACGAATACATGTCGTTAAACATTTGTCCAAACCCACAGAATGTACAACACCAAGAGTGAGTCCTAATGGAAACTACAGACTTTAGGTGATTATGACCCATTGATATAGGTTCATGGATTGTAACAAATGTACCTTTGAGAAGTGATGGTGATAATGGGGGAGGCTACACATGTGTTGGGGCAGGGGGCATATGGAACATCTGTGTCTTCCACTCAGTGTTGCTGTGAACCTGAAACTGCTCTAAAAAAATTATGTATTTTTTAAAAAATAACTAATAAAGGAGCGTCAAAATTTTAACAAGTAGTTAAAAATAGTTACTAAGAAAAAACAGTAAGTGCTGAAAAGCAAGGAAATGGTTCACCTCCTTCTAAAATAAACTATATATCTGCCTAATAATTAAAACTTGCAAAAAAAAAATTTGCAGAGGCCAAAATAGCTGCTAAAAAACACAGATACCAATATCTTCCTTTGCATCTGAAATGATTCTTCATGAATCTAATCTTCCTCTGCATATTCAATGTCTAACCACAAGATTCCTAAATGATGATGATGTCATTTCATTTCACAGAGTTCATTTTCTTAGAGGCAGAAATATAAATATGCAGCTCCTCAGCTTTATCTAATCCATCTTTTTTATGTGCATTTAGTTTCCCAAGTATCACTGAGCCTTTCCATGATTTGATTGGCATGTATATCCCCTCCCCCAAACTACTCCACCTCACCTGCTAACCTGAATTGCTTATTCTAACTTTTCAACAGAACAGTTCTCATTTTATAGGCATAGAAATTACATCTGAAAAGAAAAAATTGACTAAAGCTGATAGACTGAGTAAACAAAACTGCTTCTTGATAAAAAACGTTTTAAACGTTTAAATTCATACATTTATTTGTCTCCGGCTCCTCCCTCCCCCACTTATTTGATGAACATGTAGCTTCAGAGCTGTTTCCTTAAATACGCGAATGGAAAAAGTGAAAGGGTGAATACGGATTTAGACTATGTCAGGCTGGCTTTATAATTAATTCCACCATGATACATACAAAACGAGAAGGAATATTTGTTTGTTTGTCCGTATGACATTAGTCAGTGATTGGAAATATCATTAAGATTATTTACCACAATCAAACACAAGGCTGGGGTTGGGGGAGGCTCTTGAATACAAAGACTAAGTATCTATTCCACCCATCACAAAGCATTGCAATCAATAGCAGATTGAGAGTTCAAACATGAATTAACAACCCCATATTGCCCCAAGCTAATAAGGGAGTAGTCATCCTGCACATGTGAAATGCTTCATTTCTCATAAAGATTATTTCTGGTGATTCACTGACTCACATTCCAACACATAAGCTTAAATTGCTTGTGACCCATCTCAAAGTGTTTCCAGATTTTTTTTTTTAACAAATAAAGGTTCCAGGTATCAAAGATTAAAAGATAATATAATTCACCTCCACAACCTTTCTCCATGCAAATACCTTCCATAATATACACTCACTTTCAGCCTACCTCCTCCATACCTCACCCCATATGTGAAAGAGTAAAGCAATCCAGTAACAAGACCCAACCTGAATTAAGCATAACTTGTGGGAAAGTAGGAAGTTTCTAACATGACCCTTCGTGTCCCACCTCTTGGTAGTCACACCCTTGTGTAAGACCTTCCCCTTGAGTAAGAGCTAGCCCTAATGACTGGCTTCTAATGAATAGGATGTAACAAAAATGAAAATGTAACTAATAATAGGCTACAAGTCTGCAAATGAATCTCTCCTACCTTGTTCATTCTCTTTTACTCTCTTATTCTGAGGGATGCTGGCTGCCTTGTTGAGAAACGGAGACATGGCAAAGAACTAAAAAAGGCCTCCAGCCAACAGCCAGCCAGACTTAGGCCCTCAGTCCAACAACCTGTGAGAAATTAAATCTTGCCAACAACCACATGAACAAATTTGGAAGTGAATGCTGTCCCCAAGTGAGCTTTCAGATGAGACTGCAGACCCAGCCAACAGTTTTGATGTCACAACAATATGACTTTGAGCCAGCTAGGCTGCACTCAGATTCCTGACTCCAAGAAACTATGAGGTAAATCATGTTTGCTATTTTAAGTAGCTAATTTGTTATGCAGCAATGGATAATTAATACAATTAGTATTCAACTTGCTTTAAAAATATGATGTTTCAGGGGCACCTGGGTGGCTCAGTCAGTTGAGCGTCTGACCTTAGCTCAGGTCATGATCTCACAGTTTGTGAGTTCCAGTCCTGCGTCAGGCTCTGTGCTGATGGCTCAGCGCCTGGAGCCTGCTTTGGATTCTGTGTCTTCATCTCTCTCTGCCCCTCCCCCACTCATGTTCTGTCTCTCTCTCTCTCTCTCAAAAATAAACATTAAAAAAAATTTTCAAGATATGCTGTTTCATAAACAAGACTAAAAACATAATGATTCTACTCACATTTGGCAGTTACATGAGTCCATCACTTGACCTGGCTTTAACGTGGGGGAAATGTTATTATGGGTAATTACAAATGCGCAGCAAACCCCTCGGAAGGCGGTGGGTCATCAAGGAAGAGGTATTACAGTTCCAACGTTTGACTCTCAGACAGTTTCAGTTGCCCTCTTCAGAGCCTGATACTCACTTTCAGTGCATCCCCTTCATTGCCTTCCACCACTTCCAGAATTAGAGCAGCCAGGATGTTAAAGCCTTGGCAGTAACCAACATTCTTGTTCCATCGAGCATAGGCCAAAAGGACCCGTTTTAACACAACCCTGTCCTGCTCAGCCTCCTGGCCACAGTAAGAACTGCAGCCTGTGCGGTGAAGATCCTAAAGAAGAGAAACAATTATCTTTTCTAATGGCTCCTTATTTTCTCTACAAAAAAAAAAAAAAAAGCCTTTAGTTGTATCTCTGCTTCAGCACTAAATAGAATATGTATTTTAGTTTTTTATTATTTTTATTTTATTTTATTTTTGATTATTTTTCTAAGTTTATTTATTCTGAGAGGGTAGAGAGGGACAAAGAGAGAGGGAGAGGAAGAATCCCAAGCAGGCTCCGAGCTGTCAGCACAGAACCCATCATGGGGCTTAAACTCACGAAATTTGAGATCATGACCTGAGCCAAAACCAAGAGTTGGATGCTTAATCGACTAAGTCACCCAGGTGCCCCAACATGGATTTTAGTTTTTAAAACTATATATGTACCCTAGACACAAGCCAAAAACAATTTTTTAAATTTTCTTTCTCCTTACATTTTCTAATATGCAAAGATACATTTTTTTCCAGTTTTATTCAGATATAGTTGACTAAGGACATTTTCAAGGGGAATTTCAGTCAAATTTTCTAAATTTCTTTCTAATTTTCTATTAAAGTTGTTTCCAGAAGTGATACAAATGTGATTCAGAATTAACAAAAATTGCATTATAATTCTATATAAATTGACAGTTTCTTTTAATACTAGGTCTCAGATAAAACAACGGTCACGTCAATACACATATGATAGATGCTAACATTATTCCTTTCTCGAAAACACAATGTATATTTACCTATTAAAACTCTAATATTAAGGAGAAAAATCAAAATAGCAAAAAATGCAAACTATATTGCAGAGAGACAGAAAAATTATTCTGTCCAAGACACAGAAATCTTTCTATCTAAATTGGTTTATAAATTTGTATAAAAAGGACAGAAACATTTGTTGTACTTTAATATTTAATGAGAGCAATATATATCATTTAATAACTAAGCAGAGACTATGATTTTCATGAGCTAATGTCATTTTACTGACAGAGCATTTACTTCAATGAGAAAAATGAAACATTCTCTTAATAACATGATTGTTATAAAATGTACATTGCCTTAATTCACAATTTAAACAGAAAGAAAATATTTCAAATATGGAATACTTTGAGGCACCTGGGTGGCTCAGTCAGTTAAGCATCTGACTTCGGCTCAGTCACGATCTCACAGTTCAGGGGTTCAAGCCCCGCATCGGGCTCTCTGCTGTCAGCGCTGAGCCTGCTTCTGACCCTATGCCCCCCTCTCTTTATGCCCCTCCGCCACCTGCTTGTTCACGCTCACTCAAAAATAAATGAAAACATTTTTTAAAAATATATGGAATACTTCATTTCTGAGAAACATTCTGAAATTCCAAATAAAGAGCTGAAATATGGATAGTGCAGACACTTTTAAAACATACAAAATAAAATTTTATAATTGTTTTCAACATTTGTCTGAAACAGACCAAGTTAGATCACATAGAAACTTCTTTTAGTTAGTACTTCCTCATGAGAAAAGTATCTTCAAATCTGCCAAAACCTTAGCCATCTTCCGGTGGCCAAAATTTATGAGACAACTTCCCTTTTAAAACCCTAGCTTAGGGGTACGTGGGGGGCTCAGTCGGTTAAGCCTCTGACCCATGCTTTCAGCTCAGGTCATGATGTCATGGTTCATGAGTTCGAGCCCCACGCTGACAGCACAGAGCCTGCTTGGGATTCTCTCCCTCTCTCTCTATCCCTCTACCACTCACACACGCACTCACGTGCATGCTCTCTCTCTCTCTCTCTCTCTCACTCAAAATAAATAAATAAGCATTAAAAATAACCCAACTTAGCATTACACTATAATGAACTCATAAAATCAAAAGCCATGTGCTGGAGGTTTATGTAAGAAAACAGTAGTGGGATCAAATTGAATCAGCATCCTTGGCTTTTGGCAACAGGCCCTAATCAACTGTAATAATCCCAGTAGGCAAACCACAGCTGCCTCCACAGCTGGCATGAACCCTTGACCATCTGGTTCAAAGTAGACCCATCAGTCAATCTATCTTCATAAATTAACAGTTAAGGAATTATCAAAGGCCCTAATAAGAGCCCAATTATTTTAATAGGAAATATACTTAACTTTAAATTTCTCAATCTGTGACTTTTATGTAAAAATCCAGTTAACAGCACTGACCCATGCTAAAGAAAGTAAAAGAAATTTCAATCTCCTATCAAGTAAGTAAGATAAGCAAATAGAATATGAACAGAAACATTTTCTTCTTACTGCCAACATACAAATTTATGAAGACAAGATACTGTCAAAGTTCCCATTAAAAGACTGTTAACTAATGAAATAAGAAAGCAGAAAATATACAGACATTCAGACCATAAGGTCTGATCCTCTATCCAGTAAACACCTGGCTCTTAGAATCTTCCTTTTAAGTCAGGACAGTAGGCCAAACTCAGGGGACTTACCTTGACTATCTGAATTCCCATGGAGTCATCATCAGGATTACTCCTTTCATTGAAAGTGAAGCGCATGGTTTTGTCCCAATCAATAGCTATACTGTGCAAATAATGATCTGCCAAGGTCAACCAAACCTAAAATATTAAGAGATAAAAAAGAACGCTACACTAAAATATATAATTTCATCCTTCTTTATTAAAAAATAGTTATCACAGGGGTGCCTGGGTGGCTCAGCTGGTTAAGCAACCAACTCCTGGTTTCAGCTCAGGTCATGATCTCACGGTTCATGAGATCAGGCTCTGTGCTGACAGTGGGGAGCCTGTTTGGGGTTCTCTCTCCCTCTCTCTCTGCCCCTCCCCTGTTCACATGCACTCGTACATACGCGCACTCTCTCTCAAAATAAACTTTAAAAAAATAGTTATTGTATCTAACAAGAAAATGGGAACTGATCCTAGACCATATATAGCCCACTTGTAGAAATCAACTTTTCATTGAAATGTTTGCTGTGCTGAATTGAACCAATTAGAGCCTTTCATTTATTGTTTTCTTTATTATTTGTTGAGCTTCTGCTACACAGCAAGCAATGATCCAATCATTATGGATACTGTTAAGAGAACAAAAAAAAATTCCATTTTTATTTCAGTTCACTGGATTAGCTATATTATGTTATATACTTGTTAGACTTGACTCTGAATTGCTCTCTGTACATGGACACGAGCCACCTGGTCATTCATGGAGAATGGGTCTTTTTTCACCATGGCAGGGCCTCTGCCTTTAAATTATCCCTCCATCTCTCTCACACACACACACAAAAAACTGACAGGGTCGTATAATGAAAAACTTTTTTTTTTAATTAAATTTTTTTTTACATTTATTTATTTTTGAGAGACAGAGAGAAACAGAGCACAAGTGGGGGAGGGGCAGAGAGAGAGGGAGACCCAGAATCTGAAGCAGGCTCCAGGCTCTGAGCCATCAGCCCAGAGCCCAATGCGGGGCTTGAACTCATGAACCGTGAGATCATGACCTGAGCCGAAGTCGGATGCTCAACCGACTAAGCCACCCAGGAGCCCCATGAAAAACTTTTTTAAAAGAGTCACTGGATATTTTTACTCCTTTGATTACTTTCTCCTGAAAAGCTGTTTCTGAAAGACTTTTAATGTATATTTTGAAGATGAAGAATCCCCACCGTTCAAATTCTAGGGGTATTAAGACTCGGTTTATAAGAAAGCATTTCAAGTTTTGGCATTTCAACACAATTTAGCAGAAATAACACTGATCAATATCTCCAGCCAGATTTTTCTTCTAAGCATCACAATCATATATCCAAATTGTTCACCTGACACCCTCTATTTAGATGTCTAATAGGCATTTCAACCTCAACAGATAGCAAACCAATCATCTAATCTACCACTGCGTCGACTGATACATGCATGCATATGAACACACACATCTGCCCCTTCCATCTGAGTAAACAGTAGCTCAAACTTTCCAGAAGCTCAGGTCAAAACCTTGAAGTCATTGTTGACATCCCTCTTATACCTTATATTTAACCTAACAGGAATTCTTGTCAACTCGGCCTTCGAAATATATCTAGAATTTAATCCTTTTTCTCCATCTCCACTACTGTAACCCTGATCTATGTCTTGCCTGAATTATCACAAGTTTTCCACTGATCGCCTTGTTTCCGCCCTTGTCCATATTATCAAACCAGAGAGGTCTGCTTACAATGTAAGTTGTGTGCTGTTACTCCCTATCTCAAAACTTCCCAGTGCTTCCCATCTCAGACTGGGCAAAAGTCCTACTATGGCCTGTAAGGTCCTACATGATCTACCATCCTCTAACCCCATCACATTTATCTCTATGACCCTCTCTCCAATTGCATCCTCTTTGTTCACTGGGCTTCAGCCATCCTGGTTATTCGCTTTTGTGATACTCTAGCCTAAGGGTGTTCCCTCTCTTTGGAGTTCTCTTCCCCAGGTAGCTGCTTCACCAACTATTCAAATGTCACCTTGCTATTTAAAATTCCACCTCCTTACTTCCATTCCTCTTCCCTCAACTCTCCTTATTTCTTTCTCTGCCTTATTTTTATGCATGACACATCACCATCTGACACACTTTATATTGCATTCCTTGTAAGCTCCATGAGGCCCAAAATTTTGGTCTGTTGTTTTCCACCACCACCCCCACTCCCTGTATCCTCAGGACCCAGAACAGTACCTGGCACGGAATAATCAATAAATACGTATTAAATGCATAGATAATGAAGAAAGACAGCTTTCAAATTACTAACCTAGAATATTCTTTTGGACATTTCAGACATTTTAAAGAGGAACGGAGGGCTGATCCTTTTGTTTTGAGCCCTATGCATCCTCCTTACCTTTCTCCTCCATTCCTTTGGTATTCCTGTTGATAGTCTGCAAACTGCCTTGAGAGCATCGTACCACTAGGAGCACAGAAGAAATATTGGCAAAGTGATACTGACCTGGATAAGCATTTTTCAACTTGTTTCCTATTTTGACATCCACAGAGTATGATAAAATTCATACAGCACACTAAGATAAACAGAGTTTCTTTCAGCTACATATAACTACTCCAAGCCCTACCCCCACCCCCCACCTTAGGTACTCTTAACACACCTGTGACCCCTGTGCAGTACACACACAATGATTGGGAAGCTCTGGTTCAGAAACAAATACATGTATTACGGATTCAAAATAATAGATATTTGGCTTTTTTAATTTTTTTTCACACTTGCACCATTAAGAGAAAGTACAAAATTTTTCATTGCAAGTATAAGCTCGGGCCACTTGTAGCCTCATAAGTTTATTTATAATTTTAAAAACTGACTCATCTTATGCATGTCAAAGTATAGGCTAATTTTCCCACTTTGAGAATATATCTCAGTGTGCCCTACCGATACCCCAAAATAAGAGTATTTTCAAAACTAAAAAAAAAAACAAAGTTACCTGCTGAAAACCATTCTGACCTAAAGATGGCTCAAGAGTGAACTTCAACTTTGTGTCAACTCCTAAAACAAAAATATACATCTGTTATTTTGGAAAGAAATAACACGTTAGATCAAAAATAAAATTAAAAGTTAACCTGATTCTACCGAATCGTTATAAAATTTTTAAAACATGTTTTTACTAAATTTTAGTCAATTTTGTTAAAATAAAAGGTAATAATATTACTTTTTTAAATAAAAAATATCCTATGGCCACTAGAATGTAGTTTAGCACATAGAATGGTGGCTTCCACAGTTGTTTGGAGCCGTGTAAAAACAAAAACAAAAGCATGACATCACAGGCTTGGAGTTATTCAGACCACCACTCAACTCTGGTCCCTAGTGTCAAACAAATTATTTAACCTCAGTCTCAATACTTTATCTTTAAAATGAGGAATAATATCTACCTCAGTAAATTATTATGATGATTAACTATAAATCACCCAGCACAGTATAATTAATATTTATGAAACTTATGAAGAGAATTCTCTACTTACAGAATTTGTCTTAGAAAAGACATTTACGTGAACTAAGTTATGAAGGAAACTTCAGTGAAATATCAAAAGTTATCAAAATAATGTCATTGCTTTCTCACTTGTGGAATAATCCATTTTAACAATCTTATTTGGAGATTTTCATGTACCTTAAAATTCTATGATACATTTACTCATTGAAGATAAAACAGTTTGTATGTTTAATTACAGACTACAAGCTAAAAATATAACTATAGATAACATAACTATTATTTAAAGTTATCTACAACTTTAAACAAACTTCTTTGACTAAAATCCCAAATCTATGGAAGAGAATAAATGGGAGAATATATCAAGACAATGTATTTATAATACATAAAGACTTTATGCCATATTCATACTAGGCTTTTATTCAGAATTCCATGTGAGAAGTATGTGTTATTGTCCTTGAAATGAAATTACATGACAATTTTTATTCCCACATAAATTTTATTATTTTTTTTAGTTGAGCTTAATTTTTTTAACTTTATTTATTTTGGTGGGGTTGGGGATTGAACCCATGAACTGCAAGATCATGACCTGAGCTGAAACCAAGAGTCTGACATTCAACCAACTGAGCCACCCAGGCAATCCCTCCCATGTAAATTTTATTAAAAAGAATCAACTCTGAAAATGCTATATTTTTCTACAATTTCAAAATGAATTAAATCATATTTCAAGTCAGTTTTTTAGACTTATTACTTAAAAGTTCAAGGATCAAGATATACCAAACATTATTAATAGTATTCAGTTTTACAATTTATAATTGTCATTTATGACAATATTTTTTCTCAGATGTTGACTGCAGATTAGGCATACTGAAAACTTCCCCACAACTTCCAATACTTAGGAATTGGTATGTAGATAGAAACAATTTTCAGAATTTAAAATTACTATAAGGTAGACTTTTTAAAAAAACATATATATATACACACACATATACATATATATACAGATACATATATGCACATATACATATATATACATATATATGTATATATATATATATATATATATATATATATATATATGGATAGGCGCCTGGGTGGTTCAGTCGGTTGAGCATCTGACTTTGATTCAGGTCATGATCTCATGGTTCGTGGGTTCAAGCCCAGCATTGGCCTCTGTGCTGATAGCTCAGAGCCTGGAGCCTGCTTCCAAGTCTGTGTCCTCTCTCTCTCTCTCTCCCTCTCTCCCTCTCTGCCCCTCCCCCAGTCACACTCTCTCTCCTCTTTCTCTCTCAAAAATAAAATAAACATTAAAAATTTTAAAAAAACATATATATGGAGTCAAGAAACTAGAAAGAGGTATGTATGTTTTGCCCAAGCCCATGACAGTATGCAGATATCCTTCTTGGGAGTTCTGGGAAGAGTACTGTGAATACATGATTTGGGTCCTAGATTTCTGAAGTCAAGCTGTGATAAAGAATCCCAGGCATCCAATCAATGCCCTGATACTTCTTTTCAAAGATTCAGGGCCACAGGCATATTCTGCCTAAGTAGATAAGATTTCCTTCTCCAAAGGTCTATCAAGTACCCCCACAAATTCTCATCCTTCTGAGATCGTGTAAATGAAGTCCTGCTTCAGTGCAGAGCAATGATACAATGGCCACAAGAGTGCCTCCAGCTGGAGCGAATGATTTAAGGCAGGATGAAACACACTCCCTTGTGAGGTTGCTGTCCAGACGCGGGGTGCTGAACGGAGGAGCATACATACTCATGACTTTTGCTTTAACAAAGACAAGGATATTCTGTCCAGCGCTGACTTATTTCAACCGACCTGACAGTTCTGGATTCCCTGTATGTACGACCGAATATGCTCCCTTTGCTTTTTCAGAGCACCTGCTGGGCACCAGGTGCTGAAACCTGCTGGGGTTAATCTAAACCACAACTATTTTCTCATGATCTAGAATGAGTCACAGGATTTAACTGGAATTGATCATTCACCACCTGCAAGCGATAGCTGAAATCAGGTCATTTTCTCCTCTTCTAAAGCAGGGGAGAAGGCTTATGTTTCATCTGATAGTCACGGTTGTTCCGGATTCAGAAATATAAAACACTTTTAACGTGGAAAGGAAAAAAATTTTTTAAGGGTAAAGGCAGATGGTGAATAAATACTACAGTCTCTGCAATTAGACACTTCCACGGGGAGAAAAACAAAGAAACCACAAGGTTCGTAAAGGCAGTCACGCGTTCCACCCTTTGGGACTCCGCGCCTCGTCAGATTCTCGCCAGCAGCCTCAGGATAGCAGGTCCCCGGTGGCGCTTGGGGGGGGGGGGGGGGGGGCAGGGGCTGGGGGAGGACGAACTCGCCTGGAACCCCGCTGGTGCCACGCTGGGGACAAGTGAGCGCTAAGCACCGGCGAGAGTGCAGCCGGCTCCCTCTGCGGCCACCCTTTGCCAGAAAGCTCTGTGCCCAGGCACCCGCGCCAGGCCCATAAAACCCCGGGGAGGGATGCCGGGTGGTGGAGCAGACGCGGAGTTATGCAGCCTAGAGAAGCAAGGATGTGTAAACACAGGCTACCACCATAAAGGGCCTAGCCTAGCACACAAGGCGCGCTCCCGGACTTTAGCTGTAAGAAAGGATCTCTACTTGCAGGAGGGTTTCCTGCCCGCTCCACAAACGGACACACAAATTAGAGGCTCCAGGCGAACTGACCCTAGCACTCACGCCGCGGGGACACTCAGGAAAATGCACCCGATTTTTCCTTCGCAGCCGCTGCCTCCCCCTTCGACCCCAAGAATCAAACATTCTCCTTTCTTCGCCTCACACACCTCTTTCAAGACGTGGCTTCCAGTGAGCCCGAAGCACAATTGGTTGCGCGGCCTCTGGCAGCCTGGGTAGCCGCCAGCACTTCCCCACCACGCGGACAAGGCCGAGCTCGCCTTAAGCTCTGGGTACAAACTGGGCTAGACCGCGCACAAGCCGCGGGGTCGGGACCCGCGGGCAACCACCGGGAGCAGCCAGTCCTCCCAGCCTTGGGAGGCCGCTGCCCGCGCCCAGGCCTTCGTCCGCGCTCTTCCCTCCCAGACCGACCCAGCCCCGCCCGCGCCGAGCCGCGGTACCCCGCACCGGGCGGCCCGCGAGCGCTGCCCGGTTTAGGCGGAGTTCAACTGAGGCAGAGGCACCAGTCCCGAGCGCCACGCTACTTTCCAGTGCCCCATCTGCAGCCCCGGGTCCTCACCCGGCTCCAGGGTGCAGAGCAGCCGGGGTGCGGTCCGAGAAATACAGCTGCGCTTTTTGAGCACATTGCTCAGAATGGTGCCCACGCCTCCTCCGCCGCCACCCTGCCGCTTCAGGCATCTCCCTCCGCGCCTCAGGGAGCCGGTCAGCTTGTCCTGCCGCATTCGAGAGAGCCCGGGGCTCCGGCGCGGCCACCGTCCGCCTGGATCCCCGCCGCCCTGCCGGCGTAGCGGTTCCGCGCGCGGGACTTAGCGAGTCTCCTTAGTCGAGGGGCCCTTGGGAGCAGCGAGAGTGCGGCGGGAGCCCGGGGGTCGAAGGGACCTGCGAAGCACCGCTGGGGCCACCGAGCGCGGGGCGGTCGGCAGGCATCTGCAGTGCGGAGCCAGCACGGCTGAGGCAGGAGAGGGCTTGGGGCGGGGAAGGGGGCGGGAGCGAGCGAGCGCGCGGGAGATGAAGGCGGCGCTCCCGCCCCCAATCCCGGCATCACCGTGCGCAGGCGGGCGGCCCTAGCTCCAGGGCGGCCTTAGCTCCTGAGCGCCCGGCGGGCTCCTGGCACCTGCGCCCAGGAACCGCAGGACTGCGGAGCCTGGAAACCCCAGAGTCCGGGAGACTGGGAACTGGAGAGCGGCCAGGTGAACAAATGCGCCCCGGGACCAGAAGCTGCGGGAGACTTCCGCGCTTTTCCCAAGATCTGGGAGGGGCTGGAGGGTGGCACCAAAGACAGCAAGTCTCAGGTGCAGAACACCAGAGAGATTCAAGTGCCCACCTATCCGGGCAGCTTCAGAAGGGACAGTCAGCCGAACGCAGGACGAATCTGGCAGCGTGGCAGAGAAGCTGGCAGGTGATGAAACACAAGCTTCATCCCAAATGGTGTTACACAGTTTCCTGGCAGCTTAGAGAGGCATGGAAAGCGCGTAACACCGAGTAATAATGGTTGTTTCTCTTGGAAGAACAGGCTTCAAGAAAAAAGAATTGTTCACATTTAAAAGCAGCTTTTTTAAGTGCCCCCTCTGTCCAGCCATAGACTTAAGTAGTTTGGAACTATTAAATATCATTACTATTTAAAAACGAGGGGGGGAGTCATTCTTAAACTATGACAGTCACCCGTGGAATATTAATCATAAAAATGAATGAGGAATAAGGAAGGAAAGGAGGTAGGAGGAAATACAGAGACATTTGTATTTGCTAATATTTAGAAAAGGAATACTACATGGATAAAACAAAAAAAGTATTTATGTGAGAGGGAACAGTGTGGAAGAAAGAGGAATGGAAAACAGACATCTCTGGATGTGCCTTATATAGTTTTGACTCTGGGATAACATGTTATATTAATAAATAAAAAGAAAAAATGAAAATGAATGGAAATAAATGAACCTAACTGAATATCCTGTTGTTGGCACAAGAATACAGAAAAAATTACTAAGTTGCTTTAGAATACAGTATTGTGACTGTACATCAATGGTGGTATATATTCCAAGGGCAAAAAGAGCTGCAAAAAAAAACCTTAAGTGTCAGTAAGTAGCATTATTGTTACTATATTGATGTTTTTTTAATCCTTATGTACACTATGGGATAAAGCAAATAATGTTAATGCCACAAGAAACCAAGATGTTCTCAGTGTAACCGAAAACTCAAGTGTACAAAGAAATTAAGGGTTTTTTAATTCTGCAATATTATATTTGGAACTTTGGAACTAGTATGAACTTGTCTTTTTTTTTTTTTTTTTTCAAAAATACATACACAGTTGAACAAGGAACAACAGGGGAGTAAAGGATGTGAACCTTCCCACCCACCCCCAATAGTGGAAAATTTGCATATAAATTTGACCTTCCAAAAACCTTACTAATTGCCTACTACTGACCAGAACCCTTACCAATAACATAAATGGTCAATCAACACATATTTGAATGGAGTGCCTTGCTGGCTCAGTTAGTAGAGCATGTGACTTTTGGTCTTGGGGGTCCTGCATTCCACACTGGGTATAGAGCTTACTTAAAAAAAATTAATTACTGGGGCACGTGGCTGGCTCAGTATGTTGAGCATCTGAGACTCTTGATTTCAGCTCAGGTCATGACCCCTGGGTCATGGGATTGAGCCCTGCGTTGGGCTCTGCACTAAGCAGAGTCTGCTTGGGATTCTCTTTCTCCCTCTGCCCCTCTCCCCAACTTGCCCTCTCTAAATTAAAAAAAAAAAAAATTAATTCCTATGCAAATTTTTGGGGCACCTGGCTGGCTCCATCAGTAGAGCATGAGACTCTTGGTCTTGGGGTTGTGAGTTTGAGCCACACACTGGGTATAGAGATTACTTAAAAATAAAAATGAACTTAAAAAAAAACACATATTTGGTGTGTTAAATGTATTATATATGTATTCTTACAATAAGCTAGAGAAAAGAAAATCTTAAGAAAATCATACATTGAAAAAAATTTTTTTGAAATCATACAGAAAATGCATCTACAGTACTATATTTATTGGAAAAAAAAAAAAACACTTATAAATGGACCTGTGCAGTTCAAACCCATGCTGTTTAGAACTAAAGACACTGAGTGGGTTTTGAACTAAAGACAACCCAGCAGCAATGAACACCTGCAGCACCCAAGTTGTGGTCTCTAAAAACCATTCCCCACTAAAAAGAATCAAGACTCCTTTGAAGTGTGACTGATTTTACATCTGAGCCAGAAAAAAGTACAAGATGAGCCTGAACCATTTTGATGAGCTACGGAAGTAAGGAAGTGCTCAAAGACTAATACGGGCATGTCAAAAGGACATAAGAGTCACATGAATAGGCTACTACTGGCCAAAGGTGGAAATTTTTGACCATCAAAAACAATGACTGCTATTGATTGAAAAGTATTGAGTATTTTTTAAATGCAGTCCTAATGATATTCTGAAAGAGCTGGAAAAGAAGTCATTCTTATGACTCTGGCACACTTATTTGGTAATCAGTACATTCTGGGCTTTATGAAGTACCCCAGAATCTGAGGACAATGTCAGAAATGACACAACTCTAATCATGAAATATACATTTCATACATATAGAATCTGTTAAAATGAGATTCTTAATCTGCAAAAGTAAACCTGGCTCATTTGGGATACGTAAGCTACTCGGTTATGCCTGCCCCACTGGGGGAAAAATGCTTTGAAAAAGTACTGCCTCATCACTTGAGAAGATGAAGTCATTGTTTAACCTGGTCATAATTGACTGTTTGGCTTAGATTTCCCAAAACTTTACACCAAGCTCAAAATCTATCCTTCGTCAGCCTGATACTTTCATAGTTTCAGTACATGTTCATTTTCCTTTTGCTTTCTCTTAATTTTAATAAGATGTCCATTGACTGTTCCAGCCTATCTCAGCTGTGCTGAGAGTAATAACAGAAAGAGAACTGGCGTTTGGCTTTAGCCAATTTTTTAGAGGGCACCACGGGCCCCTGGTTGTGAAGACGGTGATGAATGGCCAGAATCAAAGGAAGAGAACCGGAAGGAGAGGGAAAATCCAAGAAAACAAGCTGGTATCTGCATGCACAGTCTCATCTTCCAGAGAGCTCTTATCTGCTCAAACCTTAGGGGGTTCTGTGTTCTCTTTTAACCAGAGAGGCTATTCACACTCAGTTTCTAACACTGGGCCAGCAGGAAAGACAGCCTCAGCAGCCAAGAAGAGGAGCAGTGGGCTCGGCTCTACAACATTGCCTCTGGAGCGGAAGGGACATCCAGCTCCCACAGCTGGTGGACATGTGCCTCTCAGACCATCCCCCTCCCTCTGGCCCAGACTCCATGCTCACCAAACAAAGGCTGAGTGTCATCTGACTTCCCATAGATTTTGCTGCAAAGAAGAAAATGCACCGGCCAGTTAATAGCAGCCAATACCCCCGAATTTGCCCAATTCTCAGTGAGCTGAGGAAATCAAGTTTCTGGACTGCCAAAGGAGAATCTAGACCCTAGATTGCCAAGCCCACCTCGACATGGCATGGCTGACAAAAAGCCCTCTCTCCATAACTCTTCTCCAGACAATTTTTTTTTTTTTGCCATTAGTAATGGTTTGTTTACTTTCAAGATAAAAATTCTGTTTCATCTCCAATTTATTACAAGGAAAAACTCTTTTAAAAAAGTTTCCTTGAAAACTTGCCATTCTAAACTACATAGAAACTGAAAACAGCAAAAAAAAAGAAAAAGAAAAAAAATAATAGTTTCTACTATTATAGCAATAAATAGTGACAGAATTAAATATTATTATTTTGTTTACATTGAAGAGGAAAGCCAGGATTGCCAACTTTTACAGCAAACAGATAATTAAACAAGCAGTAAAATACAATGGTCTAAAAGCAGCCATGGCATAAACCTAGTATTATACTTTTTGTATGACTCATGGTTTCTTATTCACGTCTACAATATTGTTTTCTAGAAGCAAAAGATGTCACCTGAAGTCAACTTGCAGAGGAAACAATGCCAGCATGGACTTTGCTTGAAGACCTCAGGTGGTAAGATTCCCAGCCAAGGCCAACTTAACATCCCTCTTTACTAATTGAGTGAACTTTACTAATCAAATAATATCAGTGAATTCACATCTGGGCAAATCATACCTTGGCACAGCCTTGAACAATTACAATTTAAGCTGTATTTGGCAAAAAGAAGGCTCAATGAAAACTGATTTGGATTTGAAACTTACTTGGATTGCTAAAGAAAATGAGTGTTTTGAGAGAGCCTCCTGAATGGTATACAGAGTCCAATCCCCACGGGACATCCCCAGAGATGGAAGTTCCCAGGCTGATACAAGAAGCAGGGATCTTCGGCTACCCCTGCACCTTCAGGTCCTTGAGCTGGGAGTGAGGCTCTCTTGAGAGCAAAATATTCCTTTATTCGGAGGCACAGAAAGCCCAACTTAAGGAATAAAAGCTCTGTCCCAAGGGGCTTCCAGACAGAAATCGGGTCTGGGACTTTTGTGATTTCCTCATGCTACTATTTTTAACAGTAAAATCTTAAAATAAAAAGGGCCTACGTGCTTATCTACAGGGACTGAACAGAACTAGTAGTGACAATTACCAAGAGAAAAAGCCCTGGAAGCCTGCTTTGAGGAGAGGAAAAAAACCCTACAGGGAGCTGTCTTGCTTGGGGCGGGGGGGGGGGGGGGGGGGGGGGGGAGCGGGGGGAGAAACAGCCTGGAACTCATCCTTATAGCTGCAGAGTTTTCTCGCATCGTTTGTGAGTACCCAAGTCTCTGATGGCAGATGAGATGTTACCACATAGCAGGTCTAGTGGGTCTAGCAGGAGATGGGTACATCTTTGCACCCCTGCTAACTAGAAGGGCAGGGGTCTGGTGGCATAAAGCCACTATTTTCCTCTCTGCTCTCCCCATGACTTGAGAAAGTCTGTGAGCAACTCCTGAATAGTAAAAATCACATCTCCCCTAGAGGGACAGTAACTATGACCAGTACTGTAAAGGTTAACACTCTCCTCAGACCTACTTAAAAGTAAGGACTTGGGTTGCCTGGGTGGCGCAGTCGGTTAAGCGTCCGACTTCAGCCAGGTCACGATCTCGCGGTCCGTGAGTTCGAGCCCCGCGTCAGGCTCGGGGGTGATGGCTCAGAGCCTGGAGCCTATTTCCGATTCTGTGTCTCCCTCTCTCTCTGCCCCTCCCCCGTTCATGCTCTGTCTCTCTCTGTCCCAAAAATAAATAAACGTTGAAAAAAAAAATTAAAAAAAAAAAAAAGTAAGGACTTAATAGGTAGTTCCTTCAACCCATTATCTGGGACAAAGCCCACGCACTATGAGCTCATGGTGATGAGCATCAATCATAACCATTTTCCAGTCATGAAAGAGGCACAGAGGCAGGGCAGCAGGAAGAAACTGAGGGGGAAGAAAATCTTACAATTATCTGACATATCACGTTATGTACATGGGACATTTTATTTTCTTTTTGTGTGATTTTCTCCCCTCAGTCATAAAACTGATTTCTCTATTTAAATACAGTCATCCTTGCAGACAATCAGGTGTGGCTTTTGTAACTTATTTGAGAGAAAGGATCCTATCAAGCATGGAACAGAGAAGCTTTTAAATTCCAAAACCAAATCCACTCTACCTCCTGAGGGTCACTGGTGATGCTTTCTCTGGACTACTCCCTTTCATCAGATATTTTCAAGAACAAAACCACTCCTAACATTCCCCACACACACACACACACGTTCAAATATTTTGGATGAAGTATTTTAAGAATAACCAGTTTTGCCTACAGATCAGAAAAAAAAACTTTTTTAATGTTCATTATTTATTTTTGAGAGAGAGAGAGAGAATGAGCAGGGGAGGGGCAGAGACAAAGGGAGACACAGTCCGAAGCAGGCTCCAGGCTCTGAGCTGTCAGCACAGAGCCCGATGCAGGGCTTGAATTCACCAACCATGAGATCATGACCTGAGCCCAAGTCGGAAGCTTACCTGACTGAGCCACCCAAGCGCCCCTTACAGATCAGAAATTTTTAAGTTATGACCATGATATGAGAATTTAATTCCCAAGGGGAGTGGAAGTCCCACTTCTGGGTACCATATGAAAATGTACTTAAAACCCTGCAGCCAAGTCCACACAACCTCAGATACACAGCTAACCCAAAATTTTAGAAGTCATTATATTATTCCTCTTGGCCTCTGATTTTCTATGAAGTATTTTATTGCCTCAAAATAAGTGAAAGTGATGTAATACTGCCTGAGGTAGGTTTATGTTGGCTACAGAAAGACATCTTTATATTTCTTTTATTCATTTATGCATTCATGAAATAAACATTCATTCGTCAACCGCAGTTGGAAAGGCTTTATGCTATGGTCTGCGGGAAATAAAAGTATGAATTCAGTACATTCTCTACCCTCAAGGAACTTACGGTTTACTGAGGGAAGGACAAAATGGGTGGTGACAGGACGGTGTGAAAGGTTTAAAATACTATGTGAGTATTTAAAATATCATGTGAGTACGTGGAGGGACAGCCTTATCTTTACCTTACCCTAAGGACTGTGTATTCCAATGTTTTCCCAGGGCTTTATTTCATTAAACTATTAGATTTCAAGTGAAAACAAGCCAAGGACAAAGCTGATTTCTGCTCTTACAATTGTGGCGATTCGGCTCTTTGCTTCCACATCAGGAGTAGAGCTGGAAGACGCAGACCATTGCTTTAGGAGACGGTATCATTGTTCACCCTAGTCATGAGGAACTACTTAGCTTAGCCTTCCCAACCTTTTACACCAAACCATTCTATGGTTCCTTTGATCCAGTCAAGGGATATGAAAGGAGAGGGTTTCTGATACCTATTGATGCAAATTAGCGTGGCTTGCAAATACATGTTCATAGAGAGGAGAAGGGTCATGTCTTTAAGAAGAACGTGCTTAATTTTGACGGTGAGAAGAAAGAAGTATTGGAAAGAGAGATTAGAGTCCACATTAATGTTGGCATGGCTGGTCTGGGAGCCTCAGATCACTCAGAAGGTGTAGAATATGCAGGCTAATGAGGAAGTGTGTCAAAGCAGTCACACTCACTAGCACTCACTAGCTTGATGTCTGCGGGCAAGTTGCTTAATTCCTAGCTTTCAGTTTCCTCATCTTTAGAATCAACGATACTGATTTGAGGTCCTGTGTGGAATTAAATGGCAAAATAATAGCAAAAGTCCAGAGTCTAGCACATAGTGGTACAAAGCAGGCACTCAATACATTTACATTTGGGCATCCTTTTTTCCTTAGTGTATGTTGTTACTGTACAGGATAAAGTTAAAATGGCCCGGAGGGCGGTCTACCCAAATATCTGCCCAGCAGAGGACCCAGGACCAGACCCACGGGAGAGTGTGACTGGCCAGAATACCTCACCGAGGTTCTGACCAGGTGTTCTTCCTTTGCATTCTTACCCTACTGCCCTCACTCACTTGATAAGACTATTAAGATTGGCAGGGTGCCTGGGTGGCTCAGTCATGTAAGCATCCAACTCTTGATTTTAGCACAGTTCCTGAGATGGAGCCCAACATCGGGCTCTGTGCTGACAGTACAGAGCCTGCTTGGGATTCTCTCTCCCCCTTTCTCTCTGCTCCTCCCCTTCTCGCTTTCTCTCTCTCAAAAAATAAATAAACATTAAAAAGAAAAAAGAATATTAAGATTAGCTTCATGTTTACTCCAAAGGACTGTATCAGAACTGCTAAATGGAAGTTACAGAGAGTCAGATACCAGCAAAATGTAAGAATGCTCTACCTGTAACAAAACCCAGAGCCTCAGGACGCCTTAAATGCCCTGTCCTTCAGAGTTCTCAGGCAAAAGCTACACACCCAGCAGACAGGAATACCCTCAATGGACATGTAAAATGAGGTATGGCTCAACAACTAATAACAGTGAAATAGCTTCAGTTTAACTGATACTCAAATTCTATTACTCTGTAAGAATCCCTCAATCCAATATAAATGTTTACCAACTGTAATGCACAGAGAATACAGGTGGAGTTATTATATTTTCAGGTAAGCTGCAATTTAAGCAAAAAGATCCTTTTGGCTTCAGTCCTCATTAAGAATACTTGTAAGATGTATTATTACACTTCCTTGGACTTCAAAAGACTATTCTGAACAAACTGAATTTTTATGTATTTATTAAGAATCTTACATTATCTTTAGATCATTACTCTCATTATATGAGAATCCAAGACACTACTGGAAAGGAATTCCAAATCATGTTAGGAGCTACATTAAAAGGAAAATGCATATCTCCTGAATTACATGGGTGACAAATACTTGGGGGTAAGAGGAAGTTTATGGTGTATCAATCAACACAGTCCTCAGTGTTTTCAAGGGTAGCATATCTGGTGACTTATTCATTTTTACCTTTACCTTCATAAAGATTTAGGAATACACCAGTGTGGGGCGCCTGGGTGGCTCAGTCATGATTTCACAGCTTGTGAGTTCAAGCCAACGTTGGGCTCTGTGCTGACAGCTCAGAGCCTGGAGCCCGCTTCAGGTTGTGTCTCCCTCTCTCTTTCTGCCCCTTCCCTGCTCGTGTACTGTCTCTCTCTCTCAAATATAAGTAACATTTTTAAAAAAGGAATATACCGGTGTATCCCTGGAAATGGTTATGGATGTGTTCTAGTCTTTGAAAGTCAACCTAAAGTTTTGGTAATAGAGAAAACCCCCTTTTTTTTTTTTAATTTTTTTTAATGTTTATTTATTTTTGAGAGACACAGACAGAGTGCAAGTGGGGGAGGGGTAGAGAGAGAGGGAGACACAGAATCCGAAGCAGGCTCTAGGCTCTGAGCGGTCAGCACAGAGCCTGACACGGGGCTCAAACTCGTGAACCATGAGTTCATGACCTGAGCCGAAGTCGGACGCTTAACCAACTGAGCCACCCAGGTGCACTGGTAATAGAGAAAAACTCTTAAAGAAGCAGACAGCTTAATAAGTACACTTTCTATGTGTTTCTTCTCTTCTAGAAGCAATACAAATATGGCCTATTATACTCATGTACTTGATAGAGCAGTGCTGGCACCTTTAATTACCATTGTCTTTAGTCCCAGCTTATCACAGAGTCTCACTTGGCAGTATGTTAGTCTGGCCTGATGCCAGAATCAATTAGATATGCCAGCTCCTAGGGAGGAAATAGATTATATCTTTAAAAAAAAAAAAAAGCAACCTCTGGTTTCTCTAAATTTTAAACCTTCCTGATACTTGAAAACTAAGTACCACAAAGTATTTTAGAAAACTTCTAAATAATTTTCCAGCATAGGGCTTGATACACCATAGGCACTTGGTAAATGTTTTTTGGTTTTTTTTTTTCATTGCCTCTATGACACACAAAAGATATCAGATCACGATCCTGGATTGAACATTTTAAAATGGTACCTGCATGAGGACCTGAATGGAAATTTTTCCAAAGAAAAATTTTCCAAAGACATACAGAGGGCCCACAAACACATGAAAAGATGCTCGACATCACTAATCATTAGGGAAATGCAAATCAAAACCACAATGAGATATCACATTACACATATCTGAATGGCTAAAATCAAAAAGACAAGAAGTAGCAAGTGTTGGCAGGGATGTGGAGAAAAAGGAACCCTCATGCACTGTTGATAGGAATGTAAATTGGTACAGCCACTGTAGAAAACAGTATAGAGGTTCCTTTAAAAATCAAAAATATGGGGCCTGGGTGGCTCAGTCGGTTGACCATCCGACTTCAGCTCAGGTCATGATCTCACAGCTCGTGTGTTCAAGCCATGTGTCGGGCTCTGTGTGGACAGCTCAGAGCCTGGAGCCTGCTTTGGATTCTGTATCTCCCTCTCTCTCTCTGCTCCTCCCCCACTTGTGCTCTGTCTCCGTCTCAAAAATAAATAAACATTAAAAAAAACTTTTTAATCAAAAATAGAAATATCATATAATCCAATAATTCCACTACTGGGTATTTACCTAAAGAAAACAAAAACACTAATTCAAAAAGATATAGGCACCCCTACGTTTATTGCACCATTATTTACAACAGCCAAGATATAGAAGCAATGTAAGTGCCCACTGATAGACAAGTAAATAAGGAAGATGTAGCATTTAAATATACAATGGAATATTACACAGCCATAAAAAGGCCATTTTGTGACAACATGGATGGACCTAGAGGGTATTATACTAAATGAAATAAGTCAGACAGGGAAAGACAAATACTGTATGATTTCGCTCATATGTGGGATCTAAAAAACAAAATAAGTGAATAAACACACAAAAAGCAGAATCAAAACTATAGAGAACTAAGGGTTGCCAAAGGGAAAGGGGTGGGGACATGGGCAGAATGGATGAAGGAGAGTGAAAGATACAGGCTTCCAATAATGGAACAAGTAAGTCCTGCGGATAAAAGGCACAGCATAGGGCATACAGTGAGTGATACTGTAATAGCATTGCATAATGACAGACGGTAGCTACACTTGTGGTGAGCATGGCATAACGTATAGAGAAGTTGAATCACTATGTTGTACACCTGAAGCTGTAAACGCTGTGTGCCAACTATACTCAAATAAAAAACATCTTTAAACAATAAAATCAAAAAAAACGGTGCCTGCAGATTGTGGTAATCACTTTACAATATATGCATATATCAAATCATTATGTCACACACCTAAAACTAATATGGTGTTATAGGTCAATTCTTTCTCTAAAAATAATTTTTTACACATGGTACCTGCCTTAGCACCTGTATTCCATATGCCACACTTCTCCCACCCCCCCCAGCTGATTCAGCTATGCCTTTGCATTATTTATAAGCACATCTTCTCCTCTCAATAGATCATAAACTCCTTTGAGCATAGGGACTAAGTCTTATTCATTGTTGTATGTCTCCCCCTCCCCTGCCTGCAGCTAGCATGGGACTCTGTACACATTTGGTACTCAGTACATGAATGTTAAAAATAAACAACATCATAAATTCATCATGTCAGGAAGAGAGCCATACCTTCCCACTCATTGAAAAAGAGCTTTTTATTCAACTACAAGAGACATAAGCAGATGTGTTTATAAACAGTTATTTTGACTGACATTTGTACAAAGCACAAAAAAAATCCCCAAACACTATTCTTAGTCTCCCTGACAAGTTTCCAAAACATGTAATGCTCAAATGTCACATACTTGCTCTGCTTATCAGGTGAAAGATGCTCTTAAAATATTAGCTATCAAGGCAGTCAGCATAGTATAGCCAAAAAGCACAGACTCCAGAACCAGCTGTCTGGACTTGAAACCTGGCTCTACCACTCAGGGGCAATGTAACTTGGGTAAGTTAATTGTCTCAGTTTCCTCATCCATAAAATGGGACAATTAAAGTACCTACTTAATAGGAGCTATTCTAACAATCCAACGATGCAGGTAAAGCACTTACTATACCATCTGGCCCACGGTAAGCTCTATATAAATATGACCTACTATTTTATTTATTTTTATTTTTTTAATATAACTTATTGTCAAGTTAGCTAACATACAGTGTGTAAAGTGTGCTCTTGGTTTTCGGAATTCCCATGGTTCATCACTTACATACTACACCCAGTGCTCATCCCAACAAGTGCCCCCCTCAATGCCCAACACCCATTTTCCCCTCTCCCCCGCCCCCCCATCAACCCTCGGTTTGTTCTCTGTATTTAAGAGTCTCTTATGGGTTTGCCTCCCTCTCTGTTTGAAACTATTTTTTCCGCTTCCTAAAGGAAAGACATTTTAAACTATTACACCAATATTGCTACAGATTACAAATGATGCCGCCAGGTCACTCTAGCTTCTTTGCTCTTTAATTATGTTACCACCCATTCTGGAGTGGATTTTAGTGTAAAATTAGTCTAGGAAGCCCATAAAAGAGAACATTAATTTAAATTGACAAATTGCTCACATTTTTAATCATCTTGATTTTTTTAACATGTTACTTGAGGAGAAGTCTCTTCAATGCAGACAAGTTAATCCTTCCCTGTTCTTCATAAATTAATAAAGCCCCAGCATTATTTACGCAACAGCCACTTGCCCTGCAAGATCACTACAACCAGGAAATCAATCTTTCACAGCACAGTTTAAGTAAGCAATTTTCTTCTCAGTCTTTCCATTCCTCCAATGCTATAACTTTTTAAATAATGCATGCAAGTTTCTGAAATTTGGCTCCATCATTTTATTTTAAGGAGTTTTCCCAAACGTAGCCCATCATTTGGTAGAAAGTTCTGGTCTTTCAATAAATTTTGATTTGCAATGTAAGTAAGTTTTATGGTGTGCTCTACATTCTTACATGTTTTAACACTAATTCCTCGAGCTGGAGGTGGCAAAGACATCCAGGAAGGAGAAATACCTTGTCCAAAAAAGTCATTTTTCTAAGTCTGTCAATTTACCAGGACTATATTTTCGAAAGCAGATGCACAAAGAAAGAAGCAAGGATAAAAGTGGGACAACTAATAGCAACAACTACCATGTACCAATTGTCTACTACGAATCAACACTAAACTAGGTACTCTAATTATCTCATTTTACCAAAAAGGTAGCAATTATCTTCCAAAAAATGGGGAGCGAAAGGACAGTGTATGCATATATCATCAGGGTAATTGTTTTACTAAGCATAAGAAACAAATGACTAAAAGAAAATATAATCAGGGGCTCCTGGATGGCTCAGTCAGTTAAGCGTTCAACTCTTGGTTTCAGCTCAGGTCGCGATCTCACAGTTTGTGGGTTTGAGCCCCGCATCAGGCTCTGCACGGACAGTACAGAGCCTGCTTGGGATTCTCTCTCTTCCTCTCTCTCTCCCCCTCCCCCACTCAATGCTGTCCCTCTCTTTCTCTCAAAATAAATAAACTTTAAAAAAAGAAAAAAGAGGGGCGCCTGGATGGCTCAGCCGGTTGGGCGTCAGACTTCAGCTCAGGTCATGATCTCGCAGTTCCTGAGTTCGAGCCCCGCGTCAGGCTCTTTGCTGACAGCTCAGAGCCTGGAGCCTGCTTCGGATTCTGTGTCTCCCTCTCTCTACCCCTTCCCTGCTCATGCTCTGTCTCTCTCTCTGTCTCTCAAAGATGAATAAACGTTTAAAAAAATTTAAAAAAGAAAATACAATCAAATACAGTTAGTTCTGGGTGGTGAGAATGTGGGAGCCTACTATATTTTTCCTTGCACTTTTCTGACTTTTATTCCCTAAGAAGGAACCAAGGAAGGAAAGAAAGGAGGAATAAACAAGCAAACCAACTAAGAGGTGAAATAACTTTCCAAAGGTCATACAAATAATAAAGCGGAGCTGGGATTTGAACCCAGGTCTGTCTCACTCTAAAGTCATGCTCTATCCACTAAGCCAATGAAATATAACCAGATATTTTTATCTAAGCAGGGTCAAAAACATTTTGGAAGTTGTGAAAGACTTGCTTACAGCCCCATTTATGTTACCAAAACGGAATAAGATACCCATCATTTCCCCAAACTCCCCCTCTTCTATTAATCTACTAAAACAAAGTACTGGTACAGGTAACAAAGCATCTGCTTCAGCAAGGTTAGCTCAGCACAGCAGTGAACCAAAACAAACAAACAAACAAACAACATGATGCCAGAGCAAACAAGTGAGGTTCTTAGGCTAGGATTACAGAAAACCAGCTGTATCTTTTAGGACACATGATGGGGCATGCAGGAGTTAATTAGTGCCCACAGAGAGATGGGCTTGGTGGAGACCGCATGGGGCATGCCTTTCTGCATCAGGTCACCCCACAACTCACCCAGGGAAAATGTGGGCCACCTTAAAGTTCCCCGAGAAACTGCAGATATGATTGATCTCTAAAAATAATTTGCCTAATGTGAAACAGGAAACAGGAAGCTGGTTAATTAGCTGAGAAAGCAACAAATTAAAGACCCTCTCCATAGAGAGAAAAATGGTAAATCATGCGGACTCAGGGTATAATCAGTCTTGAGTGATGTTCGGGCCATTGTTGCGTTCCCTCATGTGCAAGGAGCAGCTGTTGCAATTACTACGACTCGGAGTCAGGATGACATTTGAGATGATTCAAACCAAATTGCCCAGACTTTTAAAAACGTGTTTGAAAACTCTTGCACAATATCACACACGGTAGCAAAATCTCATTAACTACTTACTAATGTTGAAGCTTTGATGCAGTGAGTCAACCCCTCAGATGCTCCCTTGCCATATGTCCAACATTTGCGTTACAAAATTTGATGTACAATTTAATCTGAAATGAACTTCAGTCAAAGAGAAATGCTTAGGATACTTCACCAACCCACCTGGTCCTCATCTAGGTGAGTTGGAACCACATAGAGGGATGCTATGGGCAGCAAATTCATCTATGGCTGACTCTCCCAGGAAGGAAAAATTAGATTAGGCCAGTGATGTGAGCTTACCTTCCACCTCCAAAGCTTTATGGCTTCCTAATAGGAAGGACAGTTGAGCTCTAAAACAGATTACTAGGGTCTAACAGAAATGACTGTCAGCAATTTTCAGGGGAAGAAGTCCAAAGAATACTCGAGGACAATGCTGTCTAAGACTTAATTCGATAGTCGGCCGTTTCTTGTGTCCTTCCCTGTTGTAGCTTTCTCCTACGTTACCCTGAAACCTTCCGGTAAGTGTGTCACTGACAACCAGTGCCACATGCCTGTGGTACACCGGGAATGACAAAGGAGGAACAGGTGGAGAGTGAAGGAAAGGAATGAGGAGGAAAGATGCACTGTGAGGGCAGAGAGCACATAGCAATGGAGAAATCGGATGGCTGAATCAGAATGGATGTGAAAGGCAGACCTACCAACAAGGGCTGTTGGGAGCCAGGGCTACATTTTGCTATTGGTTGTCTCTAGTCCCAGAGGTCACTCTTCATTTCTCCGTGGCCTTGCAACCGTGGGAGGTGTGTGGAGGGGAAGAGCAGGAATGAACGGTAAGGCAGGGGGGCTTTGTACTGAACAGAACATGGGAGGGCGACTGCCAGAGAATCCCCCTTTCTCTGACTGCAACAGCTGAGAACGTGGAAGATAAAGACCTGGAGGGAAGGAGAAAGAACACAAGGAAGAGGGAGAGGACAACATTCCATCGGGAGATCCCACATTCCACGAGGCACAGTAGCAAGCCTTCAGACTGGACCTGTAGCAATACTGATCAGAAACCACAAACAAGTGGGTGGGTATGAATCATGACTCACAGAGGCAGAGGGAAGCCATAGAAGCAGTTTTAAGTGAGGAAAAACAAGTCACAAGATCAAAGCTGAGGAGACCAGAACAGGACACAAAGCAGATGCATAGAGAAAAATGGTTCAGGATGAATACTGTAAAGAATTCAGGGCATTAAAGGTGTATTTTTTGATGTAATGCTATATGAATGGCACAAGGGCAGGCTTGCAATGTTTACAGTTTATTTATTTTTGAGAGAGAGAGAGAGAGTATAGGGGAGGGACAGAGAGAGTCCCAAGCAGGCTCCGTGCTGTCAGCTCAGAGTCCAACATGCAGCTCGTTTCCTGATCGTGAGATCCTGACCTGAACCAAAATCCAGAGTCGGACACTTAACTAACTGAGCCACCCAGGCGCCCCAAGACTTGCCATGTTTAAGAAGTCAGAGCTACTCCATATTTGCAGCAGCACTATTTGCAATAGCCAAGGGGCGAGAGCAATCCAAGTGCCCATCCACAGATGAATGAATAAACAAAATGTGGCCTATATGTACAGAGGAACATTATTCAGCCTTTAAAAGGAAGGAAATTCTGGGGTGCCTCAGTGGCTCAGTCGATTAAGTGTCCGACTCTGGATTTTGGCTCAGGTCATGATCTCACAGTTTGTGAGATCAAACCCCACATTGGGTTCTGCATGGACAGTGAGGAGCCTGCTTGAGATTCTCTCTCCCTCTCTCTGCCCCTCCCCTGCTTGCACTTTCTCTCAAAATAAATAAACTTCAAAAAAACTTTTTTAATAAACAAAACAAAGCAAAAGACAGGGACACCTGGGCAGCTCAGCTGGTTAAGCGTCTGACTTGGGCTCGGGTCATGATCTCATGATTCGCGAGTTTGAGCCCTGTGTCGGGTTCTGTGCTGACAGTGCAGAGCCTGGAGCCTGTTTCAGACTCTGTGTCTCCCTCTCTCTCTGCCATCCCCTGCTCACACTCTGTCTCTCTCTCTCTCAAAGATAAATAAACATTTAAAAAAGTGGTTTTTTTTAAAGACAAATAATGAATGGTGGTTTACAGAGTCTGGGGAGAGGGAGAAATGGGAACTTATTGTTTAGTGGATGTGGTTTTGCAAGATGAATACCACTGAAATACACCCTTAAAAATTAAGATGATAAAGTTATATGTAATTTAGCACAGTAAAAAAGAAAATGAGGGTCGCCTAGGTGGCTCAGTTGGCTAAGCATCCGACTTCGGCTCAGGTCAAAACCCTGCAGTTCACAAGTTTGAACCTTGCATCAGGCTCTGTGCTGACAGCTCAGGGCCTGGAGCCTGCTTCGGATTCTGTGTCTCCCTCGCCCCCTGCCCCTCCCCCGCTCACACAGTCTCTTTTTCTCTCAAAAATAAACATTAAAAATAAATTAAAAATAAATAAATAAGGGACACCTGGGTGGCTCAATCAGTTAAGCGTCCGACTTCGGCTTAGGGCATGATCTCACGGTTTGTGAGTTCGAGCCCCACGTCAGGCTCTGTGCTGACAGCTCAGAGCCTGCAGCCTGTTTCAGATTCTGGATCTCCCTCTCCCTGCCCCTCCCCTGCTCATGCTCTGTATCTCTCTGTCCCTCAACAATAAATAAATGTAAAAAAAATTTTTTAATAAAGTAAATATTTAAAAGAAGAGAGATGCCTTTAAAAACACACACATGCACAGATGCAGGTTAGCACTTTGGTGTCCAGCAGTTTCGAATATATTCCCCTTATAGCAGTATCTTCCGAGATACAGTACGTCTTTGATAAAAATTTTCGAGCCTCTACCGTATACAAGCAATGTGTTAGACACTGGGAACATCAAGACTGGTAAAGCAGAGTCCAATGTAAGATACAGACCAGGAAATAAACTATGGCAATTCTATGTGACCAGGATGACCCTGAAAAGAGTGAGCATCTAATTCAGACTATGTAGTCAAAGGTACTTGGCAGGAGGGGCACCTGGGTGGCTAAGTCAGTTAAGGGTCCGACTCTTGGTTTCAGCTCAGGTCATGATCTCAACAGTTGTGACATCAAGCCCCACGTCAGGCTCTGCACTGGAGCCTGATTATTTTCTCCATTTCCTTCTGCCTCTCTCTCTCTCTCTCTCTCTCTCTCTCTCAAAAAAAAAAAGTACTTGGCAGGAGAGATGATGCCTCAGCTGCACCCTAAAAATAGAAGTTACCACATAGAGGTAGTGAAGAAAAGAGTACCAGACAAAGGGAAATAGTTGTGGCTGGAAAAAATATGGTGAGTTGTTGTTGTTGTTTTTTAATGTTTATTTTATTTTTGAGAGAGACAGAGCATGAGCCGTGGAGGGGCAGAGAGAGAGAGAGGCAGATACAGAATCAGAAGCAGGCTCCAGGCTCCAAGCTGTCAGCACAGAGCCCGACATGGGGCTCAAACCCACAAACTGTGAGATCATCACCTGAGCTGACGTCAGACACCTAACTGAGCCACCCCATCACCCTGAGAATGTGGTGAGTTTTAAGCACCTCATGTAACTCCTCCTGCTTGGAGCACAGAATGGGAAGTGATTTGAAGGAGAGGAAGGTAGAGAGTCAAACAGCATCCACACATTAACAATGAAAATGATTTTTCTGGACAGCGATAAACCAGTTGATGGAAGGATGCTTTAGCTTTTGATCCACGAGTAATTTTGTGGGGGGGGAAATGCCATGGATGGCATATTAGGACAAAAACAGAATAGGAGTTGAGAGGAAACGCAGCACCAATTACCCATGTGGCCATAAGCATCTGTGTGTGTGTGTGTGTGTGCACGCATGCATGTGCATTAAAATACACCTAAATTTACCGTGTTAACCATTCTCAGTCTACAGTTCTGTAGCGTTAAGTGCATTCACACTGTTGTACGACCATCTCCAGAACTCTTTTTCCCAAACTAAAACTCTATACCCATTAAACAATAACTCCCTCTTCTTCCCTCTCCCCAGGCCCTGGCAATCACCATTCTACTTTATACCTCTACAATTCTGGCTACTCTGGTGCCTCATGTAAGTGGAATCATATAGCATTTGCCTTTTTGTGATAGTGTTATTTCATTTAGCATAATGTCCCCAAGGTTCGTCCATGTTGTGACATGTGTCAGAATTTCCTTCCTTTTGGGGCACCTGGGTGGCTCAGTTGGTTGAGTGTCCAACTTCGGCTCAGGTCATGCTCTCACAGTTCGTGGGTTCAAGCCCTGCGTTGGGCTCTGTGCTGACAGCTCAGAGTCTGGAGCCTGCTTTGGATTCTGTGTCTCCCTCTCTCTCTGCCACTTCCCAGCTTGCGTTCCGTCTCTCCCTCTCAAAAATAAATATACATTAAAAAAAAAAAGAATTTCCTTCCTTTTTAAGACTGAGCTATGTTTTACTGTATATATATACCACATTTTTGTTTATCTGTTCTTCCACTGATGAACACTCAAGTTGCTCCCACCTTTTGGCTATGGTAAATAACGTTGCAATGAACATGGGTATACAAATATGTCTTCCAGACCCTACTTACAATTCTTTTGGGCATATACCCAGAAGTAGAATTGCTGGATCATATGATAGTTCTATTTTTAATTTTTTAAGGAACCATCATACTGTTTTCCATAACAGCAACACCCTTTAACTTCCCACTAACAACGTACAAGGGCTTCAATGTTTTCCACATTCTTGTGAACACTCGTTATTTTCCAGATTTTTCTTTTTTTATAGAAGCCTTCTTAATAGGTGTAAGGTGGTTATAAACATCTTGTTTGAGCATTCAATTTCATCGTCTGTAAAATGAGCACATTGGATTAAATGATCCTGAAAGGTCTGAAATTTCATTCTATGAGTTCAGGGGAGAATTCGGTTGATTTCCTGGGAAAACTCAGCAAGGTCATTTAATCACTCTGAGACTCACATTCCCTAACTATATTCACAGCACTGACACACACTCTGGATGTGGTTTCAAGTTAAACACAGACTGAAATTCAAGTGCAAGGAGTATTAACTTAATGGGACAATTTAAGAGAGCCTGGTCCCAGCCATCCATGGGGAGGGCACTGGATACTGAAGTTGATTGGTCCACGTATTCACACTGTTGTACAACCATCTCCAGAACTTTTTTTCCCAAACGAAAACTCTATACCCACTAAACAATAACCCCCCCCCCTCCCCTGGAGCACGCTTCACTGTTCACCCCACACGCAGGTGGGGGGGGGATTATTCACAGTGACTATAATAGAGACACCTTCTAACTCATTGCTCAACATTCACTTATATAAAGGGATAGAACTGCAACTCAATTAAAAAATGACCAGGCTGGGATGGCAGACAGAAGAGGTCATTACCTCCAAGAAATCTGTTATGTTTTCTGGTGTGGAGTGAGTCCTTCCCAAATACAGCAAATAAAACTCTGAACGGGGAAACATATTTTCTCAATGGGACACTTCGAAGAGTCACCAGTTAGTCCCTGGGGAAGAATACTGTGCTTACAAACAGGTAAACAAAGACAAGAAGGACGATCTGTAGAAAAAAAACAGTAATATCACAAACAGAACCCAGGACTCCCGAACTCACAGCCCAATAGGCTTCACAAATTTAGCTCCTCCTCTAAAAGGAGGATTATTATTATCATTACATCTTTCCAAGAACAACAAAAATCAAAAATCCATCAATATGGCTGTGTATATATTGTTTAGCTCCACCAACGTTCAGGTCTTTTTGTAGGAGTACTGGCACATTGAGAAACTGGTGTGGGAACCAAACATGAGAAGCCTCCTTAATGTTCTATCAAGACTCATCACCCAACACCTGAAAACCACAAGGGTTAAAGGTGGAGTATCTCATACTTTCTGTGGCTGATCTTGGGACAATTAGGGCAGAAAAAGCTCAGAGAAGGCCACCAACAAGGGCTGAAAGAAGTTTGTCCCAAAAGAGTCACAATGTATGGAGGAAACAAGGAAATGACTTTTGTGCCTTCTTTTCCATTCGTTTTTAATTATATCACATACTGATTCTGGAAACTGTGTGATCTGACAAAGCAGAAAACTGCTGGATATGAGAAAGACTGAGCAGGAAGGAGGGGTCCAAGCCCCGGATCAGGAAAGGGAGCAAGCCTGCCCTCTGGTGGACATCCTGAGTAGTGGCAGCAAGACCTGAAAATGAGACTTTTTTTTCTTTTTTTTTTTTAAAGCAGGCTTCAAGGGGGTAGGGGGCAGGGCTTGAATTCACAACCCTAAGACCAAGACCTGAGCCAAGAACAAGAGTCCAATGCACTTACCGGACTGAGCCACCCTGGCGCCCCAAGAATGAGACCCTTTCTGTCTGCACCTTTAGCTGGAGGATTGAGACACACAAAAAGCCAAGGCACCTATCTACAAGTTTCATGCATATCAGAAACTTTATGGGAGAGATCACAGGCCAAATGGCAAACTCTGATGTTGCCTTAGTGGAACTGTGTTGAGAAGGAAATGCTGAATGAGACCAAAAAAGAGCACTGTCTAAAAGGCTAGGCATGGGCTGTGTGCATTCATTAGAAGCTATTCTTTCCCAACAGACAGACAAAGAGATAGATAGACAACTTTTTAAGAGAGAGAGAGAGAGAGAGAGAGAGAGAGAGAGACCACATGCCCGCACAAGCAGGGAGGGGTAGAGAGAGAGCAAGAGAATCTTAAGCAGGCTCCACCCCCCCCCAGCTTGGTGCCTGACATGGGGCTCAGTCTGAGGGCCGTGAGATCATGACCTGAGCTTATATCAAGAGCTGGTCACTTCACTGACTGAGCCACCTGGTGCCCCTCAAAACATTACTTCTACAGAGTCCATTACTAACACCTACCTGTTCATGCCCTTACCAGAAAAAAAAAAAAAAAAATGATGTTACAATTCAATGATATATAATCCATTGAAAGTAAAAATCAGGACAAAAACCCCAAGCAGCAGGTAGGAAAAGACTTCTGACATCCTGAGGAGGGAGATAGGGTCAGATACATATTTAGAATTGGGTAAGTAAACTTTTACAATGCTGTTGAGGAAATAAAGACAATACAGCTGAATTATCTGTATTTGCTATTGTTCTGTGGCCCGATACATAAATTTTCAAACAGTTTTTTGGACTTTCTAACTAGAATGATAGAACCTAATTTTTCCCTACTCACTCCATCCTCGCATAGAAATAAGACTGTATTAACATTATCAATTGATAAGTACGTCCTGGCCAAACAGCCAAACTCTCAAATAAGCTTTCAATCTAGCTAGGAAGGCAGTTCATATAAACTAGTGTCCTGTGTTCTGTTAACAGTTACACTAGATTAATTATGAGGTCCCCTCTAGCTCCAAAATTCTAAGATGTTATAATTACACAAAATTCCTGCACATTTACTAATGACAAAGTTCCAATCTCAACCATCCCAATACTACTCCTTCCTGATCAGTCCCTTTCCCATATGTCAGAGTGATGAATCCAAATCTGCACTGCTGTTCACAAGCTCCACGCCTACTCTGCCTGTCCCCGTCACTTCCATCATCAAGTCACCTGCCTCACACATGCACGGTGACTTTGACCGAACCTCTTAATTTATCCCACCAACACACCCACCCAGCTATCCATCCAACAGACCTTCTATGAGCTCATTGCAATGCCAAGCATTGTAACAGATGCTGAGGACAAAAAGGTGAATGATATAGCCTCTCCCTCAGGAGATCTATGTCAAATGGCTAGGGGAAGGAAATAAATAGATGTATAAAGAAACAAATTACCACTATATATATATGTATATACATACGTGTGTGTGTGTGTGTATATACATATATATACATATATATGTATATGTATATATATGTATATGTATATGTGTATGTATATGTATATATATGTATACATATATATGTATACATATACATGTATATATACGTATATGTATATACGTATGTATATATGTATACATATACATGTATATATATGTATATATATATATATATACGGTAAAATGTTATTGGTGCTATAATAGAACTAAGGATAAAGAATGATGGAATTAAGAGGAGGAAAAGGTTAATCAATAATAACCAATGGGGACACAGAAAAGGCTCCATGCAAGGAAGTCGGGCCAAGCCTAGTTCTCAATCCATCTCACCGCATCACCAAAAGACTTTGGAAAGACTATAACACCCTTGCCTTTTGAATCAATGGGGCTTCTGTCTCCAGCATTCTAGTGAAACAGAAACTCCTCTCCATCACTTTTTTTTTATTTTTATTTATTTGAGAGAGAGAGAGAGGGAGAACACGAGTGAGGGAAGAGAAGAGAAAGAGGAAGAGAGAGAATCCCTGTGGGGAATAAGCTTAGGAATTGCCTGAGCTTGCACCCATGGGTTAACAAGGCATATAGGAGGAGTGCCTGGGTGGCTCAGTTGGTTAAACGTCCGACTTCAGCTCAGGTCACGAGTTTGAGCCCCACCGTCAGGCTCTGTGCTGACAGCTCGGAGCCTGGAGCCTGCTTCGGATTCTGTGTCTCCCTCTCTCTGCCCCTCCCCCACTCACATTCTGTCTCTCTCTCAAAAAATAAATAATAAAAGAAAAAAAAAGGCATATAGGAATGAAGGCATATAGGAAGCCTCAGGATGAAAGCATCCAAGATTAGGTATTCAGGGTGGAAGCACCCCCCACTTTAGTACAATAACAGAAAGCTGCTTTCACAGGAGGGAAGGACCAGTATCGGGGTAAACAGGGCTATCGACCACAGCAAGGCAAAGTTGCCCAGAGCAGAGCTTATTAGCAAAAGAAAGGTGCCTCGCTGACCCTGAGGTAGCATGCTCGGTCTGTCTTATCCCCTAGGCTAGCTAAAGATAGACAAGGCACCTCATGCCTGCTGTAAACAACCATCTGCTCGGTGCCAGGAATTTGTTTTGTATTGACCCAAACTCCTAACACCACATGTCTTCAAAACCCTCTTTTCCTCACACCCATGAGTTAATGTTCACAGTTTCATGGTCTCTTTGTGCACTCCATCATGCTTGTAAGCCTTCTGATCCTAACAAAAACAGAGCAAGGACCCTTACTCGGGGCTCTTGTCTCCTCCCAGACATTAGCCTCTCTCACATTTTAATCCTGTGTCTGCTCTCTTGCTGGACAAGAGAACTCCAGACCCAGAGTCTACACAAATCCCAAGCAGGCTCCAAGCTCAGCACAGAGCCCGACATGGGGCTCAATCTCATGAACCATGATATCATGACCTGAGCCAAAATCAAGAGTAGGACGCTCAACCGATTGAGCCACCCAGGCACTCCCATCATTTTAAAAAGGCAAAAATCCCAGGACACCTGGGTGGCTCAGTCGGTTAAGTGTCTGCCTTTGGCTCAGGTCATGATCTCGTGGTTCATGAGCTCGAGCCCCGCATCAGGCTCTATGCTGACAGTGCAAAGCCTGCCTGGGATTCTCTCTCTCTCTCCCTCTGTCTGTGCCCCTCTCCCACTCCCCACCTCTCTCAAAATAAATGAATAAACTTTAAACAAAAAGGCAAAAATCCGATGTGTTTTTCATTTTCCTATTTGACTCCTCTATAGTAATTTTATGCACAGCCATGTGTACTTTACAAAAGTTCTTGAGAACTGTTCTATAGAAGCTAAAACTGCACCTCCTTGAAACAGTCTCTGTCCTCCAACAGCTTCTTCTGCACAGCTCTCCTTTGAGGACTCTGTTTCTGGCCATTCCACACACTCCTCCCCAACAGCCCCACAAGGTGCCCCTAAGGGATCTCAGCTGCAAGCACTTATTAATGCTTCCCAAACCTTACCCAAACCCCCAAGCCCCCAGATTCCTCCTCTTCCCACACCAGCCTCCTGGTCCTACCCAATCTCCTTCCTAAATGTCTCACTGCCTTTCCTCCATTCCCACAGCTCCTTCTCCCAGAGCCCATCAATTCAACTCATTTATTGCATCAGCCTCCTCCTGATACTCCTCATGTACACTCTCCCTCTGCAGCCTGTCCTCCTCAATGGTGCCAAAATGACCCTTGAAACACAAAACTCCAATCACATCACTCTAGTGCTCAGCAGTGATGCTATAGGACACAATGTAAACTCCCGCCTCAAGCTCTGCCCCTTCCCTCCAGCCTCCAATTTTATATAATTTGTAACACTAGATTACTGAAAGTATCACGAATATCTGATGCTCTCACAACCTCTGCACCATTATCTCTGCCTGAAATGTCTCCCAACGCCTCCCACCTTCACCCACATGACATGTGTCTATCATTCCTCTATCCCGGTTCTTTGAGATGTCTCAAGGAGGATGTGGGGGACTCTCATCTTTGCTCCTATCTCCCTTTGCGCAGACAGGCAGGTGCCTACTTTCAGATATAATGTGTGTCCCCACAATATGTATACATATCCTCTTCCCAACTGTGACACATGAGAGACGAGCCATCTCCTTGCATGCTACTGGAGAAGAGTAAGCTATGCTTTCCCAAAAAGCTAAAAATGTAAAAACACCTAATCATGATTATTCAGTATCTCCTCCTCCAATAACGCCACCCCATCAATTTTTTTTAAATGTGAGGAGCCTCAGCAACCTTCACAGTTGCCTTAAAAAGGCACGTATCCAAATGCTGATGGAAAAGGCTGCCTCCAACCCTTCCTACTGCAGGAATAAAGGCAATAAGAGTAAATGATGCAGCCAACACTATTCTAACCACGTCACATACTTTAACTCACATAATTCTCATAATGAGAAGTAGGTATTATCATCATCCTCTGTTTACTGATGAGAAAACTGAAGCACGGGGGTGTTAATTAACTTGCATGAGATTGCACATCCAGGGAGTGGCAGAACTGGGATTCAAGTTCAGACAACACAGAAGTCCTCCCGCCCTGGGTCTGTGGTTTCACTTTCCGCGGTTTCGCTCACCCACAGTCAACCACAGTTCAGAAGCAAATGATGCCCCTGATGTACCATATCCTGACCTCATCTCATCATGTAGGCATTGTATCATCTCACATTATCACAAGAAGGGTGAGTACAGTACAGTGAGATAATTTGAGAGAGAGAGAGAGAGAGAGAGAGACCACATTCACACAACCTTCATTAGAGTATATGGTTATAATTGTTCTATTTTGTTATTACTTGTTAATCTCTCACTGTGCCTAATTTATAAATTAAACTTCATCATAGTTGTGTGTATGCATAGGAAAAAACATAGTATATACAGGATTCAGTACTATTCACGGTTGTAGGCATCCACTGGGGGTCTTGGAACCTACCCCTCGTAGATAAGGGAGGACTACTGTACAGAGAACATAAATTTAATACTGGCTTTAAGAAAGCTTAAGAGAGAATGAGAACTCCCCCTGCTGGCTCTATATTTTTCTCTTGTCATAACTGATAGCAAGGACACCAACCAGGAAGTCCTCAGTCATCAACCAGCTGAGTGAGTATTAGCAAAGCTCTCAACTCCTCTACCCTTCACTTTGCTCAACCATTAGGTTGGGAGTAAGTAGAAATCAGATTGAAGTTCTCTCCTGGTTCTAAATTATGATGACTTTGAGATTCAGATTTTTCTTTTTAATTTTTTTAATGTTTATTTATTCTTGACAGAGAGACAGAGAGAGACAGAGCATGAGTGGGAGAGGGCAGAGAGAGAGGCAGACACGAAAACCAAAGCAGGCTCCAGGCTCCGAGCTGTCAGCACAGAGCCCGACGCGGGGCTCAAACTCATGAACCGCAAGATCATGACCTGAGCTGAACTCGGCACTTAACCGACTGAGCCATCCAGGCGCCTCCAGGTTTTTTTTTTTTCTAAAAGCCACAACAAACATCTTCTGCTTTTTTCAAAGCCCCAACAATCTCTAGGAAGTCGGAGGTTCAAAAGCTGTTACTGTTTCAAATATTCTACAAACTTGCAGTATGCGTAGGAATGAGCAAATTAGGACAAAACAGAAAAAATAACCCTAAGCTGCAAGACACTAAAGAGTTTTTTTTTTTTAAATGAGAGGAAACTATGGCTAAAAATACTGTAAGCAATTACAATCCTGTTGCTTTCATCTAGTCATATTCTCACTAAGTTACTTCAGGGCAGATCAAACTGCTAATTATATATCAAAATATGCCTAAATCTGTTATCCGTATTAACAAAATTGTGCCAAAACTCACGGTTCTGCCACCAAGTTCCAAATTTAAGGCAAATCTACCTTAAGATTTTTTTAAAGAGTTTATTTTTAAGTAATCTCTATGCCAATCTGGGGCTTGAATTTACAACCCTGAGATCGAGAGTTCTACACTCTGCCATCTGAGCCAGCCAGGAGCTCCCAAATCTACCTTAATTTAAATGCTAACTTCCTTATATGTCAAATATGTCTCAGTAAAACCTGAAAAAAAATGCTAATTTCTTTTTACCTTCTGAACTTATGAAAAAGGAATATGCACATCTGAGTGAAGAAGACAGACAGAAAAAAATTGCATGTAAATCTGGTCCCCACCAAAACCACACTAAAATTACGGTACAGGGATCTTTATCGTAACCCTATAAGGACCAGGAAACAAAGCAGCAGAGACAACAACAAAATGTTGAAGCTCAAAAAGCATATGGACAAGTAGAAACTGACCTAGAGCCTACAAAGCTAGATCTCAGATTGACAAGGCAAAGCTTCATTACATCACATATTCCACAAAACTCAGAGATGGACAGCCAGCTCTTGAGGAGGGTTACTAAGGAGAACCTGGAGGAAGCTGTTGAGAAATGGCTGCATCCCTACATCCTCCCCTCTACTTCATGAGGTTGGGCAATTACTCCTCTGTCATCCAAACGTTTGAAGGTTTCCTTTCTGAAAAGGGTTAAAACAAAGAGTTGCTGGACAGCCAGCTGACGGTGAGTACCTGACCTAACACAAAGGGACTCAGCGACCACCTGCATGCTGACTGCTGAAGGCAGAGATCCCAGCGCTTACACCCACAGACCTTCACGATCCAAGCAGAAGGTCAGCAAGCTCTTCCCTGAGGAAGCTGAGCAGCCCCAAAGGAAAGACCGGAAGGTACTCACCTGGGGACCCATCCAGGTGACTCTTGAGCAAAGCTCAAAATCAAGAAGCCTTACTGGACAGTTCAGAGTTCAAGTCACTATTTTAGACCCCCACACTTAATTACAAGCAGACAGCCAAGGACTACTAGATATCTGAGAAAAGACTCTAAATATAATAAGTTTTGAAAGTTTCTTTCCTCCTTGTATCATCTCTTTCCTCCAAATTGTTTTCTGTTTGTCCATTTTAGTCTCTATCATTAATATCCTTGAAGCAATAAGAAAATGTATAAATCTATAAAACAAGAGTAGGATACTATATATAAAACAAACAATCAAATAACAATCCCCCTAAAAAGAGGTCTCAATAGCAGGATGGGAAAATAAAGTTGAGATAGTCTGCAAGAAAGTAAAACAAAAAACAAAAAGACACCAAAAAAAGAGAGATGGAAAATAAGAAAACAAAGAATATTCAAGAACTAATCCAGAAGTTCCAACAGCCAAAAAATAGAATTCCAGAAAGAGGAAAAAGAAAAGGAGGAAGGAAAAGCATCAAAGGAATAATTTACATAAATTTTCCAGAACTGAAGGATGTAAGCTGCGTGACTCAGTCTATCAAGGCCAGGCACAATGGGTGAAAACAGACCCACACCAAGCAAAATAAGAAGGAATGTGATCATTTCAGAACACCAAGAACAAAGAGAAGATTCCACAAGCTTTCGGGGGGGGGGGGGGGGGGAGTCCAGTACAAAGGATAAGGAATCAGAAAGGCTCCAGACTTCTGAAGAATGGGAGAAGTCAACAGAGGAAGTATGAAATTGTCAAAGGAAGGGTCTAAAAAAGACATCTTCATTCCTGCACAATTTCCAAACTTCTACCTCACAGGTACCCTTGCTCGAGGGGATACAGGCAATGATATAAAAAGAATAATCAGGAAAGAAGAAAACGTGGGATATGGGAAACAAAAGATCCAACACAGGAGAGAGGCATAGAGAGGGAAGGGAAACCCCAAGGTAACAGCTCTGCACCAGACTGAGCACAATCAGTCCAGATTGTAGCAGTGTGGCTCAAGTGACAGTTGTATTGATGGCAGTCAATGCAAGATGCTTCCTGCTACTGGACCATCTTTCTAACTCAAGGACAGAACGCCTGGGAGAGCAGGTCCACATTTTCATCTGGACTTGTTTATCTCACAATGTGCTGAGGAAGTGGTCACCCTCTCCTCCCCTCCATGCCCACAAAAGTGTTGTGTTTTGACCTACTTCTGGAAGCAAGAGCAAGTCATGGAAAGCTTTGAATCAAAAATAAAAAGCAGGCCATTCCCCCAACTTAGCTGATCACGCAGCAAATAGCCTAAACCTCAGCTCTGACAGATGCCACAAGCCTCATTTATCACCTTGCTCCCTGACTCCCCCAGAAGGGGGTCCTGTGCATTCTCAGGGGTACCCAACACCAGACTATGACCCAGAGCCTGGTTTATCTCTTGGGAGCCTTTATCTAACAGAGGCAAACAGTAATTACCCTTTCTGTGTACAACTAGGCTTGGGCTTGCTACTCAGTTTCTCAAAACTATACATTATTTAGGAATTTACATAGCAGGGAGAAAAACTACAAAGAAAAGTAAGAGAATGTGAGGAAGAGAGGAAATTTCAATCAGGGAAGAGCACTCAGGGTTTTCTAATGTTCTAGTAACTGTTACTCAATTCTGGTAAGTAGATATCCACATACATAGAACTTTATTTTTTTAAATATATTTCTAATATACATATTTGTTAAAATACTGTTCTTTATGATGATACATTCTATAATAAAACATATTTTAAGTGGTAACTGAATTCCTCTTTAAATCAGTAGAACTGTTTTACTATCTTGAAACACCAAAGGAACCCAAAAAATAGTCTTTAAAATTTTGTGTCCATAAATGTGACAAGGTATGGGAAATGGGCAAATCCTATAAATTTACCAAAGCTGATACAAGAAGAAATAGAAAATATAAATAATCCTATAATTATTTTTTTAAGTTGAATCCATAATTTAAAACCTTCCTACAAAGAAAGCTTCAGGCCCAAATATTTTACCAGTGAATTCTATCAAAAATGAAAGAAATAATTCCAGTCCTACACAATTTCTTGCAAATAATGGAAAAAGTGAGCACACTCTATAGCTTCTTTTAGGAGTCTCCCAAAACCTGACAAGAGCATTATAAGGAAAATCATAAGCTTGTCACTCATGAACATAGCCATAAAAATCATCAATAAAATATTATGGAAAACAAAGCCAGAAATATATGTATATACAAATACATACATCTCGTGACCTAATTAGGATACTTCCAGGAATGCAAAGTTGTTTTAACTTTCAACATATTATCTCAATACAGCAATAAAGTCGTATGATAAAGTTCAACATCTTAGCAAATTAGATAAGAGAATTTCCTTAATTTGATAAAGGACTTCTATAGAAAACATTCAGCAAGCATTGTACTTAATGGGGAAATGATGGTGGGAAAAAACTTTCCCTCTGAGATTGCATCTGAAAAAAATTTCACCCCATTATCACTAGTTCTATTCAATATTATCACGGAGGTCTTAACCAGTGCACAAGAACAAGAAATGAAAGAATGGTAAAGAAAATTGACATAAAACTGACTGTAATCACAGATGATAAAGATTATGTTCATTAAAAAAATACAAAATGGGGTACCTGAGTGGCTCATTCGGTTAAGCATCTGACTTTGGCTCAGGTCATGATCTCAAGGTTCGTGGGTTCAAGCTCCATGTCAGGCTCTGTGCTGACAGCTCAGAGCCTGAAGCCTGCTTCAGATTCTGTATCTCCCTCTCTCTCTGCCTCTCCTCCACTCACACTCTACCTATCGCTCTCAAAAATAAATAAACATTAAAAAAATTTTTTTAACACAAAATAATTTATCAGAATGCCTTGTTGGCTCAGTCAGTGGAGCTTGCAACACTTTATCTTGGGGTTATAAGTTCAAGCCCCACACTGGGTGTAGAGATTACTTAAAAAAATAAAATCTTAAAAAAATTAAAATAAATAAAAATTAAAAAGAATGTACAGATAATTAGAATCAACAAAAAAAGTAAGATTGCTAGATATAAGGTCAATATGCAGAAAACAACCATATTTCTATGTACTAGAAACAAACAGAAAATTAATTTTCTAAAAGATACCAATTTAAAATAGCATCAAGAAACCTTAATGACCTATGAATAAATCTAATAAAAGACTGGTAACACCAGGACCAATTGTTGGCTACTCCAAATCTGCCCTAACCTGTTTTTTTATTTCCCATAGTACTTACCACTTTATCACCTTCTTACATACATAAATATTTATTGATTCTTAGTGAGCAGGTGACCCAGCTAGGTCAAGGAAAGTGAATTATGGAACTTTCTGGAACTGTGGAAAGAACTTTGTGCTTTCAGGTAAGGTTGATTAATTGGAGTTGCCATAGTGGCCCTTTTGGTGTTATTTGGTGCAGAGGAAAGCACTGCTAAGGGATGAAATCATATTCTTAATATGATTACATACTCTTAATATTGGGGGGGTGCGGGTTTTTTTTGTTGATGGTTTGTTGTTGTTGTTGTTTTGAGAGAAAGAGAGAGAGAAAGAGACAGAGTGTGAGCTGGGAAGGGCAGAGAGAGAAGGAGACACAGAATCTGAAGTAGGCTTTAGGCTCTGAGCTGTCTGAACTGTGAGATTGTGACCTGAGCCGAAGTTGTATACTTAACCAACTGAGCCAACCAGGTGACCCTTAAAGATACTATATATAGGCAGCTGTATCTGATTTAGTTACATCTGAAGCCACATCCTTGGAATTTTAATTATGTGAGCCAATCAATTTCCCTTTTCACTTAAATCAGCTTGTGTTTCTGTACTTATGACTGAAAGGTTTTTCACTATTACAATGTTGTAACAAAACAAAATGATGGACTGAAAAACAGTGCATTAATTGTTCAAAATTATATTTATGGATAATTTATGCCAGCTTATGATGTTACACGAAAAAGGTAAATCCATAATAATGGAAAGTTTGACAATTTTGGATACAAAAATGTTATGTTGTACGCTGACTTTGGAAAAACTTTGCATAAAAAAACACATGAATAAATATTCAAAACTATGAAAAAATGTCTTTCGAAATTGATTTTTCCTCTTTTCATACTTTTGTATTTTCCGAAGTTTCCATGAGGAGTGGGTTATATTTTTAACACATATTTTATTACATTTATTACTTTTATTGTACCAATAACACATTCTACAGTAAAACCTTGGATTGCGAGTAACTTGTTCGGCAAGTGTTCTGCAAGACGAGCAAACATTTCTAATTTTTACTTGATAAATGTGCCATGTCTTGCAATACGAGTAGTACATGGCACCTAATGTCACATGATCACAGCCGAGCCAATGGTTCTCCCTTTCTTTCTCTCTCTCTCTCTCTTTCTGTCTCTGCAGGATTGTGGGTGATTGTCAATGCAACAGCACGTTTCCACAAAAACCTCAAAAGGAGGCAAAAGCAAGCATCATTGGATAGGTTCCTTGTTAAAGTTGCACAAAAAGAAAAAGATTCCATTGAGCCAATAGACAGCAGTGATTCCGTTAGTGATAGTGAAAGTCGTCCTACAGAATAACCCTCCTCTCTCGTCTCCCTCACATCAGCCACAAAGGTTTTCAAAGGTCAGTGCAGGTTAATTTATTTTTCTTTGTATTTTGTATTTTATTCATTGTTTTGTATTATATTACAGCATTGTAATCATTTTTATATGAATATTTTGGGGTTCTAGAACGAATCATCTGAGTTTCCCTTATTTCTTATGGGGAAATTCACTTTGATATACAAGTGCTTTGGATTACAAGCATGTTTACAGAATGAATTATGCTCACAAACCAAGGTTTGACTGTATTTATTTTATTGAGATATAATCCACACACCATAAAATTCACCCTTTTAAACTCTACAATTTAGTGATGCTTAGTATATTCACAAAATTGTGTAACCATCACCACCATCTAATTGAACATTTTTGTCACCCTAATAAGAAACGTATACCATGAACAGTCATTCTTCATTCTCCCTACCCTAGCCCCTGGCAACCACGAATTGACTTTCCATTATTATGGATTTACCTCTTCTGGACATTTCAAATAGAAACATACAATATGTGGACTTTTGTGTCTTGCCTCTTTCTCTTAGCATAATGTTTTCAAGGGTCATCCATGTGTAACATGAATCAGTGCTTCATTCCTCTTTATGGCTGAATACTATTCCATTGTATGGATATACACTTTTGTTAACCCATTCACCCACTGATAGACATTTGAGTTGTTTCCACTTTTGGGCTATTATGAATAGTGCTTCTACCAACATGAACGTCCTCATTTTTGTGGGGACATACGTCTTCAATTCTCTTGGGTAAATACCTAGGAGGGGAATGGCGGGTTGAGTGCATTTACTTTTATAATCTGTTCTAAAAACACAGAGAATTGTTTCTTAGCAGAAAATGTTGAAGGTCGGTGCCACCAACCTGAAGCCACACAAATTCCTCCTCCTGCCACAGAGAAGGCTACTTTAGAGAAGATAACCATAGAAAAAAAAAAGAGTAAGGACCACTACCATTCACTATTTGGCAAGTGTGTCTGCCAGGTATTTATGACAGACAGCAAGATTTAGTCACAGTATTAAAGATGCCAGACACATTGATCAAATGAGGCAGTAAGCTGTTTAAAATTCCTGTACTTATTGACAAGGCTAAAATAAAGACAATACTTTCATGAATGTTCACATTTTTTCCACCTTCTCTCTTACCACAGTTTTCCAATGACAGATAGATTTTATTACTTGCTTATACTACCATTTCACAAATTCAGCCAGCATAACTTAAAAATTTACTACACCGATGCAGAAAATTATAAAATTAGGAAATGCTGATAGTTAAGATAGCCTCCTTTCTGCCTTCAGGAAAAATAATCAAGTCACATAATAAGCAAACCACTTAACTTTAACATCAGAAAAACAACAACAACAAAAAAACAACAGGTGAACTCGTGGCCAAATATTCATCTAATTATCCCATTGTCTTAAAGCCTTGAGGGTGATTTTCCTGCACGCCTGCATGCACGTAACGAATAGTGACACCACTACCATTCTTATTATTAATTTTACTATTAATATTAAATTGGTTATACCAAGGGTGCCTGGGTGGCTCAGTCGATTAAGCGTCAGACTTCAGTTCAGGTCATTATCTCACAGCTCATAAGTTCAAGCCCTGCATCTGACTCTGTGAGGACAGTTCAGAGCCTGGAGCCTACTTTGGATTCTGTGTCTCCCACTCTCTCTGTCCCTTATCTGCTTATGCTCTGTCTCTCAAAAATAAATAGACATTAAAAAAATTTTTAATAAAATAAAAAAAATAAATTGGTTATACCATGGTTATCCTTAGACAAATGGTTAAATACGGGGGAACATATGCTCTTCTACAAGGCAAATATTGATCCTGCTCTTAATCCCATCCTGTTTGAAAATAAAGCAACCTCAGTCACCTGGGTGACTCAGCCAGTTAAGCGTCCAACTTTGGCTCAGGTCATGATCTCATGGCTCATGGGTTGGAACCCCATGTTGGGCTCTGTCCTGACAGCTCGGAGCCTGGAGCCTGCTTTGGATTCTGTGTCTCCCTCTCTCTCTCTGCCCATCCCCCACTCGCACTCTGCCTCTCTCCCTCTCTCTCTTTCTCTCTCAAAAATAAATGTTAAAAAAAATTTTTTTTTAACGTTTATTCATTTTTGAGAGACAGAGAGAGACAGAGTATGAGTGGGGAAGGGGCAGAGAAAGAGGGAGACACAGAATCTGAAGCAGGCTCCAGGCTCTGAGCTGTCAGCACAGAGTCCAATGCGGGGCTCGAACTCATGAACTGCGAGATCATGACCTGAGCCGAAGTTGGACACTCAACCAACTGAGCCACCCAGGCGCCCCCCAAATTTTTTTTAAATAAAGCAACCTTGGGGCTCCTGGGTGGCTCAGTCAGTTAAGCACCCTACTTCAGCTCAGGTCGTGATCTCATCACTCGTGAGTTCGAGCCCCGCTTCGGGCTCTGTGCTGACAGCTCAGAGCCTGGAGCCTGCTTCGATTCTGTGCCTCTGTCTCTCTCTGTCCCTCTCCTGCTCACACTCTCTCTTTCTCTCAAAAATAAACGCTAAAAAATTTTTTAATAAAAAATAAAAAATGAAATAAAATAAAGCAACCTCTTTGACATCGGCCATAGTCACCTCTCACTAAATATGTCTCCAGAGGCAAGGGAAACAAAAGCAAAAAATGAATTATGGGACTTCATCAAGATAAAAAGCTTCTGTACAGCAAGAAACAATCAACAAAACTAAAAGGCAACCTTCAAAATGGGAGAAGATATCTGCAAATGACATATCAGATAAAGGGCTAGTATCCAAAATCTACAAAGGACTTATCAAACTCAACACCCAAATAACAAACAATCTGGCTAAGAAATGGGTAGAACACATGAATAGACGCTTCTCCAAAGAAGACATCCAGATGGCTAACAGACACATGAAAAGATGCTCAACATCACTCATCATCAGAGAAATACAAATCAAAACCACAATGAGATAGCACCTCATACCTGTCAGAATGGCTAAAATGAACAATGCAGGAAACAACAGAAGTCGGCAAAGATGTGGAGAAGAGGAACCCTCTTACACTGCTCATGGGAATGCAGACTCGTGCACTCTGTAAAACAGTATGGAAGTTCCTCAAAAGGTTAAAAATAGAGCTACCCTATGATCTGGCATTTACATTACTAGATGTTTCCCCAAAGAATATAAAAATACTGATTTGAAGGGACACACAGTCCCTGATATTTATAGTAATATTATCAACAATAGCCTAACTATGAAAAGAGCCCAAATGTCCATCAACTGATAAATACAGAAGATGTGGTATATACACATATACATATGTATATGTATACATATATATATATGTATATATGTGTATATATATACATATATATGTGATAGAATATTACTCAGCCATCAAAAAGAATGAAATCTTGCCATTTGCAATGATGTGGATGTAATTAGAGTCTATTACACTAAGCAAAATAAATCAGTCAGAGAAAGACAAATACCATATGATTTCACTCATATGTGGAATTTAAGAAGCAAAACATAGAGGGAGAAAAAAAAGAAAAAGGCAAGCCATAACACAGACTCTTAACTATAGAGAACTGAGGGCTGCTGAAAGGGAGGTGGGCAGGGGGATGGGCTAACTGGGTGATAGGTCCTAAAGTGGGTACTTGTTATGATGAGCACTGGATGTTATATGTAAGTGATGAATTGCTAAATTCTATTCTTGAAACTAATATTACACTATATGTTAACTAACTGGAATTTAAATAAAAACTTGAAACAAACAAACTAAATAAATAAGTAATAAAGGGATTCTACTGTAAGGCTTGGTGTAAGAAACCATAAAATCCAAGCAGTTATAGCATATGTGTTTGAAATAAACACAACCTAGTCATTTTGGTTCATAATCCACACTTACTTATAAAATCATATCCTCTTTGGTGTATCAATAGGAAATGACCCATTTTAAAAAAGGTTAAAAAGTTTTATATTATAACGTTATGAAAGGGAGAACATCACTTATGGAAAGAATTATAAGGACTGAATCCACATATAGTAGGGAAAATGAGGGTTATCTGGACTTCTGTATATTAAATACAAAAAAGTCAACATACATGTTGTATTTGAATGCATCACTGCCAATCACTGCTAAAATGAAAGCTCAGTTATTCATTACAAAACAGTGAGATCTAAATTCTTTAGAACTCTTAAGCATCTGGGTGGCTCAGTCGGCACCCCTGATCCACTGTCATTTCTTAATTCAACAAAAAACATTGTCCCATTTAGTAGAGTCTTATTACCAAGGTGATAATGTAACGCCCAAGGTTAAGAGGCATTAATCCCATACTCTATGAAATACGAAACAGTGGTTGGATTTAAAGAGACAAACTCTAAAATACATAGGCTGCATTCAAATTCACAATTGAATTAGGTTCTCGTGAACACGTTTTTCTAAAAAGACACAAATGCCTGTCCCTTTATCAGTCAAGTAAATTCAAACTCTAAATGATTATCAGGCCCTGGTAATTATCAACCCGTGATCCTATGCCAGCCAGACATTCCCCTCTGTCTCCTAACACTGGTTCCATCCCCCCCTTATACTTTTTCCCACATCCAAACCCTATGCATTTACCACTTCGTGCTTTTAACGCCTGGTACAACAGTAATAATGGTAGATGAAAACACAGTTGAAAAGAGAAAAATCAAGGTATTTCAAAATAAAGGGAAAATAACAGAATTTCTACTAGACACTTGTGAATCAATCAGAATCCATGGAAAAATATCAAATACTTATAACACAGGCCAACTTTTTGTAGATAGATACACATATAAAATATACACACATGTGTATGTATATCTATATCCGTATCGTCCTTCTCTAGCTGTTTCAGACAAGTGCCTAGCTCTGGAGAAAACCCTATTCAAAATCAGTCAATTCAATTACATCCTGCTCCTTGTATGGACCATTATATCATTATGATAATTACGTAACATTCTGTTCAATTTACATTAGGTTGAAACCTTCTTTAGTAGACAGCAAGAATAACAACTTGGGGATAACAAACAGTGACATAATAAAACAGGAGGAGGAAAACATGGTATTTACTTTTTATAATAAACATAAGAATGAAGTTTAAGCCATTAATTTTATTATCTGAAACTAATCAAACCCTGAAAACTGTCTTATGAAAACAAACACATCTTAATTTGGAATTAAAAAAAAAAAAAACTCTAAAAGGTATCACTTCATATATAAAATGTGGTGGGACAAAGAAACAAAATAAAGCAACTTTCACATGCACCCAAAAACCTGTCACAGGCATTTGATCGAAACATCACTGGTGCCTAAATTTGCCATACCTGAATATACTGTTCTGCCGTGCTGCATGTTAATAAAGAATACAAAACAAAAATAGGGAAATGTTAGCAGAATAAAACATAAAACTATTGCATGGAGAATTAAAAGATTAATTCACAAGGTTTTACATCCCGTAGCTAACAAGGATCAATGATTTAACATGTTTAAATCAGTTAATTAACCACACAGCTCTTAGCTGTGAATGGATGACCTATGAGACAGATTTAACTTATTAAAGTATTTTGTCTTTTTTAAATTTCAAAGCAAGTGTAAGTTCCTGTTATAAAAGGTTCCTTTTTTAAAGCCGATGTTTGATTCACTTATTAGAGTGACACAGAGAAGAAGAGAACAAAGGCCTTTTAGGCTGTGTCTATTTGATGCAGTTCTAAAAATATTTTAGTCATTATTTAGCATCAGGTAAAAATAACCATTGTCAAAATGAAGTACGGCTTCAAATCTAGAATAATAAAATGAAGTTTGTAACATCAGACACGTACTATACATTTTTACAAAACAAAAAACAAAAACAAAACAAAAAATCCCAGGAAACTGAGTTGTTCATAGCTCTCAGTTTCGATGATAGAAGCTTCCATTTAAAACTTTGCCATATATTCAAAAACACAACGACTATTGGCTCAGCTCCACTAAGATTCCAGACGCATGTGGCCAAAGGGATAACCCCCACTCCAGCACTTACTCCGCTTCTGGGACACAGCCTGCAGGCATGCAGTCACGATATCGCAGTTTCGCTGTACTTTATGCAGAAGCCTATCTTTTCGCTTCAGCTGCCGAAGTAGCTTTGCAGATTGTACGCCAATTCTATACTTTAGCTCTTGAAGGATTGTCTTCAGTTCATTAGTGTCTGTCAAAGAAAAAGAAAAATAAGAAAATAAATACCCTGAGAAGAATACAAATTCCCATGTAACACTTACCAATCATAGGACGAATATCTAGAACATCCATTTAAACCAAGTAATTCTGGCTTCTCACCCAGGATTACATGCACATGTTCAGCTGAGATATTCTGATCAAATAAATCACTCAAACATTTCCTGCCCTGGCCGTGAGATAATTACTGTAAGATAAGTTTTATCTTTGAGGCTACTTGCAACATGTAAGCAAAGACTCTTGTCACATTTAGCTCAGGTTGCAGATTTACCTTTCATTGCCTGAAAATTGGCATGTATATTTTGTATCGTTAAAGTGCTCAGACGGTAAGCTTACAAGAAAAGAATCCTTTTGAATCTGTTATATCAATGGTAAATCTAACAGCTGATAACACTTTTTTTAAATAAATGTTTATTCATTTTTGAGAGAGAATGTGTGAGTGGGGGGAGGGGAGGGACAGAGAGAGAGAAGGGGACAGAGGATCTAAAGTGGGCTCCAAGCCGACAGCAGCGACAATTCGAGTTTCAAACTCACGAACCTTGAGATCATGACCTGAGCTGAAGCTGGACACTCAACCAACTGAGTCACCCAGGCACCCTTGATAACAAATATTTTCGTTTGGTTTTGTTTTAAAATTTATTCATTTGTTTTGGGCGAGAGAGAGACAGCATGAGCTGGGGAAGGGCAGAGAGAGGGAGGGAGACAGAGAATCCCAAGCAGCTCTGCACTGCCAGCATGGAGCCGGAGGTGGGACTCAAACTCACAAAACTGAGATCACGCCTGGGGCTGAAACCAAAAGTGGGACGCTTAACCAACTGAGCCACTCAGACGTCCCCTGATAACAAATGTTTTTAAAAGCACTCACCTTTGTAACTGATCCGTTAAAAGTAAATAATATAACCACATTTTCTAATGTAGATGAATATAGCAATATTCGTTTGGTTTTAAATATATAGTCTTCCAATAGCTTGATTATTAGGTACAATATTTCACTTTAGAAACTCAGTAGTTTTTCAAATATGATAGAAGATACATTTCCTTTACACAGATAAATTAAGGATAATTCTACATTCATAAAATTAATATTCCCAACAGCTGTTTTTCCACAAATGAAAAAAGACTTGGGAATCGGAACTATCAGCAATCTTTATATGAATAATCATTACAATTTGGGAGTTTCGTTTGTCACACTTGGTATTATCATTAGTCACTGGAGTGTGATCTGCCAGTCAGGCAAGAAGCTTCCATGCAACTCGGAATTGGCTAGGCCTTCATTAGAGATCCTGTGTGGGATTTGGGTCTATTCATTTTTAAAGGGACTTTGAGAAACTAGAGAGGATCAAAAGAGAACAAAAGAAGTATTCAAAAGCTAAAAAAAAAAAAAAAAAAAAAAAACCCAGAGGTCAAAGAAAAAGAACTTTGGGGGTCTGTATAACAGAAGTACAAGGTGGACCTTTAACAGCAATCATGTTTAGCCACATCCTGGAAAATGTATTAGACCATAAAAAGAACTCCCTTTGGACCAACCAACCATCTTTGTGATCTTAGGCAAGGTAGTACTCCCAGGCTCAAATTATGTTTAGCATACAAGACTATTTTGAGAAACAAATGTGAACAGTCTTTATAAACATCAATATAAATAGCACTAAAATAAGAATAAGGGGTTACTCTGAAGAAGAGAACAAAGGCCATTTCTCTTACCTTGAGTTCAAACTTGGTGGCACATACGGAAAAGTAAGAACACATTTAGGTTAAATGATAACAGTCGTGTTCTAAGAAAAATTAAATATGGAAACAAGCTAAAAGAGGAGACCAGGGGGCTCTTCGTCCCTAGATCCCTTCCACAGAGCAAAGAGCCTTTCTTTGAATGTTTAAAATTTTTCCTTCCAGAAACAGAAAGGGTAGGAATATCATTATCTTGCATTTACATTATAGTTGTTTTTTTTTTTACATTATAGTTTCCTTCCAACAAAGAGTCATTTTCAGTGACTCTTAAGGTATCCACAGCTCTGTGATGCTCTGAACTAAGTGTATTATCCAACATGGGAAAAATCTTCAGAGTTTAGAAATGTCTTCTACAGCAGTATCTGCTGATAAAGCATCCTGAAGACAGGAATAATAAGGTCTCCTTTATCTTTGCATGCCCCACAACATCAGCCACTTTTGCTGTTAAATAAATAAGTGTTAAATAAATGAGGAAAAGACCGACTGACAAGCAGCGGACAATTTCCTCTCTAAGAAATTCCAGTGTGTATGTTGATAAAAATAGTATCTAAACTTTGTTGAGCATTTTACACACATTAACTTACATAATTATCACCACAGTCCTCTCTGGGAGGTAGGTGTTATTATTATCCATATTTGTAAGTGAGGAAAATAAGACACAGAAAGGTTAAATAGCTTGCCCAAGGTCACACAGCGAGTAATGAACAGTGGCAGGATATCGATTCAAGCACTCTGACTCCAAAGTTCACCTCCTTTATGAAAATACCAAGAAGGGAGCCAAGATTTCCTGAGAAACCATTCTGATGCTTCACATAAATAAAGGACCCACACACGCCAAATCCCTAAATAGGTGCTAAAGCAAAAATCCTAATAGAGTGAAGAGGTTATCTACAAAGCATTATGATAGGAGGGACATTTTTTGATCTCGAAACAAAATCAAGTAATCTAATAAGCTGTAAAATTATTTATGCAGACAGCTGTTTGCACGTGCTTCCACCTGTTTATTCTTAATATTCAAATGATACTCATCAATAAAGGGGGTGCGTGTGGGTGCGTATAAGATTATAATATGGCACTTTTGTTCATCTTAACAGAGTCGATTCAAAGGAAAGAAAAGGTTAGCAGGCAACTATGCAATAAGGCTGAGACCTGGGAAAAACAGACTCTTGGAGATCTTGTGAATTAGTAGAGTGGTCACTGGTTTGAAATCCACAGGCAAAGCTCTTTAAACTTTAGCTTGCCAAATTTCCTCTTCCACGAGGAAATTGCCAACCCCCCAAATTTGCTCAGTAATGAAAAGTGAAGGGCCTTGTAAAAGACAGAAAGGCAAATCATAATTCTTCAGAGTTGATTTTGTTGGATTCGGAAAGACCTATTGCCCCCATGGAACTCCTGGCATAAACACTCCGAGAACAGCCAAAAAAACTGTGTAAAATTAAATGGCACTACTCCAGGCAAAGTCCCAGGCAGGGGGAGGAAGGCAGAAGCCATTTGTAACAATCAGCTGAGAAAAAAACCTTTGCTAGGAAGCCAAAGGAGGAAGTTGAAAGCTGTTTACACAGATTCGAGAAAGCAGACAGATTTATTCCTTTTCTGTTATTTATTTATTTTTCCCCCCCTGGCACCAGCTAGACTTACAATTGGGAGACAGGAGACCATTCAATAGTATTCTCTCCTTCCTTCCTCTCCTGGTAATTTAGCACAAGGACACTAATTCAAGATATGTTATGGCGGCTTAGCATCCGTTTTCCACACCTCACTTTATTATATAAATTGAGGTCTTGATACATCTATGAAAAAGACATCTGTAATAACTGTTAGTGCCTGAAAGGCAAGCTATTATGAACAGTTAAGGGGCGGGGGGGGACCTCAGTTAGGACGTGAGCATCAGGGTCTGATAACAAAAGAAACACCAAATTAGCCTCTCCCCCCCCCCCCCACTCCCCAAAAGCCACGTCCATTTTCAAATCGAAGGTACCAGCAGTCAAACCCTGTGCTAAAGCCAACAGCGTAGGGCCCTCCACTAATCCGTCGCCGAGTGAGCTTCCTGAAACCAGACTGGCTGGCAGAAATGGAATTCATCCGCTCTGCTTAGAAACTGCATTATCGAATTATTCTGCCTCACTAGTTAAACACTATCCTAGTGGTGTGGCCAGGGAGAGTGGATTAGGAGAAATTTAAAAAAAAAAAAAAAAAAAATCAGGCCCAGGAGTCGCCGGTCTTCTCTCGGCGCCCCCTAGGCAACTTGTGCTACGCGTACCAGAAACTCCCAACAGTCGAAAGAGCTGTTCAGGTGCAATTAGAAGGTGGGCTGCCTCTCCCTTCGGGGCTCCTTTAAACACGGTGCGCGCAGAGGAGCGGAGACCCGCCGCTACCACCCCCAACAACTGAGGTTCCACTGAGCAGCTCGAGAGGGATGCGGGCGGGGGCACAATAAGAACTGAGTTTAGCCACGAACCAGTGACACCGCGGCCACTAGCCGCAGGTCAAAGGAGCCGCCCCAACCGTAATATCGGAGCGCCGCGCGGCTCAGCCAGGGGTGCCCAGGTGAGCGCGGGAGCGCCGGCGGACGCGACGGGGTGCCCTGCGGCCCGTCCCCGAAGCCCCCGAAGCCCCCGCCCCCGGCGCTCACCTTTCTGTCGCAGGTACTGCATCTGGTGCCGCTGGCTTGGCCGCTCCTGCAGCTCCTGCAGCACCCGGGAGTCGCCGCCGCGGCCGCCCAGGAACACGTCGGAGCCGGAGGCCTCCGTGGAGCTGTCGAGGCTGTCGCGGCGCCGTGGGCGACCCCCCGGCCCCCGGCTCCCACCCGCCGCCTCCTCCTCTTCAGTGCAGCTGTACAGCTCGGTGAGCAGGCCGCTCACCAGGGACGCCGTGCGGCTCGTCCTGCCGCTCCGCGGCTCGCCGGGCTCCGGGTCCTCCTCGGCCTCCCAGGAGTCCCGGGAGCCTCGAGACTGCTCCGCCGGGGGCGCCCCGCGCAGGCACACAGACGGGGGCTCACCGGCCACCGCTTCCTCCGCCGCGTCCTCCCGCCCTGCCTCGGGCTCCTGGCGCCCCGTCCGGCCCCCGCCCGTGGGAAGAACCTCCATGGCCCGCGGTGCGCGAAAGCCCGGCTCCCGCCTCTCCTCCCGCCCGGCCGCGCCGGCCAGTTCCGGGAGGAGGCGCGGCCTCACGGCCGCCGGGGGTGCCCTGGGCCGGGCGCCGCACCAGCGGGCCCCAGATCCCCGAGGCGCCTGACCTCCCCTCGGCGGGCACGCGAGCCGCCGCTCCGCAGCTCGGAACCGGGAGGAGCGGGGCGGGGGGCTGGGGGGCATACGGCCACGCCTCTGAACCACCTGGGGACACCTGCAGCAGGTGAGGCCCCACTTCCCCTGGGAACGCTATCTGATCCGCGTCTAGGAGGATGTGGCCAGAACGCATCAGGATGAAGCCTTCAGCCGGAGGGGGAAAGGCCTTCTGGCAGCCCCCACCTTTACTTTTAAGCACGTGATTTAACTCAAAAAGGGGGCAATTCTTGCCTCCTAGTTAGCCACCTGCTAGAAATCCTGCGGGGGAGAGTTCTCGACGCCAGTCAATAGGCCGAGGCCAGGAGCTCCCTTCTTCGCGTACTCAAGGCACAGTGCCCAGCCCTTCCCACCGTCCCACCTGATCCGGGCGCCTTTCAAGGCGCTCTTAGTTTCTGACAATAACCTTTCTGAAGACTTGGCTTATGCTGGAGATTTAATAACGCTGGGAACTTTCATCCTTCAGTGAAAAATCAAGTGCTAGATTAAGATCAACTAATTCCCAGGCGCAAAACCTAACAGAGAATGAGGGCTTTAATAAATGTCCGTGAGATGACCGCACCAATAAATTGACATGGCTGATTCTGACAGTGAAATCAAAAGCTGACGGTGATATTCTGAGACATGTATCTTTACATTAGACCTCAGTGGAAGAACCCTGAGATGCCCCTCCACGGCATGTATTTTTGTGAATTTAGTAGTAATTCTCAACGTTTTTGACGGCTTTTTGTGTGCCAAATCCCGTTCTTAGTTCTTTGCACGAACTATCCCATGTAATTCTCATTTTAACCCTATAAAGCAGGTAAATATTGTGGGACTTTTTTTGAGGTATAATTGACTTAAAATTAAGTTAGTTTCAGGTGTCCAACATATGGCTTTGATATTTGAGTATATTTCAGAATGACCACAAGGATAAGTCTAATGAACTAACATCCCTCACCATACAGAGTTTAAAAGGTAAGTGCTATATATATCCTCACTTTTCAGGTGAGGAGCTGAGGCACAAAGGGACTAAATAACTGCCCATTCACAAAGAATAAAGTGAACTTCCCTTAATGCTTAAAGTGTCTGGCTTTCATTATGAATAAATACATATTCCATTATGGATTTTCATTATGGATGAACATGTATTTGTGTTTTAAGCCCTAGCGCTATTAAATATTTGCCGTATTTCTAAAAGCAGCCACAATGCACCTAGTGAACAATGGTGGGGCTTCATGTTTGTTCAGCACACGTTTTACTTTTCATGGCACTTTCATAATAGAGTCTGACCCTACAGGTAGAAACCTGAGGCCTCTGGTCACCACCACCACCACAATGCTTGTAAACAGAGAGTGAGGGCAATAGGGCCCTTTTTGAAATTTGGAGTTACTGTAAGAAAAGCAAACTTTTAACGACTTTTCTCCTTAGGTATCCAGAATTTTTAAAAAGACGAGAAACATCATGTTGTGGTTTTACAACTGTATTTACTACTATGCCCATTGAATTTTAAAATGTATTAAATAGAAAAATGAAATTATTTATTACTTTGTTGTTTAGTCTTTTGAGCTTTTTTAAAAATTTTGTTTTTAATGTTTACTTTTTTTTTCAATATATGGAATTTATTGTCAAATTGGCTTCCATACAACACCCAGTGCTCATCCCAAAAGGTGCCCTCCTCAATACCCATCACCCACCCTCCCCTCCCTCCCACCCCCCATCAACCAATGTTTATTTACTTTTGAGAGAGCAAGAGAGTGAGCAGAGGAGGGGCAGAGAGAGAGAGAGAGAGAGAGAATCCCAAGCAGGTTTCAAGTTGTCATCACAGAGCCTGACGAAGGGCTCAATCTCACCAACAGTGAGATCACGACCCTCTGAGCCGAAATCAAGAGTGAGACGCTTAGCTGGGAGCTTCTTTCATATGCCAAAGTTTGCAACACGCAGGACTTTCAGTAAAGGGAAACAATGAAATTGGATCTCTTTTCTTATTTGACTCCCCAACCCTTTCTCTATCTCCATCCAGTAAGAAATGTGGTTACCAGTCTTCAGAACCTCATGTTAGGTATCTCTATCAGGACTTAACGGATGAAGAAACTCAAAGTGAGCTTGAAGGAGATGGGGAAAGGAACCAGTAAACACAATAGGTCATTGACAGTCAACATTTCTAAATTATTCAGAACTTCAAAATTATTTCTCATTTCCTGTCAGTACCAAACCACACTAGGAGAGGAAATTGGCAAAATGAAAGCTAACAAGGAAAATTGATTCAAGTCCCTTGCACTTGTTAGAATGATCATCCCCCCAGATACCCACAGGACTCTTACCTCACCAAGGTCAAGTCTCTGCTTAAACATCATCTTCTCAGTGGGTCTAACCACTCTATTTGAAACTGTGGCTCCCCACCCTCCACCATTCCCTTATTCCCCCTCCTTGTTCTCTTTTTTCCATAATATGCTCCATCTTCCAACTTACCATATCACCTAATGATTTATTTTGTCATCTGTCTTCTGCCAGGAAGATGTAAGCTCCTGAAGGCAGGAATTTTTGTCTAATTTTGTTCATGGATGTATGCTCATCAAACTAGACAAAAGACCAACAAATTACCTGCTTTCCTAAGAAAAGAGAGTCTCATTAAAAAGAATCTTAGAAGTGGTGTTAGCATAGAGCAGCCCATTTTTGGACCTTATATTACTGCTGCCTGGTGACTGGAAGTCCCTAGGTGAGTTCCCTGAAGCTCTGAAGCCTTCTAATTGGAGGTAACAGAGAACTATTGGTCTCACAGAATATGATTTCAAACTGATCATGACTAAAGGTAATAGCTAAAATTAAGTTTACTATGGTTAATTATGCTACTGATAATCAGTATTTTAACTTATTTGGAAACTTAGTTTCATATTTAAATAATTATACTAACTACTTTATGCCAGATATAAGGTCTAGTGATACATTATATTTACAAGGATCTAAGAAGCACCTATATTGAGTACAATTTACTACAATTTATAGAATACAATTTATGTAAATCTAGTGTGCAAACTACAGGCTGTGAACGTTTAAAATTTCCAAACAGGCACTGGGGTCTTGCCAATAACCTTCTGATACCTGTCACTTAAAACTACCCTAACAAGGGGCGCCTGGGTGGTTCAGTCGGTTAAGCGGCCAACTTCGGCTCAGGTCATGATCTCACGGTCCGTGAGTTCGAGCCCTGCGTCGGGCTCTGTGCTGACAGCTCAGAGCCTGGAGCCTGTTTCAGATTCTGTGTCTCCCTCTTTCCGACCCTCCCCCCTTCATGCTCTGTCTCTCTCTGTCTTAAAAATAAATAAACGTTAAAAAAAATTAAAAAAAAAAAAAAACTACCCTAACAAGAGGCTCCTGGGTGGCTCACTCAGTTAAGAGTCCAACTTCAGCTCAGGTCATGATCTCATGGTTTGTGGGTTTGAGCCCGAGTAGGGCTTTGTACTGACAACTCAGAGCCTGGAGTGTGCTTTGGATTTTGTGTCTCCCTCTCTCTGCCTCTCCTCTGTTTGCACTCTGTCCCTCTACACCAAAAATGAATAAACATTAAGGGTAACTAAAAAAAAAAAAAAAAACTACCTTAACAAGACTCTCAACATTTTTGATAATTTGATAATTTTTTCAGCATGTTAAGACACACACATAAATAATGAATTGCTCTGATGAAAGCTTTGATTATGCTCGGAATGGCTGATTTCTAATATCTAGCATTGAATCTTTTACTCTAATCCTTCAGAGATTTCTCATTCCCAGGCATAAGAGAAATTCAAAAAGTCATGGCTTGGTTTCAGCTTCTGCTCATGGAAGCTCATTTTTGCTCTTTATTTTTGCTGATTACAATTTATTTATATGCTTGGACTACAATAATCTCCGTTTTCAGTTTAATAACTAGACATGCGGAAGACTCATATTTTTCAATCCCAAAAGCTGGGATGCCAGGTTAAAAAGGGATTTTATTTTAAAAACCATCAAGCCTTCGATAGACCTTAGGAAATACATAGTGATACATAGTAGTAAGTCAATAAACAAGGGCTATTAGGGGAGCCTGAGTGGCTCAGTTGGTTAAGTCAGACTTCGTTGGTTCGGCTCAAGTCATGATCTCACGGTTCAAGGGTTCAAGCCCCGTGTTGGCCTCTCTGCTGTCAGCACAGAGCGCACTTCAGATCCTCTGTCCCCTTCTCTCTGCACCTCCCCTGCGTGCACACGCCCTCTCTCTCAGAAATTAACATTTAAAAATAAGGGCTATTAATTATGAATGACATTTAAGTCATGAAATTTCGTGTTAAGAGGAACTTTGGAGATCTAATCTTACTGTTTAATTAATGATTGTTACCCTAGATTTCCAAGTGACAGAACATAACTTTTTCTTCGTAATAGTAAAAAACTGTGATTGCTCAATGCGTATCAGCTGGGAGCCAAACTTCTGCTAGCCCACCTGTAATCACGTGACATTCTTTGAGCGTGAGGTGCCTACCATGCCAGCGTTTAGGTGGCCACTGACAAAGGGTGGTTAACCTAAAATGACCAAGCTATTTTGTATAATTCGTTGTTTAGTGCCTCTTCCATAGCGAGTGCTTTCTGGTGGGCATAAACATGTCACACAAAGATCATCACACTTTGTGCCTGTTCCTGGATGTCCATGCTTTTGCCTCTACCTCAGACCTCCCTATCTACAATCTTCCAGTCATTTTCCTTCCATACCCACGACGGGACCAGCCAAGGCCATTCACCACTACCAATGAATGCATATACTATTCTAATGTCAGACCACTTCCCTTGCCACACAACCTGGATGGTCAGGTGCACCAAAGCCGTGCCCATTTAGGATGGTCTTCTCTTACCACTGTCATTCAAGGCCAGCCCCAAGTTAGGCTGCAACTCATCATCCATTTCCACCTTGCATCAATGTACCAAGCTGTTCTATCCATAAACCAGGCTCTGGCTTTCTCCTCCTCCTTTGGCTGGTCATACAGTACCTGAGGTCTGAGCTGAGAGAGGGGTACTCCAGTAACCCTGCGGAGCGATCTGAGAGTCTGGGCTACCTACTCATGCACTTGTTTATTCCGTCTAGTCTTGCTCATGCTTGGTTCCAGAGGTAATATTTCATCTTATGTGAAATTACTGCTGATCCTAACCAACTTCAACTTGGTAGATCCAAGAGGACCCAACTCATGGTGGGCAGTACAGGACGCATGGTCATTTGGTGTCTCATGGCCAAGAGTTCCATCTCTATCAGGGCTCAGTACACCGGGAGTTATTTTTCAAAAGATGCGTAATCCTGCTGCAGATAACATTTTCCCACTGGGGCTTGTTCCACATTGCATCTTTTCTCATCACTGGCACCCGGAATACCATAGGGTCTGCCAGAGTGTATGGCCCAAGCAGAAGGCTTACATGTGTCACGGGGCTGGATCTGCCACCAGGACAGACTTTAAGATGTGAGCCCTGTAGTTGCACAGAGCATCATTCTGAGAAGGTACCCACACCTGGCCTGATGCTTTGTGGTCACCACCTTGAAATTACTAACAATTTTATCTTTGAACTTGTGTTTTGAAAATAAAGTGCAATGGGACATGCATAACCAGGACAAAGGATGCCACAAGCAGCAGCCAGGCACAAAGCAATTGTCACAGGGAATGCCTCAGGGCGGTCCAGGGAGTCTCAGGCCCCAGAGGGGTCAGAAAAAGACCAGAGCCCAAACTGGAGGCAGCAACAGCAGAGAGAACAGTGGAGAAGCAGCAGTGGTAGCAACAGCAGCAGGAAGGGAAAGAGGCTCTACACAAGGCCAAGGCTGGGACCTGTTGTGGGGATCCCCATCTGCTCCCCAGATCCCATCTTTGTGGTATTTGCACAAATATTTGAGAGCTAGGATGGGAACTGCTTGCTTTCAGGCAATACATTTTGCCAGTAAATTATTATGAAATAAAAGCACACATGTGAACATCGTAATAAAACAAATAAGAGAATTCATTGAATTATGAGAGTTAAGAGTTTAGAATTCTTCAGAGTTTAGAAAACTTCTCCAACATGGCAAAACAAATATCCACAAGCTTACAAATAGAAAATAACACCATTTTCGTGTGGAAGTCCAGATGAACCAATTATTAATGATGAAAAGAATTTAAAAGTAATTTTGCCTTATAATTGAAGATGCTGTGATAGAATGAATAGACAGGCACCTTGAATTGCTGTATATAAAAGTTTGAAGCTGGGGCACCTGGTTGGCTCAGTCGGTTGAGCATCTAACTTCAGCTCAGGTCATAATCTCATGGTTCATGGGTTCTAGCCCCACATCAGGCTCTGTGCTGACAGCCTGGAGCCTGCTTCTGATTCTTTGTCTCCCTCTCCCTCGGCCCATCCCCTGCTCGTGCTCTATCTCTCAAAAAATATATAATAAAACGTTAAAAAATATTTTAAAGTTTGAAGCTGCTGGAGGTTTCTTGTACACCTTCCACAAGTTATAGGAAATGTTAAAGGAAACATTACAGTGTAACTATTATACCAGTAACAATTTTACAATTGCAAAATTACAATAATTTTTGGCTTACATTTACAATTAAATTAATATCTAAATAAAACTGATCTATAAGATTTAAATGTTTTTAGAAAAATTAGTCCACAAGAATTGTCAGTTCCACATGACAAACTTTCTATTTTGAAATAATCTATCAATAATTTATCCCTTTGTTATGCAGCCTATAAAATACCATTAACAGCTTCAGTAATAGTTATGTTGGAAGAAAGAGCCTCCTTAAAATTAAAAATTATTAACAATTATTTGCAATCATGCATTTGCTAAGAGCAAATGACATTGCTTTCAATTGTATCAAATGAAAATGAAGTTACTAAAAGTATACATTTTGATGGCCTAAGAAATGAATTTGCAGGAAAGCAAGCCAGAAAAATCATATTAGCAGCCAAGGTATCAGGTCAATAAAATGTTATTTATAGGATATATAAATTATAATGCCAAAAATATTAATTGCAGTTTGTAAGATTATGGTGTTACTCAAGTATCACTAGAACCCCCACTGCATCTTGTTAGTAAATACAAGATTTTTTTTATAAAGTTTATTTAAGAGAGAGAACATGTGCTCATGTGAGCGGGAGAGGGGCAGAGAGAGCGAGACAGAGAGACAGAGAGAGTCCCAAGGAGGCCTCTTGCTGTCAATGGGGAGCCCAACATGGGGCTCAAACCCACGAACCATGAGATCATGACCTGAACTGAAATCAAGAGTCAGGCACTTCACTAACTGAGCCACCCAGGTGCCCCAGTAATACAGTATTTTTAAAATGAAAGGCTTTATCCTTTAGTACATTTCGTGGCACTTTTTTTCTGCATTACTTCACCCTGGGCCCCACAGATTACAACGTAGCCAGCCCTGTCTGCTGTAGCGTGCTTTTCTGCTCCAGGCCCCACTCAAAGCTGGCAGCCTTCCACGTCACTCAGCGTCACGCAGTATACAGCTGAGGCAGTATGCATAGGTAGAATAGGTTGCATACAGAATACAGAAAAGTAGAATGAGCACTGGGCTTCATTCTTTGTAATAACAAAAGCAAGATGCAGCAATTTGTTTTTGCCTCGGAGACCATGACCCGGATACACCCCTGGACCCCTACAATCCTTTACTGAAGGGACAAGTCCCCGAATTTTCATAGGGTCCGTCACCCACTCCCGAGAGCACACGCGTCATATCAAAGATTGCAGCCTGTTAGCTGCCTCTTGTTCACCCTGCCTGATCAGTGTGTCATGGGTGCAGCGGACAGATATGATATTCTGCAGGGTGCCCAGGCCGTCTAGATCTGCTTCGACTACGACATATCGTTATAAGAGGGGTTTTAAAATCCCGGACCTGTTCATTATTTCATCTGTGTCATTTATTACGTTTCCGTTGACTGATTTTTCCCTGGTTATCAGTCACATTTTCCTATTTGGGATCCTGTGTAGTAATTTTTTTTTTTTATTACTGGATGCAGGACAGTATGAATTTCATATTGTTGAGTATCTGGATTTCGCAGTTTTCTTTTCAAGTGTGTGTGTCCTTCTTCTGGCAGGCAAGTTACGGTTCTTGCAGATCAGCTTCACATTTTGAGACTTGTATTTAAACTTTGTCATTGTAGGTGTACAATACTTTTCACTCATGGTAATTTAGCCCCACTACTAAGGTATGACATTTTTGCGTTCTCTACTGAATACTCCCAGTGATCAAGGAAGACTCTTCTGGCTAGTTGCATCTCAGATATTTCCACTGAGAATTCTTACATGTTTTTGGTTATTCATTGCCTCATCTTATGATGCCTTCCACCCTACACATTCACATCTTAGTGTTCAACAAAACCTCAAAAGGGTATCTGTGCAGATTGATGGAGCTTTTCCTTCTCTTTGGAACTCTGCCCCACAACTTCCAAGTACCTCACCCTCCCCCAAACTTCATCTCTGTCCCCTCAACTCATCTTCTTTCTACATGGAACGCTCTCTCTGGCTCCCGGGTTTCAAAATGTGCCTCCAAGTTGAAAGCGGTCAATTGATTCCTTTTCACACAGGGATCAGAGTCCTGCACTGCCTGTTGTCCGTTGTGCAAAAATATACATTTTGTCCTGTTTTCTGGTTGTTTATAGCAAGGAGGTTAGTCCAGCCCTATTACTCCATCACGGTCTGAGATGGAAATCTTAAGGTTGTCAAATATGTAAGTGAAAGATATTTTTACTTCAAAGGCCAAGATAAAAAGTAGTGTTGTCATAATGGAAGTTTCATGCGAACTTTTCAAGTAATAGCTGGGTTTAATCCATTTTTGCTTAAGGTCTAGGAAAAAATGATAACATTTTAAAAAGTGACTTATTGGGGCACCTTGGTGGCTCAGTCGGTTAAGCGTCTGACTTCAGCTCAGGTCATGATCTCACGGTCTGTGAATTCAAGCTCCACATCGGGCTCCGTGCTGACAGCTCAGAGCCTGAAGCCTGCTTCGGATTCTGTGTCTCCTCTCTCTCTGTTCCTCCCCCGCTCACATTCTGTGCATCTCTCTCTCTCTTTCAAAAATAAACATTAAAAAATAAATAAAAGGTGACTTATTTTACCAAGACAATTTATGACAAATTAATTTAAATGATGGGGAAATGTTTTAAAGAGTGGTAAGTCAAATATATAACCAGACACCAAATAATAACATTATACATTCTATTCTGGATGTGACAAACTGATCAGTTGTCAATTATTGTGGATTACTCCCCTAATAGGAACTCCTATTAGCAATTTTTAACTTTTTCACCCAACTGAAAACATTTATCTGACTTTATTCAACAAGGTGAAAAACAATTTGAGCCATTTCAACCTGCAGTTGGGCATTTACAGTCACATGTCAGCACAGCTATTATGATGATTAGAACAAAGGGCGGCGTGCTCTTTAAAAACCACTGCAGCACATGAGCCATGCACAAATCATTACCTTGATTTTGTTAGAGGCCAGGCTGCCCTCAAAGCCTCTGAGGTTAACTACTTCAAGAATCTGAGACTGTTGTGTATCTTATTTTCAGGTTCGACTACTATATGGAATCTTTTTTTCTTGATCTTTTAAACATATATGCCAAGTTGGATTTTTCCTTAAAGCATCTAACTATAATGAAATGGTCTGCCCATTATAAAAGTGTTCAAGCCTTGCAACACAGGCTCAAAGAAAATTTAAGGACTCTAAAATATATTTTCAATGACTCAAAAGACAAACCAAAACACAAATGAGATGTAAGAACTTATTCAACAGTTGATAAAACCCAAATATAACATTTTTAACTACAATTTAGAAAGACACTTTGGAACATTTCAATTAAAGATGTGATAAATTAAAACTCCTGATGTGGATGTATATAGTGGGCACCTTCTCAGGTCATTTGTAAATTTATTTTACCAAAGTACTAACAGAAAATTGAGGGTAAAAAATTAATAAATATGAAATTAAAGTGGTAGAGATGAGTGAGAAAATCAAAAGAAATTATCTTGACATTGAGAAGTAAATAGTAATAATTTTTTTCAGATAACAAAGACAGTAATTGTCTAAAATGAAAAGATAAATTGCAAATGAAAGTAATAAACAGGCCCGTGAATTTTTTGATAATCAATTTGTGAAGAAAATCATATAAGCTCATTAAAAATATTTAAATTTCTGATTTGACCTCAAGTTGACATAAATGAAGACAACATAAACTCGTAATACATGATTACAATAAGTGTGTGTGAGCGTGTATGTGTGTGTATAACCAACAATGAACTGTGAGGATGAAAAAAAAATTCTTCTGAACTATCAGTAATAAAAATCAAATACTGATCAACTATACCAGAGAAAAGACTAAATTATCTTCCTATTCTCTCTATAGAATATTACAAAGCCACCATCATATAAAAGATGATTGAAGGGTACATAGCCATAAAATGTAGGGGAAAAAAACATGGAGAGATGTATCTGGTAGTTCACTAATAAAAATATTTTTTATTGTGAGTGTGAGCCCTGCATCGGGCTCTGTGCTGACAGCTCAGAGCCTGGAGCCTGCTTCGGATTCTGAGTGTCCGTGTCTCTCTCTCTCTCAAAAATAAATAAACATCAAAAAAATTTAATAAAAAATACTGTTTTAAAATTTTGCATTTGTAATTTGCAATATTTCTCAACTTTTAAAAATTGATAATACTGGTATTTCTTTCTTAGCCTAAAAAAATATTCACTTTGTATCTAATTTTGTATTTGTAACTATTATTCTTTTTAAGGAGCCACCCTTGCCAACTTGTATACATATAAGCTTCATGCCCCACAAAATCTGATTTGTTCCTGTTATCATCATCTCTCCACCTAATTGACCTTTATCCATTCTTGTCCTCTTCTAATCTGTACACCATGCCACAGCATAAAGGATCTTATAAAATTCACATATTTTTTCTCCCCTATTCTTCCAGTGATTTCCCATTAGCTTTAGATGAAGACCAAAATCCTTAACATAGGATCTGGGTCCTGTCTACCTCTCCCTCTCCTTCTCTCCCTCTGCTCCAACTATACTGGCATCTTTTAGTTCTTTGAATGCACCACCTCAGGACCTTTGCACATACTGTACTGTGCCTAGGAGACATTCTACCACCGAACCATTCCATTAACAAGTCATCTCCTATTTAAACTTCACATGGACACTGGAAGTTTACTTCCTTAGCCTATCATAAATTCGGTCAGCCCCCCACCTCCTTAAATGCTCATTGCACTTTTTACTTTTCCTTCACAAAACGTCTCCTTATTTGTAATAATACACTTCTGTGATTATTAGATTGTATATCTCTCTGCAACTAGATTGCAAGTTCCAGATGCCTAGCATTTGGAATAAAGTTGGCACCTAATTGTAAAGTCTCTACCATCATACTTTATAATCTAGCCTTGAAATAAGAACAGTGATATAATCTTACAATTTGGGGCATGGAAGCAGGTTCTTTTTTTGTGCCAGAAGTCTTCCTGGAAGTCTTTGATTTCCTAGGAGTTATTCCACCAGCTTGCAAAATGAGCCCAGCTTGAGGCTGTTACCCATTACCATGGCCATCTGGGAACTACTCTGACCAGATTCCCAGCATAATTTTTCTTGCAGTGGAACTTTACTTCACTTTGTAAAGATTCTCTTGCCTTCTGTAAATCTATTAAAAAAAAAAAAAGGCAACACTTCCTTTTGCATAAATCTTATAGTTGTACATGTGACATTTCGATGTATTTCCACAATTATTTTTACCTCACAATAGGATAGTACTTAGAGAAAATACACTTTGTTAGGAGCCAGGAGGTACTAGTTGTTGTTCTGAATTGGAAATAAGCCTTGACCCTTCACCCTGCCAGGGATAATTCTGTTTTTATGGACTTCAACAGAGAGTTGAGATAAAGCTGTTCTAGAGCCACCACAGAAATATTTATAGTCCTAGTTTCATGGAATTTGTTCCCCCAAACATTATTTAATGTGGTTGGGTGACTGTTTCAGGGGTTTTGTTTTTGTTCAATATGCATATCCTCCAACAACCTCTAAGACGGCTTTCAAAAATTCACCGAAGACTATTAGGGTAAATATTAAAACATTCACCAAGGAACATTAGGCTGTCAGGATATCTCTAAATCGTTTGCTTGTCTGAAATTATGTTATCAGCCGAGGCTTGAAATTAAGAATGCTAACCTGGTATCCAGCTCCAAATTTAGTAAGTGGGTGGTAGAGAAAATTAGAAATGATTAACTGTAAGGCCATCAGTGAGTGTGGACTCGGAGATTAAATATGACAGAGCCGACTTCGCCCACCAGCTGATCTTACTATGCGGTAGGTACATTTCTCCCTTCTCTTAATCGCTTACTGTGAGCTGATTCTCTCCTCCATTCCATCTTATCTTCTCTCCATTTTAAACCTTACACCAACCATTAAGCTTCACGTCCCCCGAGAACCCAACCCCAGCCTGAGAATGAAGCAAGTCCAGGTCCGGCTCTCGGACCTTTTTTTCGCCCACTTCCGGTTTCCGGCCGGGTGGTCCGTCCTCCCTCCCCTTCCGCCCGCAGTCCGACCCTATCGCTCTTCACGTGATTGCTCGGTGTGCTCCGCCTCCAGTCCCCGGCTCACGTGATCGTGCTTGGGGAGAAAACGCCTGACCCCAGCCCCGGGGCCTTTCCCGTGCAATCCCTTTCTTCCTGCAGGTCCTTCTCCTCTAGCTTTTCAGACACCTGCGCCTCCCTCCACTCGGTCCCGGGGCCGCCCCGGCGCTGTGTCCGCCATGTGGCTGCTGCCTCTGGCCCCAACTGGGCCCCGGCGGGACAACCCCCGTCACCTGCCTTCCTGCAGCCCAGCGCTGCTGCTGCTGCTGGGCAGCTGCCTGGGGGTCTCTGGGGTGGCGGCGGGTTCTCGGAGGCCCAATGTGGTGCTGCTCCTCACCGACGACCAGGACGAAGTGCTCGGCGGCATGGTAACTCTTCTATTTCTGCCCCGCCCCTCCATCTCCCGGGCTGACCCCCAGTTTCCTTGCCCTCTTTCGCCGTCCCCACCCCAATTCCCTCAGCTGGCAGCTTTTCCCCCCGGGAGAGGTTCGCTTTTGCCACGCCGGACCCCTTACGGAAGTTCAGGGTTTGCAGGACTCTATTTCCTCTTTCTCCCGCGTCTCTGTCTCGCGTCTGTTTGAGTAGACACCTGCACGCACCACACGGAGCTTCTAGTCAGGACCTTAGTGCTGCGGAGCTCGCGTTTACAGCTCAAAATGAACATGTGGACGCCAGTTAGGGATGGGCTGAGCCACCGAGGAGCAGGTGCTGGCTAAAAGCACGCAAACTTTTATTGCTCTTCTTTTGGTTTGAAGGATCAGAGGTCAAGTCCAGCCCTAGGTCCTTCCTCTGTGAAGGACCTAGGCCACCTCTGAATTTGTCCCTGTGTACAATGTCTGTGCCTAATATTTATTTGTAAAATCAATGCCGAGATGAACTAATCCGGTAGGTAGGTTGTCAACTACTCAGGGAGCCTTTTGCCTCGCAACAATCAAGAAAATTCAATTAGCCTGATTGAACACCTGGCTGCTGCATTGGCTACTGCTGTCCGTGTTCCATTTTAAATGTTTTGTCATGAGACTTCGTTCTTGCCCGGAGTTCATTTTGCTTCTGTATCTTAGAGATCTGGAATTTACGACCTTCAGGAGCACTCAGCCAGCCCCCTAGTCATGGAGGCCCCAGAGAGTGGCTTTCCCAAGGCACTTAAGTAGTTGAAACCCTCAGTGCTCTGATCCTGGGTATGGCTTTTTTTTTTTTTTTTAAAGGTCTGCTTTATTTTTTTCTTCCTTTCAGTTCTCTTGTTGCTTTCAGCTTAATGTTGAGACTATGAAAACACTTCAGGCAAGAGGTTCCTAATTTACACTGTGTGGGAATTCCCTACCTCACTGTCCTGCAGCTGACTGCAACCCATGAGTGAGTTGTGAAATCAGTTTAGTGAGTAGCTAACAGCATTTTTACTTTCCTGTGGAATAAAGTAGAATAGAAAATGTTGGTGTGGCACATGGGGCAAAGTATACAATCTATATGTATATTAAAGGGTTATGGATTAAGATGTTATTTCTTACTCGGGCTGTGTCCACAGCTGTGAGACCCTTTTCTAGTTGATGTTTAAGATGCTTGCATTTTGACTCCATGCTTCTTCCTGCCACATATGCCTCGTTGCCTTTTGGTTTCCACTCAGCCACATTGACATTGAAGAGTCTTGACTTAAATGCTCTCCTGGAATTTACTTTGTTCTTTCCATTTCAACCACTGCTCTTACCCTTCTCACAAAATTCCCTTGAGGTATTTTGTCTAGGGGGCACCTGGGTGGCTCCGTTGGTTAAGCGTCCAAGTCTTGATTTTGGGTCAGGTCATGATGTCACGTTTCCTGAGATCCAGCCCCAACATTGGGCTCTGCACTATCATTGCCAAGCCTGCTTTGGATTCTCTTTCTCCCTCTCTCTCTGCCCTTCTTGTGCACACTCTTGAGCGTGCACGCTCTCTCTCTCAAAGTAAGTAAACATTAAAAAAAAATTTTTTTTAATGTTTTGTCTAGAAAAAGCAAGCCATCTCTATAAAAAATTAGTAATAGCATAGTGACTAAAACAATTAAAAGGTCAAGCTTTCACATCTCTGGTGAAAACAAAACTTTATCACTAAAATGTAAGGAGTTCAGAATTGTCTTAGTTCTTAGGGACCACAGATGTGGTCTGTATATATTTGAGTTCTTTTTCCCCTAGCGTGTTGTGTTTGCTTCTCTAAACCAGTAGCAGATTCTTTTTTATAGGCGTTTGTACTAGAGAGACGAGCCAAAATGGAGTGGAGGGCACAAGTCAAATTTAATGCTTCCAACTCTCTGGAGTATTCTGGCTTCTCTTTTAGCCTTTTTCAGAATATTCTACCACTAGTTGTTAAAGAGGACTTGATGGGAAAGCACTAAGACAATAACTGTTTGAAAACCTACTGGAGCCAGTTAAGAGTGTGAAGTATTAAACTTGTGCTTCAGTCATTACAGGAGTCCTCTGCTGTAGGTATTATCCTTTCCTTAAATAAGAGGAGACTAATACTGAGAGGGGGTTAAGTAACTTGGCCAAAGTTCACATAGCTAATAAGGGGCAAAATCTGGTGTCTTACGATCTCAGAGCCCCGTTTTTCTCCTATTCTAGAACAGTGTGGTAATAGTGACTTACCAGATGCCATTCCACGTGTCCACATCAGCATAGACACTTCTACCACAGATCAGAGATTCTTTAGATGATACTGAGGGGCACCGGTGGGGTCACGGAAATCCTTAATTTACATGTAAAAGTCTGTGTATTATCTTTTATGGAGACAGTGAAGTCTCTGACTCAAAAAAGATTGTGAATTGCGGCCACAGTTGGCAAAATAAACAGCTAGTCCACCAGACTAGCTCAGGTCAAAGGATTATAGCATTTGTGTGATTGTTGTTTCATGTAGAATCTTTTGGTCATCTTTGAAATAGCCTTTTCTGCATCATCTTTCACATTTCACTGTATTTGTTTACAGGTGTCATCTGTGGGACTTTGGGGCTTTTGCTTTGGGAACAGTTCCTATTTCTTGATTTTGCTTGAATGTTGTTATGGTGTGATGGACCCAGTGTGCTTCACAGAGGCACAGGTTGCTCTTTTGTAAAATCATTCACTCTGGAAAAAGTGACACTTGGTCGGAATTTCAAGGAAACGAGGGAAGGAGTCATGATGAAATGTAGGAGAAGACGGCATCACGTGTTTGCTTTATTTAAACCAAAGAGGTCTTTAAAAGTGGTTGTTAAAAGAAAAATTAGCCATAGATTTTTCTTAGAATTGTTAAAACTTTATTTCAGAGCAGTTATACACAGGAACCAAGAAAGTAAATGACTCCTTAGGATTTTTATGGAAGGGGTTTGCTTTGGATGAGTTAAAGTATAACACATCTACCTATATTCAGGTATAAGATTGGCTGCTGCTTAAACAGTACTGTACATCCTTTACCTGACCAGCCTTGCAGCTGTCTTTTCTTACATCTTAAGGCTCCATTTTAGTATTCAGATTAGCATGGACACACATCTTCAATACAGTGGGGTTTCTTGTCTAGGATTTATTTGGGGCATCTGGGTGGCTTAGTCGGTTAAGCGTCCAACTCTGGATTTCAGCTCAGGTCATGATCTCACAGTTTGTGAGTTTGAGCCCGGCACGGGGCTCTGTGGTGACCGGGCAGAGCCTGCTTGGGATTCTCTCTCAGTCTCTCTGCTCCTCCCCTGCTCACACTGTCTCTTTCAAAAATAAATAAGTGAACTTTAAAAAAATAAAAGGATTTGTTTGATGAAGCATAGATGATGGTTATCACCACACTGGTGTTAACAGTATAAAAATTATGGTCCTTAATGTAAATGTCTGTCTTCCAATAGAATCTGTGTTCCTGTGCAGCCTTGCATCATCTGCTGGCTCCTGCCTGATGCTTTGACCTTGTCTAACACCACAGTCTCCTTTACTTGCTGTGCTACTTCTGCCATATTCGCCTTCTTTCTATTCCTCACATGTGCCTCTTTCCTTTTCTGGCAGCCCTCGTCCTTCCTATTCACTCAGCCTGAAAACACCTTCTCCTGGATCTTTGCCTGGCTGACCTCCTTGTCATGTGATGCTAAGCACCAAAGTTACCTGCTGAGAGAGGCTTCTCCTGACCACCCATCTAAAGTAGTTTTCCCCTTTCCTCCCACCAGCTGTAAGCACATCATCCTGGTTTACTCTGCTTGTAGTGCTTTTCACTGCCTGAAATGATTATTTACCTGTTAGTTTAAGTCTGCAAGAATACAAAGGTCATGAGGGCAAGGACCTTCTGTCTTTGATCCATCATTGCCTAGATCAGTGCCTGACACACTGATGAATTATTAAGAGTTGAATAAGTAGGCTATAATCACACAGTGTAGGGGCATGTGGGTGGCTCAGTTGGCTAAGCATCTGGTTCGATTTCAGCTCAGGTTATGATCTTAGGAATGTGAGGTTGAGCCCCGCGTCGGGCTCTGTGCTGGGCATGGAGCCTGCTTGGGATTCTCTATCTCTGCCCCTCCACCACACGCACTCTCTCTCAAAAACAAAAAAATCACACAGTATAGTCTTACTATAAATCAGATACTCTTCAGGAGCTTTGCGTGTTGACCAGACAGTTTGAGGATTAAGTCCCATATAATCAACTCACGTAGTCCTTTTCCCCACTTACACTTTGTATTCTCATTTCCCCTCCCTGTGTCGTCATAACTCAGATTTTTCATCACACCAGGGTTTCAGTCAGCCCAGTATTCTTTACCTAAAGATAACCACCCAGTGATGTTTTGTGGGAGATCATAGCCAGTGACATTGCCTCTGAAGGTTAGCGAAGACCTTGTATATTTGTAGCATTTCCTGGGAACCTATTATGGATCTACTCATGAAATTATGAAAGGTCTTCTTGAATAAGTTAGAATTCTCATCCTTTCGAGTTTATGGGTCCCTTATATCTTTTACTATCTATAGAAATCAGTGGGAGAGAGTGATTTATATAGTATTGTAAACAAGACCCTTGTTAACATATATTTAGATTATTTTTAAGGAATTATTGCACAATAAGATATACTTGAACTGCACGGAATATGGTCGCGTATTTAAAAAGTACTTCAATAACATTGTGAGCTGATTCATACAATACAACTAAACTGAGCCTCTTTTTGTCTGGAATCTGAATATTGTTAGTGTTCCTTTTATTTGTATTTAAGTGACCTTCATACTTTTATCCTCACTCTAGGATTTGAGATTAATTGTTCTACTATTTGCCACCTAGTTCAAGTCCTTACCTGAGGTGGTGATTGGTCTAGTGCACAGGGTTCTGAGCTTATATCTGAAAAGCATGATTTAGGCTCCACTACTGAATGTGTGATATTTGAGTCCTCTTCTGGGCCTCAGGGCTTTATCTGGCCTTGAGAATCTAAGTGTTATTTCTGTTTTAAAGGGTGGAAGGCTCCTTTCATATCCTATCCCACAGCCTGCTTCTAAAGATGAATTAATGGAGATCTGCCCTATCTATCTTGTAAGGGGGCTGGTGACGAATGAGAGCACCAAAATTTCATCACATTGAAATCAGCATTGCTGGAATAATGCTGTCAGCTGTGAACGTTCCCTTCCTGCAAGCATTATGACCCCTCTGAACTTTTGCACGGAACATAACTGACTGTAACCAAACCTGTTTGGTTCATCTCAAGAATCACACAGGACTCTTGGTGGTTTCTTAGTGTCTGATGGAGCTGATAATTGCGAGTAAGCTGCAAAAACCATGAGTTTTGGTCTGTGTGTTTTCGTTTATTGGAGGAAATGGTTTAACAGATAATTATTTACTTTGCAGACACCACTAAAAAAAACCAAGGCTCTCATTGGAGAAATGGGGATGACCTTCTCCAGTGCTGTAAGTTTTGAATTTAATTTTGTGAGACTTCCTGTTCATGTTCTAGGAGGAAACCCTCTCTTTCGGGTAATCTAGTGTAATCTATGTGGTTTTTTTCCTAGTTAGATGCCTGATTTAAAGGAAGAACCTTATTTAATGTGATTTAAGTTCTTTTAATTGAAGCATCACTTTTTACTAATTGAACGTTAATTGTAGATATTGTCTGAGCCAGTTTGCTCTATAGCTCAGAACTAGAGAATTTTGTTTCAAAACGTCATTGTCAGAGGTTCGAAAATGGATGTTAGGAGTCATGTAACATTCATGCTATGTGAATTGCCTTGTGGTAAATGCTTGCAGGCCATGTTACAAAAGTCCAGTTAACCCTGATAGTCAAACCTGAGAAAGATAATAGCAACCAAACAAAACTGACATCTGTGTGTGTATGTATATTCACGTATGTGTGTACGTGAGGTACAAATATATACGTGTGTATAAAGACGGATGTAAAAATCCGTAATAAAATACTAACAAAATTCAGGAACCATGCACATAACCCAGTAAGTAGTAGTCTAGCTTAGCAGGAAATCCATTAAACACCAGCACAGTGTTGTGCTTAAGAGCACAGAGCCTGGAGCTGGATCACCTAGTTTGAATGCCATCTCTACCTCTTTTCTACCTGTGTGACCTTGGGCAGGTTTCTGGCCCTTGGTCTCCCCACTTGTAAATGGGAGTACTAAATCCTATCTCAAGGTCTTTGTGATGTTAAATTAATTGGTACATGTAACACAAGCACTTGACTCATAGTACTACATAATGGTGGTTATTATACTGTCCAACAAGATCAGTAGTTGAAAAATGAAAAATGTGATGTTCATGTTAATAGACGCTTGAGAGTCCTCCGAAATTTAGCATCCTTTCCTGGTAGTTTATTACGCTGATAAAAGTGCATCCTTACTGTGATGAGTATTTCAAACAAATAGCATACCACGCCTTATAGCTGAGGTGAAAGACTCAGAGCATTGCTGTTAGGAACGAGACAAGGGCATAATACTTGTCACTGAATGCTTTTCTGAACTGTCTGGTCATTGGTATCTTGTGGAATTAGTTGGAAGACTGGAAAAGACAAAATTTTTATTTCCACTTCTTTGGATTTTTTACCTAGAAAACATGGAACTGTTGGAAAACTTTTTAAGTTAATTGAGTTTGGTAAAATAGAAATGAAAAAAACAAAAATAACTTTCTTCTGTATAACCAGTTAGAGAAGTACTGGGGAGGAGAGAGAAAAGATCCCATTCATATAGCAGACTCTAGGAATAGCTGTTGGTGGCCAGTAATAGTTAAGACCTATATAAATAAAGGTACAGAACTTCATGAGTGATATAATAAAAATCTTTAATATGTAGATACACCCATCATTTTCTGTGGGAAGACACAAGATTAATTTATTCTGATCAGAATCCCAACAAGATTTTTTTTAGGCTGAATAAAGGCTGATTTCAGATTTATCTGGAAGTATAAGTAGGTTAGAACAATCAAGGTAATTTCTTAAAGGAAGAAATTGCTCTTCCAGATAATAAAATGAAATATGAAGATACAGTAAACAGTGTGACATTGGCCAAAAAATAGGTCAGCAAACAAAAATGGGAAAGGAATCCAAGGGTTGCCAATGTAAAGATTACAGAAGTCAAATATCTAACAAAAGTAAAAGGCAACAGTAAAAAATGGCAAGTATGTATTTGTAATGTGACTGAATCCTTCCTCAACTCAAATTTTATGTAACAAGCTCATGCCCCAGGAGGAAAAAAATGTGCAAAGCTCGTGAACAAATCATTCACGTAAACATAATTGGTCAGTATGCATGTGGAGAATGTTCATCCTCACCAGTACTTAAAAATGCCAAATCCAATTTGAAAGGCCAAAGAAATGCTGAGTATTTAAAAGAGATAATATGTAATTTTGGCAAGGGTGTGCTTGAATGAGCATTCCTTCCCTGCTGGTGCGAGTATAGGCTAGTATTACTCTCTGTAAAGTGGCTTGGTGATGTGTACTAAGACCTATACAAATATCGGGTAGAATGGGCTAAATGTATTGATGATAGGTGCTAACAGAAATACAATTAGAGCAGAAAAACTATGTCCAGTGTCTTAAGTGACACAGGAAATGTATAAAACTACAGATTATCCTGAAAACTGAACCTGTGCCTCTCAGCTACATTAGGTTCAAGTGATACTCTTTATCTTCGTTAAGACCCGGTTCCTACCTTGTAAATATTTCTTTGGCAGATGAGATTAGAATCACTGTTATTCTGCAGCAAGAATCCAACTGCAAAAGAAATCTGTTCTCTTGGTTTGTTTTATCTGATTTATTGTCTCCATTATGTGACTTAAAGCAGCTCTGAAGTGTGTCATGTGTTTAAAAAAACAAAAACAAAAAAACCTCTATTCCATGGGAAACTAGAAATTCAAAGTTAGAGTATTGAACAGCTTTCTTTATCCTGTTTAGAAATGCTAAGAAATCCATCTTTCTTGTGTAACTGGGTTTTTTGCTTCTGTTCCCTTTGTAGTATGTGCCAAGTGCTCTTTGCTGCCCAAGCAGAGCCAGTATCTTGACGGGGAAGTATCCACATAATCATCACGTTGTTAACAACACTTTAGAGGGAAACTGCAGTAGTAAGTCTTGGCAGAAGATCCAAGAACCAAATACTTTCCCAGCAATTCTCAGATCAGTGTGTGGTTATCAGACCTTTTTCGCAGGGAAGTACTTAAATGAGGTATGTTAAATGATCTAGTTATTCCTTAAAAAAAAAAAAAAAAAAAAGCCTTACAAATGTGAATTAACGTAATGCATGTTGTTTTTCAATTAGTATCCATTTGAGTCATGTTAAAATGTTCTTGGTAGATGTTTTCTCCTAATCTTCCCATTAAACAAGAATTTACTTACATGAACATATTTGCATGATTTGGGTACTATAGTTATTCTTCCTTTTTTTTTTTTAAGTTTATTTTCAGAGAGAGAGCAGGGGAGGGGCAGAGAGAGAGGGAGAGAGAGAGAATCCCAAGCAGGCTCTGCCCTGCCAGTGCAGAGCCCAATGCAGGGCTTGAACCCACAAACATGAGATCATGACCTGAGATGAAATCAAGAGTTGGAGGCTTAACCGACTGAGCCACCCAGGTGCCCCAGTAATTCTTCCTTTAAGTAGCCTGATAGCATTTATTTAAAAATGGTCCTATGACTGCTGCTGTCTGATGCATCTGTCCCTTTTTCTTTAAGAATTTTGCTTGTCATGTGGCTGTTTGTCATTTTTGTTTACATTTCCCCCTTTATCAAGATCAAAGTGAAGAATTTTTTCCTTCTACCATCTTTCCTGCATCGTAACAACTTAAGACAACCCATGTCCTAACCTGAAAAAAAAATGGGAACAATATGTGGAGAGATCAGTAATGAAGGGAAAGCACTCAGAGCCTGGGATATTCAGGCCATTAAAGCATATGACTATGTGGTTGATATGCTGGCCTCTCGTGTGCCTGGATGGAGAGATACCCCTTATAGCCTGCCAAGGCCAGATTTCATGGCCCCCACATTTACCACATTGGCCTTCGCTTTTAGAGTTCAAATTTAAAGGAATTATAGTTTGAGTGTTTGGGTTGTCTCTTCTAGTAAAACTAGAAGAGGGGATGCAGGACAAAGAAAAGATGTGTATTTTCTTATACACTTTATCCATGGTTGCTGGAGATCCTAATATCTGAATTTTCTGTTCATTCTTTACCTCCCTACAGTAATTTAGAGAACTTACAACCTTGTGAGTTTGAAAGAAGAGTCTATTTAAAAAGAATCATGATAAATAAGTACAGATACTAGGTTATCGAGATAAGGATGTGGAACATAAACAGAACATGTACTACTTTGCATATCAAAGAGCATATAATGTATATAAAATTAGAAATTCACTAAAATATGAAGATCTCTTAGGGCGCCTGGGTGGCTCAGTCAGTGAAGCGTCTGACTCTTGGTTTTGGCTCAGGTCATGATCTCACAGGTCGTGGGATTGAGTCCCCAGTGCAGAGCCTGCTTGGGATATTCTCTCTCTCTCAAAATAAATAAGTAAACTTTTTTTTTAAAAAAATGAAGATTTCTCAAGGATTCTTCCTTAAATGTAAGGCAGTAGTAAACCTTGTCAAGGAAAAAAGGGATGATTCTATGGTTATTTTTTCATCTCTTCAAATAAGTTGAGCTCCAAAAGTAGATTTCATCATCAGCACAAGTTGTAGGCTGAGAGTTCATAATATTATTTTGGCCTTGAGCCACAAGGTTAGTTGGAGTATTCAGTCTATGCCATCAGTAGCTCAGGAAATGAACCCTGTGGTGTAAGCCACGTGGACTTTTTCTGGAAAGGGCCAGAAGTAAATATTTTAGGCTCTTCAGGCCATGTCTTTTTTGTGATGACAGAATTCTCTGCCCCCACTCCCCATCCCCTTACCTATGGGGGATATTTTCCCGACCCCCGATGGATGCCTGAAACTATGGATAGTACTGAACCTTATATATACTATGTTTTTACCTGTACATATGTACCTGTGATAAAGTGTCGTTTATAAATTAGGCACAGTAACAGATTAATAACGGCTAATAAAAGAACAGTTATAGCAATATAATGCAATAAAAGTTATGTGAATATGGTCTCTCTCAAAATATCTCATTGCACTGTACTTTTCTGGGATGATGTGAGATGATAAAATACTACGTGATGAGATGAAATGAGGTGAATGACGTAGGCATTGTGACATAGTGTAAGGGGGGACTTCTGTATTTGACTCTGCTGTTGTAGCATGAAAGCAACCATGCACATTATAAAAATCAACAGTGAGTGCAGCTGTGTTCCAATAAAAGTTCATTATCACTGACATTTCAATTTCATGTAACTGTCACATGTCACAAAATACTCTATTGTTTTCGTATTTTTTTAATGTTTATTTTTGACAGGGTATGAGTGGGGGAGGGGCAGAGAGAGAGGGAGACACAGAATCTGAAGCAGGCTCCAGGCTCTGAGCTGTCAGCACAGAGCCCAATGCGGGGCTCGAACTCACGGACTGTGAGATCATGACCTGAGCCGAAGTCGGACGTTCAATCGACTGAGCCACCCAGGCGCCCCTGTTTTTGTATTTTAAAGTTTTTTTTTTTTTTTCTAAATGTTTATTTATACTTGAGACAGAGCAGAGAGAGAGGAAGACAGAATCCAAATCAGGCTCCAAACTGTCAGCATGGAGCCTGGCATGGGCTTGAACTCATGAACGGTGAGATCGTGGCCCAAGCCAAAGTTGGACACTTAACGTGCTGAGCCACTCAGGTGCCCCTGTTTTTGCATTTTTTAATGGTTGGGAAAAAACTCCCAGCTTGCTGATCATATAAAACAGTTGGCAGGTTAGATTTGACCTAGTGGCCATTAGTTTGCAAACTCCTTCTTCAGAAATTCCTAGGATTATATTCTTTACTTTTTGACTGGTTTATGTGTTTGGGAAAATTGAGCATCTACCATGTTTCAGTTTTTATGTTTATTCATTTTTGAGAGATACAGTCGAGCAGGGGAGCAGCAGAGAGAGGGAGACATGGAATCTGAAACAGGCTCCGGGCTCTGAGCTGTCAGCGCAGAGCCTGAGCCTGATGTGGAGCTCGAACTCCCAAACCGTGAGATCATGACCTGAGCTGCAGTCGGATGCTTAATTGACTGAGCCACCCAGGCACCCCACATCTATCATGTTTCAGGCACTGATCTAAAAAGATTTCTAGGAGCGCCTGGGTGGCTCAGTTAAGCGGCTGACTTTGGCTCATGTCATGACCTCACAGTTAGTGAATTCAAGCCCTGTATCAGGCTCTGCACTGACAGCACGGAGCCTGGAGCCTGTTTCGGATTCTGTGTCTTCCTCTTTCTCTGTGTCCCTCTCCCACTGGTGCATGCTTGCTTGCTCTGTCTCTAGTATATAAATAAACGTTTAAAAAAATTAATAAAATTAAATGTGCCCATCTTTAAAAAAATTAAAATAGAGTAAAAAGATTCTAAAAGTTTCCTTTCTTTCTGATCTGGTCATGTCTAAGGATTTCTGATGCCCCACTTGTCTTGCTTTTCAGTATGGAGCCCCAGATGCAGGTGGACTAGAGCATGTTCCTCTGGGCTGGAGTTACTGGTACGCCTTGGTGAGTGATTACTAAAGTCATTGGCAATTACACGCAGCCCTACAGATATGAAATATATTTACTCTCTAATTTAGTTCTGATTTTTCACATAAATTGCTTTGTGTTTATGAGTAGCTATTTATCTCCTTAAAACAAAGTCTGTTGATTTACAAGTCACTCCCTGCGGGATATTTTTCCTGCATCACACAGAGTTTAACTACATTTTGCTGTTCTACCTGACCTACTTGTGGCATTTTAAACTAGGACATGTTACTGAAACTATGTTAGTAGTTCATAAAACTTCAAAGAATCCGATTCAGTATTGAGATAATGTAAAATCCGATTCAGTATTGACTTAATTGCCTTTTTTATTTTTTGATGTCCTATCACTAATTAAACAGTATAGGTTAGCCCAGCACGATTTTGACTTTTGTTTGGGGTGCTGACCTCATAACAACTTTTACTTTCCTGTCTTAATAGGAAAAGAATTCTAAATACTATAATTATACCCTCTCTATCAATGGGAAGGCACGAAAGCATGGTGAAAACTACAGTGTGGACTACCTGACAGATGTTCTGGTGAGTTACTGAAGCCCTGTCCTTGCAGGTTTGTTTTACAAATGATCGAAGGCTCTGCCCAGGAAACCTTTGGGTTTGGTCATATTGAGTAATGTGAGTGAATAATAACTTCTTTTAACTGCCAAGGAATATTTCCAACTGATTAAAAACTCCTGAGGGTATTTTTCTTTGCATATAAGCCAGGCTCAAAGCTAATGTTCCTGAAATTCCAGCAACAAATCCCTTTTCCAAAGGCTAATCTCTAAGACTATAGAGATTACTTTGAAGAGGTTTTATTTTAGAGGTTTTTACTCTTGACCCCCGTTTCACTCACCAGCTATGAGATGGCAGCTTCACCATGAGGGTGGGGAGATAGGGATTGGGAGTTCTTAAGGCATTGTGTATTTATATATCAAAATTACCGAAACTGGGTGAATTTAGGACTTTCCTTTCCTATCTAAGGTGTTTCTAATGATACCCCTCCATAGAGTATTCATTCAGCAAATATTTGAGACCCCAGCATAACATGTGTTCAGTAGATGAAGCAGAGTCCCTCTTGGTGACCCGTTAGAGAAATAAGGCAGGGTATGGGGGTTACTTAGATAACACTGACAGAGGTGAGATTGAGCTGTGCAGATCAGGCGAGAGGTTGCCGCAGACAGAGGGAACAACAAGTGTGAGGGCCCTGAGGCAGGAGTATGCTTGGCATGTTGGAGAAACCACAGGCTTCTGACAGGGCTCAAGCAGGTGGGTAGGATGGTAAAAGGAAATCGATGCAGTCAAGTATCCTTTGACTTTAGTGATGGGGATAAATGAAAACATAACTAGAACAATTTTTTTTAAGTTTATTTACTTATTTTGAGAGAGAGAGCGAGTGAGCAGGGGAGGAGCAGAGTGAGAAGGAGAGAGAGAATTGCAAGCAAGGTCTGTGCTGTCAGTGCAGAGCTCAATGCGGGGCTCAAACTCACGAACCGTGAGATCGTGACCTGAGCTGAAGTCCAGAGTTGGATGCCTAACCGACTAAGCCAGGCACCCCTCAACTAGAACAATTAAAAGCATAACATGTATGTGAGATGTTTTCAGTTTCGTGATGTATCTCCAGATAAGCAAATGAAAAATATAAGTCAACATAAATTAAAAACCTGGTGTTTGTATTTGGATTTAATGTTGTTCATACAGCTTAGCTGCTTTCACTGGCATAACTTACAATATCTACGCTCTGTGTATTTTTTATAAGATTAAGGTAACTTGATCCACCTGTCCCACTGTTGTGAATTAGGTTGACTCTTTTTGTATTCTTCAAGGTATCAAAGGAACACTCTAAGCTGTTTTAATATAAGCTAATACTTGAATGGCCAAAGTACTATTTCTTTTCTTATGGGAAGCATAACAATCTTTAGATCATGTAAAATCATTAGGACCTTCATTCCTTTCTTAGGATGGTATATCTTTACATTTTTTGAATAAGTATTGCCTGAAACCCAAATATTTGTTCTAACAACACACTTGTAAGTAACTGTGACATAGGTTATGTTTCGATTAAGATTGTTAAAATTCTTAAGATTGCTTAAAAGTGACTATGACCGTATATCTCCTGTTTACCTGAGAACAAGCATCTCTCAGGTCCTCAACTGTTGGATAGGGTCGATGATGATGGATTTTATGTATCTCAGGCTAATATCTCTTTGGGCTTCCTGGACTACAAATCCAACTCTGAGCCATTCTTCATGATGATCTCCACACCAGCACCACACTCGCCTTGGACAGCCGCACCTCAGTACCAGAAGACCTTCCAGAATGTCTTTGCACCAAGAAATAAGAACTTCAACATCCATGGAACGGTAGCTTCCCCCAATCCTTGAATTAAACCATACTCGATATAAGTAACTTGTCAGGGAGCCATTGAGCCAGTAGTCAGTTTTCCTTCCAGGTCTTTTAAAGGTAATTGTACCTGTCTCAAGTACAAGAGATAGTGTAAACTTACTTCTGAAGTACGGATAAGCTTCCTGCCGCATATGCAGTTAGCAGCTGGAGCGTGCACAGGGAATATTAAAGAAATGCCATCTTTCCTGACTACAGGCTCTCTTGATAATTTTTTTTTTAATTTTTTTTTTTAATATTTATTTTTGAGAGACAGAGATAGAGCATGAGCAGTGGGGGAGCAGAGAGAGGGAGGGAGACACAGAATATGAAGCAGGCTCCAGGCTCCGGGCTGTCAGTACAGAGCCTGATGCGGGGCTCGAACTCCCCAACCGTGAGATCATGACCTAAGCCAAAGTCAGACACTTAACCAACCGAGCCACCTAGGCACCCCACTCTCCTGATGATTTCTGTGCTAGTTCTCCTCAGTGTCTGAGGCACATCCGTTGGGGCTGAGCTAGGCCTGCAGCAGCCTCCTGTGGGTGGCCCTCACCAGGCCTGAGGCATGGGAAGGAGGGGGTGACTTAGTGCAGAATGATTGGAAGGGGAAGTTGAATGGAGAAATGAGCCAGAGCAGGGAATATAATTAAGGACCACAACCTAAATATTTGCTTTATATGCAGGATACTTATACATTCCTTGGCACAGGGGATAGGCAGTTCACTGATTCAGAGACAGAAGTGCTCAACTGCCTCCTGTGTGTTACCCAGAAATCTTCATTGTTTGTGAACCGGTAGACAGAATGAGTCTTAGAGTAGACTCAGCATTACCGTTTTCTAGCTAAGTGACCTGAACATGAGCAAGATGCTTCACTTCTGCTTTTCTGTCTAAAGTGGGACATGCTCATTCCTCATGCAGCTGCTATATGGATTAAAGAACCTAGAAATGAGTAGCATGTTGCCTGGCACATTGTAGGCAAATGCTTAAGTATGATTTTTAAAGCTGAGAGAACAGAGTTTTGAACTAGAGAGTCATTCTCAGACTGTTTCAAAAGCAGTTAATAGAAGTTCCCATGAGCAAGTAAGTTGAGGAATTTTAAATAGGTCACTCTTACAGGATTTCTCAGAGATATTCCTGTTCTAACATGAATTCCCAGCAGGACGATACACTGTATAGCATTTCTCAAACACGTTAACTAAGAACCTTTTGAGGATGGTAGTTTGGGAGATGGTGGCTTGGGACTTTATGAATAGGGAGGAGAGAATTAATGATGTATGGGAATGTTTTTGTTTTTTAGAACTGTGAGTGTTTTGTTTAAATGAGAAGAACCCTCTAGATTTGAGTTTGAAGTTTTAGGAAATTGCAATGATGAGGTTTTTCCCAAGGCTCTAGGATGATCATCTTGGGTAGGAAAATAGAGGGTGATAGAATGATGGCTTATGAGGACAAAACTTAATGGAAGGTAAAGTTAATATTTACCCTTTTGGAGTTTGGGCAGTAGACCCAGAGCATAGACTTAAAGTTACAAATTCAGTCTCCTTTTAGCCAGTAGTTTCTCAGTATTTTTTTTTACTAAATCTGTTTTAATGCTGCTAACAAGGAGTCCAGGGCTTCTCTCATTAGGGAGGTAGTAGGAAGAAGCTAAAGAACAAGTGATAATCTATAGGACGTGTTTTTACAAACACATGGGGCAGGGGAGAGGAAGTCTGAAGTTGCTTAAGTGTTCCTCTTTGCTGAAGTATAAAACGGTCCTTTTCATTATTAACTCTGGTAGTTTCTTTGATTGTAGTAACTTGGTATTAACATTTTTTTTTCTTTTAAATTTTAGAACAAGCACTGGTTAATTAGGCAAGCCAAGACCCCAATGACTAATTCTTCAATACAGTTTTTAGATAGTGCCTTTAGGAAAAGGTAAGAGCTGCTACTTTATCAGTCTGGATGGTCTTTGAGGACCTTTCCAAATCAGCCCATGAACAGGGGACTACACAACATGGTTATCTTTGAGATAAAGTCAGAAGGTAGACTTTATCTGGTTGATGGGACAAACTTTGGTTGGGGGTCCGCTGCCCCAGAAGCGGATTGAGATTCCTTTACATTCAGGTGTATAGGAGATGGTCTTTGGACCCCAGGACTAACATAATTGCAAACTGGAGCCATTTGGTTAAAAAAAAAAAAAAATCCATTTGTTTGAAGAAAAGGTCACTTTGTGAGAATCAGGCCCAATATTGGTATAAGACCCAAAGGCTTAGACTAGAGCAAACTATTTTCTTTGCTATTTGGAATTTCAAGGAATTGCATTAAGTCAATTCTTAAAAATCAGTTACACTCTCTTAAGATGTATTTGGATTATACCAGGGAATAGCAGACTTTTTCTATGAAGAGCCAGATAGTGAATATTGTAGCCTGGCAGGCCATACAGTTTTTATCAAAGTTGCCCAGCTTTGCTGTTGGAGCCCAGCTAGGCAATATGTGAATTAATGAGCATGACTGTGTTCTAATAAAACTTTATATAAAAACAATTTGTTGTTTAATGGATACAGAGTTTCAGATTTAGAAGATGAAAAGGTTCTGAAGATCTGTTTCACTGTGTGAATATACTTAATACTACTAATTGTATCCTTAAAATTTGTTAAGATGGTAAATTTTGTGTTGTGTATTTTTTTACCACAATTTAAAAACAAACAAAAACAGTGGGCAAACTGTGGCCCATCACCATGGTTTGCCAACCCCTAGTTTAGACCCTTAAACTTTGTTGTAGCATAGGTCTGTCTGAATTAATCTGTATTCATCAGTGCTGAATTGACAATTTTCTCTTCCAGTTGCTTCTGCTGTCATAACCAGTGATGATAAAGCCAACTGGTTATTAAAAGCTTCATTTATTTCTCTAGAAATCATTAAATTTGTAATGAACTAATTACATTCTGGAATTTTTTTTTCCCCTTCTGGAATTTTCTAATTTGGAAATTAGAAAATTATCTCTGGTTTTTTCCAGTGAGGGGTTTGAGGAAAGGAAGTTTGGGATTTGAGCTTTTTAGGGGTGTGGTTTGGGGGCTTTGTATTGTTTTGTTTTGGACTTTGCTCCCGCTCTTTTGGCAAAATAGCATTCCCTCAGTCATTGTTTCTGAAGTCCCATTGTCACCTTCTGTTTACATCCAGGTGGCAGACTTTATTGTCAGTTGATGACCTTGTGGAGAAACTAGTCAAGAGATTGGAGTTCAATGGGGAACTTAACAACACATACATCTTTTATACCTCAGACAATGGCTATCACACAGGTAAGGGGCAGGCTGGGGTATTCCTGTGACCTTGGTGAGGTGCCTTTCCTCTTTCACCCAGTCAGCAGCACTGGCAGGCAGCTCTGGTCTGTTATAGGGGTGCCCAAGCCTGGAGGGTGTTGTCCTCAGGACTCCTCTGCTTAGAGGCTCTTCTCATTAGCATGGAAAGACCAGGTTTCATTATTTGCTATTTCATATGCTAAATTACGTGATGTTCTAGGAGTTGGGAAAGGAGAGTGAGCTTGCTGGGTTAGAGGCAGGCTTTATGAAAGAGGTAGGAAACAGAACTAGATTTAAAGGGCAAGTAGACCTTAGAGAATACAGGCATAAGAAATTTTACGAGGAAAGACCAAGATAAGGTTGTCTTGTGAAATTGTGAAAGAAGTTTTACTGATTTTGTGTGTGTGTGGTTTTATGTCTTGTCTTTTCAAAAGTGTATATGAGTCAGCCCTAGATCTGTGACTTTCCTTTTCTCCACTTGGATGTTCTTAAAAACCAATGGCTTCTTTTGCTACGTATAAATTTCACAAACTTCAAACTGCTAACCTGAGACTTGCTTGCATAGTAGCAGATTGATTAGGCATTTAATTTTTTTTTTAAGTTTATTTATTTTGAAAGAGAGAGAAAGCAGGAGGGGGTCGGGGGTCGGAGAGAATCCCAAGAATGCTCCTCGCTGTCAGCACAGAGCCCTTACTTGGGCTTGATTCCACAAACCGTGAGATTGTGACCTGAGCTGAGATCAAGAGTTGAATGCTTAACTGACTGAGCCACCCAGGTGCCCCTAGGCATTTAATGTTTTGTTGTGAATATTTTGAAGCACTCAAAGTAGAGAGTAGTAAAATAACCCTCATTATCCAGCTTCAATTTTTAGCTACATGTGACCAGTTTTTTAAATTCTTCTTACCTTCCCCTTGTTTTTCTTTTTTTAGCTTGGAAGGCTTTGGAAAAACTTCAGACATTGTGATTCTGTACATCAATAATTGTTTGTGTATCTGACTGGTCTGTTATGTATTGGGATGTAGACAAAGTCCACATGCTACCTGTATTTTTTGTGTGCCCTAAGGTTGTCGTTGCCACTAAATTCATTGGGGAAAAATGTTTTTTGTTCTTTAACATCTCACATTCTAGATCTGGCTAATTGAGGTCTTGTGATGCTTGTTTATCTTTAGTCAGCGTTTTCCATAGATTGGTAATTAGGTCTACCATCTTAATAGAAATTCACGTTTCCAGTGAGAATGCTTTCTTTGGTGATACTGACATGTACTTCCTGTTGCATCACTTCATGAGGGTGTCTGCTTGGCCCACTTTAGCAAGGCTCCTAATTGATGGCTCATGTGGTATCAGCCTGAGCCTCTCTTATGAACCTTTTGTGATTGAAGCTTCCATTGATGATTGTTGCTTTAATCCATTCTCTCAAAAATTGCAAAGCGTTGACTTCCTAACTCTGTCCTTTTTGCATTTATTAATTGGAATTCCTTAGAGAAGAACTTCCTCACATCAGCTGTTTGGTATCTTGAAATTGATTGATTCAGGAAAGGCCAAATAAATGTTTTTGTTCCTTTATTTACAGTTTTTAGAGTAACCTCGTTCACTTGTGGTCAGGTTGAGTAACATACATAAATTATATTTGTTACAGTACTTTCCAGTCAGTCTTTTTGCTGAATATGTCCTATGTTAGACCAACGAGTCCCCTGAGACATTTGTTTAAAGATGAGCTCATTTCCTGCCTTGTAGTAATAAGAGACCTGAGCGATTGTAAACTTTCCATTAAAGTGCCATAAATAGTAGGACAAAGTTGTTTTCATTCTTACTATCAATTAAATGAATCAGTGACACATCTATCCTGGCTCCATCTTTACCCCATGTATTTTGTTTTCAGGACAGTTTTCTTTGCCAATAGACAAAAGACAGCTGTATGAGTTTGACATCAAAGTTCCACTGTTGGTTCGAGGACCTGGGATCAAACCAAATCAGACAAGCAAGGTAGGTGCCTGAAAAAATGATGGTGTTTACAGGTAGCACTTGCCTAAGAAAAGAAGGTTATTTCTCTGGAGAAGAGCCTAACTAGATTTCTCCCGCTATGAGGAGGAAGTCTGATTGGCTTAAGATCTTTTAAGTGTATTTATAAGCCTTGGAAATAGTGATTTCCTTTTTTATTTTCTGGCCACCTTCCATTAACTGTATTCCCCCCACCCCCATATATACACATCATATCAGATAAATAACTTTTATTTGTCCTTCAAGACGTAAATCTTATTTTTTAATGTTTGTTTATTTTTGAGAGAGAGAGAGAGCAGGGGAGGGGCAGAGAGAGAGAGACACAGAATCCAAAGCAGGCTCCAGGCTCCAAGCTGTCAGCACAGAGCCTGATGCAGGGCTCAAACTCATGAACCGTGAAATCACGACCTGAGCTGAAGTCACATGTTTAACCGACTGAGCCACCCAGGCACCCCTGCAAGACTGTAAATCTCTACCTTGTCCTAGAACAGTGACTCTCCCATGCAGTGCTCCTCAAAATCACTCTCTGAAATTGTGAAAGGTTCAACATCCACAATGGTTCTAATGGACTCACTTGGATGGAATAGAGACCCAGCCTCTGTTTTTTTTTTCTTCAGTTCACAGATGATTCCGAGAGGCATCCCTGTTTGGGGCCTACTACCCTGTAGATCAGAACTCCTCAGGCAGATTTCCCCTGGGGACCTTGTTAAAATGCAGGTTCTGACTCTGCATTTCAGACTTCCCAGCCGATGTCTGCTGCTGATCTGTCCTCACTTTGAGTAGAACATTCTAGAAAGCCTGTCTTGTGAGGATTTCGTTCCTCTCTCTGTGGGACTTTTCCTTGCTAATGTGTTTCTGCTTTACTGATTCTCCTAGAACTGTCATAATGTACCACTTTCTTTCGTTGCCATTTCCATTTGGTTTCATTGTCTTTTTCCAAACTTGGTACCTAATACTGAGGCACTTTGTTCCTAGATCCCAAACACTTTGTAGGCACCCTGATTCAAAACACTTTGGTCTAACGGGAGATAAGAATTGATAAGCTCTACCAGTTATGTCTTTTGTTCCCTGATAACAGCTCTGTGAGGCAAAAGGAAATGAGCAAATACATCGTTTAAGCTAAGTTTGGAAAGTGGGCCAGACTTTCTGGGTATACTAGATATTTGAGTTTAATTTGGAGGTTTAATGTTTACTTTGTTTAAATGTCTGTAATTCACTTATTTCCTTTTGTAATGCTCAGATGGAATTCTGTTGAAATTCGTTCAGAAAAGTAAAATGGCCTTCATAATTTCCTTTGGAGTTTTCTTTTTCTCCTAAGACCTATAATCCTAAAGCCAGCCACTTCCCAGTACAAATTCAGTTCCCTATGCATGGGCCTTTTTTCAAAGGAGATAGGCGAGTTTGGAGGACCATTAAATCTTAAAAAGCATTTTATTGATCTCGATGTTGGGAGTTGATTCAGGGACATGTCTGCAGCTGTGTACATTTCTAAGGAGCAGGGCTACTGGGGCCACTTCTAACCAGTGTGCGGAAGGAGGCTGAGTGAGAACAAAGTGAAATGTAACAGCCAGCTGCCCATTGAACAAACCATTCCTTTTGTCTTCAAGTTAACAGTGGCAATGAGAAAAGTTCACCTTCTCTAAGCAGTCTAAATGAAACTTGGTTCTTAGAAAACCATTTCAATGATAACTATGATTTGTTGAATGCTTCATAGGTGACAGCTGTTATTCTAAGTGTATTAGCTGTACCGACTCATTTAACTTTCACAGCCTTATGAGAAATATAGCTATCCCCCTTTTACAGAGGAGGAAATTGAGGTACAAAGTTAAATGGTTTGCCCAAGAAAATGTAGCTAAAAAGTATCACAGTCTGGCTCCACAGTCTGTACTTAACCATTACAGTATAGCTCAGAAAATAAGTATCTTCTTGTGCCAGCAGCCTTGGATACACAGTACTGAGCAGTCAGGGAAGATCAGTCCTTAAGTCCCTGTGTGCAGGAGAACCAGATACTTTAGCTACACTTGTTAGTGAGAGCCTCCGACGCATTTGAGTAGAGACCTGAATGTTGAGAAGGATATAGTCCTGCAGAGATTTGTGGGAGGTCATTCTGAGCAGAACAATAAATGCGAAGGCACAGATATGAGAATGAGCTTGGCTTGTTCAGGGGACAGAATGTGGCAGTTGTACTGAATTACTTTCACTTCCTAAGTGAACCATCTCTCTGCCCTCCTCACCTTTGTATGGCTGATTGCTCCTTCTGTTTGGAATGCCCCTCTTGAGCCCCTTCCACCTCACTAATTGTCCTTTAGAGCTTCAGTTTTGGACTCCTGTCTGGAAAGTCTCTACAGACCCCTGCCCCCACTTGGGGTAGGTGTTCTTCCCATGTTCTTAGCTGGTCTCACACTTACCACACCCTACTGAGTTTGTCTTTTATCTGGGGAGTTCCTAGAAGAGAAGCACTGTCTAAGCTTAGACTACCCAGCCCTTACACACACTGGGGGACATCCTTGTTGCTTGAATGGTTAATTAATTACCAAGGTCACATAGTAAGTGGCAGAACCAGGACTGAAAATTAAGTGTGTGGTTAAAATCCGTGTGTGTGTGTGTGTGTGTGTGTGTGTGTGTGTGTCTTGCACTGCTGTGCTGACAGATGTAGTTGGAGACGTGTGAAATGCTCAGCTTCCACTGTGCACAAAGAATGTCAGAGATGGTGGGTAGTTCATCATGTGTTGACAACATAGTTGTCTCAGTGCCAGTTGTCCCGTGTGAGTGGCACAGGGTTTTGAGTTGGGCATAATACACTGAGCCTCCAGAAGCTGATGGCCAAAACAGGGCACGTTTGATCAGTGGGGCTTAGCTGTTGGGAGATCAGAAGCAGGTGGTATGTGTGAATGCCAAAGACTGGCTTATTGAGGTTTTCTCCCCTGGCTGGAAGTTAATCTAGCTTTAGATTTGGTGGTAGAAATTCTTCAAAAGGGTTTTAAGCAAGAAAAAGGTTAGCAGGAAAAAAATGACCAGCATGATCCAGGGGAAATAGAACTGAACTGGGAGTCAAGAAGACAACATAATGGCTTTAAGACTGGACAGAATAAGCCTTGTTTCCCTACGTGAAGTCGGAAAGATGGTAAGTGAAAGATTCTCCGGTGTAACTTAGTGACACCCTGGCTTCATACTTGTAGGGAAGCTGGGGTTGAGGCGTCAACCCAGATGAAGCAGCCCAAGATGGGGAGAGTTCTCTGCTCTCTTACATGGTTCCACTGCTTTTCTCTACATGGATTTGGGGTGTTCTCTGGCATGCTTTGAGTCTTCCCTTGATAACTCTACGTGAATTCTTGGTTCTCAGGGCTTAAATGTCTGTTTGGAAATCCGATGTATCCTCCTGAGAACCCTCTTATTTTTTTTCTTTCAGTAATTCTGTAGCACTGTCATTTTTTTTAGAGCTAAAAAAAATAAGCAGCTGCAAGGCATGATATCCCTTGATTTCATGCCCCAGAATTTTCTCAGAGCTTTTACTTGATCAGAATGTCTGTATACTTCAAACCTAAGAATATTACCAAACAGGCTGTGATTTATGAAATAATTTACTTTTGGTCTTGTCAGTGCTTTTTTGGTTTCAATCCATAAATGAATCTTTATACTTATAAAAGCAGTACCATTTTAGGAACTTGAATGCTAATGTTTCTAGAAGTCATTATGATCATGGGTCCATAGTGTCCATTCTAATTTTTATTTGTAAAAACCAGAGCTAGGTGTAATTCTGTTAAATTCTTTACTCCTCCCATTTCCACTAGAAGTCTACCATCTCCTGACATAGTATGCTAATTTTGAGACTCTTTACCTCTTAGTCAAATAAAAGTCTAGAAGGTAATAGAATTTGTCCATTATTTTTATGAAAAATGTGATTATTGTAGATACCTAGGAACGGAGAGTCCTGGGATGGTGTTTATGGCACTTGGGCCGAATCTTAGGGACTCTTAATTTGTACTGAAACCTAAAAGACCTGTCTCCCCATAGAGCAGACTCACTCGAGAGAGGCCCCGCACCCCCAGTTCATACAGCTGATGGTTCTTGAGGCAATTGCTGGTGAAACAGGCAGTCACCATTTAAAAAAAATTTTTTGTTTAATGTTTATTTCTTAGAGACAGAGAGAGACAGAGCATGAGTGGGGAGGGGCACAGGCAGAGGGAGACACAGAATCTGAAGCAGGCTCCAGGCTCTGAGCTGTCAGCACAGAGCCTGACGTGGGGCTGGAACTCAACAGACTGCAAGATCATGACCTCAGCCGAAGTCGGACTCCCAACCGACTAAGCCACCCAGGCACCCCCAGGCAGTCACTATTTTATATCTCTACAGGCTTTATTATTTTGGTGTTTACTTTTTTTTTGTTTTCTTATGAAACTGCCTTGGTCCTATTACTAATACCTGTGGAATTGGCTTTACGTCATTTATGTTTTAGACATGACTGAAGATCTTTTAGTCACATGTCAGGGTCTTGTTGCCTTGATCTGATTCCGAAGGTAACATAGGTGCTGCTCTTTCCTGACACGATCTTTTCTGTATTCATACCCAGTCTTCTTGACTGTGTTCAGAGCGGTTCAGTCTGTCTGGGAGTCTTGGAATTAGGCAAGATATTTCTTACACTGGGGTCTTGTATAATCTCTAGAGACATCATTTTTGTGGGTTTTTTCCCCAGTAACATACGGATTGCCTTTCCCGTGAGTGGCTTGCCACTGAATGGTAATTTCTGACAGCTGCAGCATTACACTAAATGATTCAGAGCCAAGTTAAGCATTTTGGTCTGCCCTACAAGAGCCATCATAGCCACAGGAGAGCTGGCCCCTGGATATTGCCCTGAAGATGCTTTCTTGCCTTTCATGTCTGTACTTTTGGTTTTGTTTTTAAATTAAAAGTTCCTGACTTGGTAGGAATCCCCGTTTGGCCTTTCCTAAGACGCTCTAAGTTTTCTCAACAATGTTGAAGACTTAATTTCCTTTGAGTAAATGGTAGCTTTTCCAGTTACGAGCTGTTGGCTTTGTTTCAGTTACTTCTCTTTCATTTTCTCATCTGTAAAATGGGGGAAATGTACTGCATCCTACAGTTGTGGTGAGGATTAATTGAGGATAAACGGTAAATACTGGCACAGAATAGGTGCTCGGTAAACATTAGTGCCCCTAGTTTCCATGGTGGATTGTCTTCACCATTCTAAAAGGTTTTCCTAGCCTGTGACTGAAGTGACTTCAGGTGTATGCTTAGGTCCTGTATAGGCCTACACTGTCCCCTACAGTAGCCACCAGCCACACGTACCTGTTAATGTCAAGTTAAATAAAATATATACAGTGAATTTCCCCTTTTTTTTTTTCACTTTAATGTGGTCACTAGACAATTTTAAATTGCATATGTGGTCCCATTGTATTAGACTCTTCTGGTTTAGGTCCTAACGAGGATTTGTGTACAGAAAGAAAATAGTCTAATAAACTAAAGGAATAAGGCAAGGTATAAATGCAGGACAATAACTTTAATTTCTAAAATGTTTATGTAGCACATTTAAGTTCTGTGCTCTTTAAGGAACCTTTTATCAGTGCACTGTTGGAATGTTTTCTGTGGTCTCCAGCCTATTGCAAACATTTTTTAGTATATGTTAATCACTTTGAGAAACTATGAAAAGGGCTAATATCCTCCTTGGTAAAAAGTATTTAACTTTTGGGACACCTGGTTGGCTCAGTCGGTTGAGTGTCCCAACTCTTGATTTCGGTTCAGGTCATGATCCCAGGGTTGTGCGATTGAGTCCCATGTCAGGCTCGGGACCCCCATTCCTGCTCCCTCTCCTCCTCCACCTCCCCTTCCGCCCCTCTTCCCCACTTGTGCGTGCTCTGTTTTTCTAAAAATAAAAAAATAAATTTAAAAAGCATTTAACATTTGAGACTTTTAAAAATGTCAGGAGTTCATTTGAAGTCAAATTTAGTGAACTATAGAAATAAGTTGTAAACACTTTGTATAAATTAATTAGCCCAACATTTTCTCATAATTCATCAGACTTCGGGCAGTCCCAGAGAAGTTTTGAAAAATGTTTTGATCAATAACAGTATAGGTTGAATAAATACATAACTTCCCAGGGGCTTATATTACAAGTCTTATTAAACTTTTATGTGTTGTTGTTGTTTTTTAATTATTGTAGTTATGTTTGAATCAATGAGTCAGTAGACCTCAGTAAGTCTAGGCTATACAAAAATAATAATAGTAAATGCTGTTTGTCTTCTGGATGGGGTGGGGAACAGCTATATTACAGGTAAAAAAGAAAAATCAGACAAACTGTTCTAGATTGCTTCTTTTTTCCTCATTCTCATAGATGCTCGTTGCCAACATTGATTTGGGTCCTACTATTTTGGACATTGCTGGATATAACCCAAATAAGACACAGATGGATGGGATGTCTTTATTGCCCATTTTGGTGAGTATAAAGCCTTCAATCAGGCCTGAGCCAAGACTCTGAAATAAATTCCAGGGTGTATAAATTTAGACTTAAAAATTTAAATCTTAAACTACTAAATTTGGGGAACAAAATAGAATTTTTCTCTTCTCTATGGTGGGAAAGAGTTTTCTAAAAGACTGATTGGACCACATATAAAGAGTTCTGTATCCTCCCTTCCCTCCCCACTGCCCCAAAAAGAAACCATCATAAACAAAGTGAAGACAGGTGACAAACTGAGAAAATAGTTGCAACATACATGAAAAAGGGTACTTGGTCCTAATAGATGAGTTCTTAGAAAGCAGAGATTAATATCCCAGTAGAAAAGTGGGCAAAAGAAGTAACTTAACAACTCATGGAGAAATGAGAAATGGCCACAGTAAATGCAAAAACATTGCTCCAGTGCTCATCCAAGAAATGCTTAACCGAAGAAGGCCTTTATTGCCTACAGTACTGGCAAAGATTATAAAGATTTATACCCAGTATTTTCAGAAGTCTGAGAAAATAAAAACTACTCAGACTGTGTTCACAGAAGTGTGATCAGTATGAGCTGTCAGGAGGCTAAAGGTCTTTAACAAGACCTTTCACTTGAGAATATACACATTAAGAGGCTCCTGGCTGGCTCAGTCAGTGGAGTGTGCGACTGTTGATCTTGGGGTTGTGAGTTCGAGCCCCACGTTGTGTACAGAGATTACTTGAAAATAAAATCTTAAGGAAGAGAAATACATTAAGCAATTCCATCTGGGAATTTATTCTAAAGGAAACACACTTAACTCAAGAATATTTGAGCACCTCCCATGTGTCTAGCACTGCACAGAGCTAAGGATCTGTGGAAGGATCAATATTAAGTTGGGAGGAGCAGTATTAAAATGTGCTGCGGTTTACGGTGACTCATTATAGGTGACTCTTACTGGTCTGAACCTGTTACGACATATTATTAGGTAGTATATGCTTCATACGAGAGGACTCCTGTCACTCACATAAGTTACGAGATAGAAGAAATCCCCATGAACTCATCGCCTCGTTTAATAAGGCAGGTATTCCCAGTGCTGGTGCATCCCCCTGTATGCCTCTCCCCATCCTGCCTACCTACCTTTGTATGCCCCGTGGGAGTGATCCTTTTCCTGAATTTCATGGTTACCATTCTCTGGATTTTAATTTTTTAGTAATGATGTACATATTCCTAAATGAAATACCTTAGTTTTGATATTGTTTTGCACTCTAAAAATTATACCCTACTGAATGTAGTCTGGGACTTTTTTCAACTCAGCATTGTTTCCAAACTGATACGTGTTGTTCACAGATGCCTAATTTCCATTGTATGAATGCATCACAACTTAATTACCTGTTTTGTCAGTGGATAAACCTTTCTGTTATGCTAGTTTTGTTTTAGGAACAGTGCTGTTAGAGCATTTTTATATATTTCTTCCAGTGAACATGTGTGTATATACCAAGGTATGGGAACTGCACATTGTTCTCTTCTACAGATATTACCAAGTTATTTTTATAAAGAGGTCATCAGTTTACCTTCCCAGCAGCAACGTATGCGATTTCCCTTTGTTCTATATGAAACTGTCAGACAGCTTAATTTTTGCCAATCTAGTGGTTTAAAAAGACCAAAACTTTATTTGGTCCTACTACTGTGTGTGCATTTCTTTATTTATTAATGAGATGAATCATTTTAACAGCTTACTTGACTTAATTCATACAGTTTACTGAAGTTGACAGTTGAGTCATTTTTGGTATATTCAGAGTTGTACAGCCGTACCATAATCTAAATTTAGAACATTCTCACAATCCCAAAAAGAAACCCCAGATATATTAGCAGTCTCCCCCCACCTTCGCTCCCTCTCCCAGCACCAGGCAAGCACTGATCTACTTTCTGTTGCTATAGATTTGTCAGTTGTGGCCATTTTGCATAAATAGAATCATATGTGGCCCCTGTGACTCGTTTCTTTTCCTGAGTATAATGCTTTCAGAAATCATGTTGTAGCATGTATCGGTATTTCATTCCTTTTTATTACCAGATAATATTCCATTGTATGGATATGTCACATTTGTTAATCCATTCCTCAATTGATAGGTTTTCCCTTTTTGGCTACTGTGAATAGCGCAGCTGTGAACACTGTGTACAAGTTTTTGTGCAGACAGATGTTTTCAGGTCTTTTGGGTATATACCTATACCCCTGGGAGTAGAATTGCTCTTTCGTATGGTGACTTATGTTTAACTTATTGAGGAACTGCCGGACTATTTCTTAAGCAACTGCACCAACGGTGTATAAGGTTTCAAAATTTGCTGTATCCTTGCCAACACTTGCTGTTATCTTTTTATTACATCGTAGCGGGTGTGAAATGGTATCTCCTTGTGGTTTTGATGTGCACTTCCCTAACGACTGATGATATTGAACATCTTGGCATGTGTTTATTGGACATCTGTGTCTTCTTTGGAGAAACATCTGTTCAGATCTTTTGCCCATTTTTTAATTGAGTTTTTGATCAGTGAATCCTTTTTCATTTATGCTTTTTATGTTGCTTCCCTTGTGAAGTGCATCTTTTTGCCCGTGATGTCCTCCCTGTTTGTGACTTGTCCTTGCTCTACATTAAGATATGAGAACACAGGAGTTAAATGTATAAATCCTCTCTTTTATCGTTGGTGTTCTTTGTATCTTGTTTATAAAAAGGTTTCTGAACCTCGAGATCAAAAACAATTCTCCTAGGTTTTCTTAGAATAGTTTCATACTTCTCCCTCTTACACGGAAGTCTTTGGTGTGTCTAGAATTGGTTTTTCTGGCATGGTATGAGGAATTCAGTTTCATTTTTTTCTCTATAAATACTCCGTTTTCTTTTCTGTTCCACACATGTGTCTTTCCTTGTACCAGTATCATTTTTGTCTTGTTATAAAGCTGTGTAATTAAATCTGTAAAGGCACACCTCTGTCATTGTCCTTGTGAGGATCTTAGCCACCTCTCATACAAACTTTAAAGACCACTTTTCAGATTAACTGAAAAAATTCATATTGGATTTTTGGTTGATTTGCTGAATCTATAGATCAGTAAAAGGAAAATTTACATCTTTTAATGTTCTCCATACAAACTTTATAGGTCTCCTTTCTAGTTAGGAAAAAAACCACTTCACTATGGGGATGAAATTACTATGCAGTTGACCCTTGAATGAGTATGAATTGCGTGGGTCCACTTACATGCAGGTTTTATCCAGTAAACATTGGAAAATATTTTGGAGATTTGTGGCAGTTTTTAAAAACTAGCAAATGAACTACGTAGCCTAAAAGTATTGAAAAAATAGAAAAGGTTAAATATGTCACACATGTATAATTTATATGTAGATACTATTTTATTACTTACTACCATAAAATATATACAAATCTATCATAAAAAGTTAACACTTATCAAAACTTACACAGGGGCGCCTGGGTGGCTCAGTCAGTTGGGCGTCCAACTTCGGCTCAGGTCATGATCTCACAGCTCATGAGTTCGAGCCCCACGTTGGGCCCTGTGCTGACAGCTCAGAGCCCGGAGCCTGCTTCAGATTCTGCGTCTCCCTCTCTCTGCCCCTCCCCTGTTTGCATTCTCTCTCTCTCTCTCTCCCCCTCTCTCCCCCTCTCTCCCCCTCTCCCTCCCTCCCCTCTTTCTCTCCCCCTCCCCTCTCCCTCTCCCTCCCTCCCCCCTCTCAAAATTAAACATTAAAAAAAAAACTTCCACAGAACATACATGACACCATTCGAGAGAAGTGTAAAAAAATTTAACAAGGCAGGATTAAATCATAAGTGCATAAAATTAACTGCAGTACATACTGTATTTTTGTATAATTTCCTAGCCACCTCCAGTTGTTGTTAAGTGAACTCAAGTGTCATGAGTATCTGCTTAAAATGCCATGTGGTGCTAATCATCTCTGCATGAACAGTTTGTCTCTCTAGTGCACTGGGTATGGTGGTGAATGATTTTGGTTCTCGTGTATTTTTCATTGCATTTAGTATAATACCATAAGCCTTGAATAACACCATGGGACTCTTACAAAGTGCCACCTGGGATGCTAGAAATGCTCCCAAGAAGCTGAGAAAAGTCATGACATTATAAGAAAAAGTTGAATTGCTGGATATGTACTGTAGATCAGGTCTGCCACTATAGTTGCTCACCATTTCAAGATAAATTAATCTAGCGTAAACACCACTGTGGAAAAAAAATAAAAAAGGAAATTCGTGAGGCCATTACTGCAGCCATGCCAGGAGGCATGAAAACTTGACACCTTTTGCAAAATACCTTTTTATCTGGTATTGAAAATAATAGCTTTTATGTGGGTACAGGATTGCTATACGAAAGACATACCTATAGACTCTTAAAGTGATTCAAGAGAAAGCAAAGTTATTATGTGACAACTTAAAGCAAAAGGAAGTTGAAGGATCTAAAGCTGGAGAATTTAATGTCAGCCAAGGGTGGTTTGATAATTTTAGAAAGATATGTGGCTTAAAAATGCCAATGTAACAGAAACAGAAGAACCTGCTTCTGTCAACCAAGAGGCAGCAGACAAGCTCCTGATGCCATTAAGAACATCCTTGAGAGTTCTGCCTACACAGGATTTTAATGCAGACAGAGTTTCCCTATTCTGGAGAAAAATGCCATGAAGGACATGTATTTGTAAGGAAGAGAAGGAAACACCAAGATTTAAGGCAGAAACGGACAGGCTAACTCCTGCTGTTTTGTACAAATGCAGTTGGGTTTATGATCAGGACTCCTGAGCCTTGAAGGGAAAAGATAAACACCAGCTGCCAGTTTTTTGGTTGTACAACAAGAAGGCCTGGACAATGAGAACCTTTTCCTGGATTGGCTCCATCAATAGTTTGTTCCTGAAGTCAGGAGAAAGTACCTTGCCAGTAGGGGACTGCCTTTTAAAGTTCTTTTGATATTGGACAATGAGGATGACCACCCAGAACCCCATGAGCTCAACACTGAAGGCATCGAAATGGTCTCCTTGCCCCCAAACACAGTGTCTCTAATTCAGCTTTTAGATCAGGGGGTCATAGGACCTTGACCTTCAGGGCTTATTACACACATTACTCTGTGGAAAGGATTGTCAACACTATGGAAGAGAACCCTGCCAGAATATCATGAAAGTCTGGAAGGATTACACCATCAAAGATGTCATCGTTGTAGAAAAAGCTATAAAAGCCACCAAGGCCAAAACAATAAATTCCTACTGGAGAAAACTGTGTCCACATGTGCCTAACTTCACAAAATTTACAGTAGAAGAAATTGTGAAAGAGATTGTCTGTATGGCAAAAAGGAGGGGCAGGGGGCAGGCGGTCAAGGGTTTCAAGATACGGATCTTGGAGGATTGACACTGGACAATCTGGCAGAAGGGTTTCCATTATTCAAGACTGCTTTTAACGTCTTCAATGCCATGGACCCTTCCATGATACAGGCACTGAAGCTAACGTAAACAGTGGAAGAAGGATTGGTACCATATGGAAACGGTTTTAGAGAAATGGCAAGAAAGACAAAAATTACACTGTATTTCATAAAGTTGTACTGAGTGTGCCTGCCTCCCCTTCTACCTCCTCCAGTGTGGAGACAGCAAGACTGGCCTCTCCCTTCCTCCTCCTCAGCCTACTCAACAAGATGCTGGGATGAAGACATTTATGGTGATCCTCTGTACTTAAATAGTCATCATGCCAGACGTTAAACTTGTGTAGGTTTTTGTCTTTGTGTAAAAATCTAGTAACTGTACAGCAAGAAATGTATCAACAGCATCACTTAAGTATTTACTGTGTGGAGTGGTGTGTACAAGGCTTCTATGGACGTGGATGGCCTATCCTTACATAGGCATAAGGTGAGTGATATTTAAAGTAAAAGTAATGTGTTAGTTTTCTTGCCATTTGTGCTTTCAAAGAATAACGTTACCATGCCGTGTGCCTCTCTCAAAACTGGAGAAACTGGGTGTCAGCCTGTCACCACTGGTAAGAGTTTTTTAATGTAACCATGTTTTCAATGCTGTGTTATGAATATGCCTGTAATACTGTGTGCCATAAATTTTGGCCATAAAAGTTATATAATCATCCATTAAGCTAGGCTACTGTGTAGCGTTCGTGTCAGCTGTACTAGGTCACCATAAAGCAGCCACATTACATGTTGCCAATGCATGAATCATTATACCCGTAAATAGGAGGGGTTTTTTTCACATTTTTTCATTGTTGTTAAAACTTCTAAGTTTATTTTGAGAGAGAGCGAGCTGGGGAGGGGCAGGGAGAGAGGAAGAGAGAGAATCCCAAGCAGGCTCCATGCTGCCAGCGCAGAGCCTGATGCAGGGCTCCATCTCATGAACCAGGAGATCATGACCCAAGCTGATCTCGAGTCAGACGCTTAACCAACTGAGGCACCGAGGCGACCCTCGTTTTTTCTTTTTTCATGTCTAGTGTTACCAATATGTATTACGTGTACAGTGTGTTATATCCCTTAAGGTGCTGACAGATCATCTCGTAAACAGATGACAGGCTTACGATGCGAGAAATACAGTACCATAAACGTATATATTCTCTTCCTCGTGATTTTAATATTTGCTTTTCTCTAGCTTTACTGTAAGAACACATGATATAATAGGTATATACAGCATGTTAATTGACTGTTGTTAGTAAGGCTTCCGGCCAATAGTAGGCCATCAGTAGTTGAGTTTTTATTTTTTTTAACGTTTATTTATTTTGGGGACAGAGAGAGACAGAGCATGAACGGGGGAGGGGCAGAGAGAGAGGGAGACACAGAATCGGAAACAGGCTCCAGGCTCCCAGCCATCAGCCCAGAGCCTGACGCGGGGCTCGAACTCACGGACCGCGAGATCGTGACCTGGCTGAAGTCGGACGCTTAACCGACTGCGCCACCCAGGCGCCCCGTGTAGTTGAGTTTTTAAAGAGCCAACAGTTACACGCGGATCTTCAACTGTGCAGGGTGTCAGTGCCCTTAACCCCTGTGTTGTTGGAGTGTCAACTGTCGTTAATTTCTCTGCATTCTTGTGGAAGCACTGCTTAGGATTCCACCCTTCTCCTTGTTCCTGTTTTGTTTTGGAAGTTACTCTGGTGAGACCGCTGGTGTATGAAGGTCGCAGAGCAGCTCGCAGCCCTAGCCTGCCCCGATTCAGGAGCTGCTGGCTGCTTGCGGCTATTTAAGGTCACAGGAATAAAGCGAGGATTCAGTTCCTATGTGTCACTAGCCAGACTGTTGAACAGCACAGATACAGTACATTTCAGTCAGAAAATTCTGGATGGTGCTGCTAGAGATGGGAGGTTGCACACCCCTGTGAGCCAAATTTAGCCCACCCCCATCTTCCATAGATAGTGTTATATTAGAATACAGCCACGTTCATCCATGTATGTACTTTCTAGGCCTGCTTTCCTGTACAACAGCAAAATCAAGTAGCTGCAGCAGAAACTATATAACCACAGACCCTAAATAGTATCTGGCCTTTGGCAGAAATGTTTAATGATGCTTCCAGACCATTAGTATCACCTGGAGACTAAAATACAGTAGTCACCCCTTATCTGTGGTTTCACCTTCCACGGTGTCAGTTACCCATGGTCAGCCACGGTCTGGAAGCAAATGATCTTCCTCCTGATGTGTTATTAGAAGATCAGTAGTAGCCTAATGTTATGTCACAATGCCTGTGTCATCCCCCTCAGTTCATCTCATCACGTGGGTATTTTATTCCAAGAAGGGTAAGTACAGTACAATAGAGAGAGACACCACATTCACATAACTCGTATTACAGTATGTTGTGTTCGTTCTGTTATTGTTAGTCTCACTGTGCCTTTTTTATAAATTATATTTTATCATAGGTATGTATGTAATAGGAGTAAACAGTATCTATAAGGTCCGGTACTGTCCACACTTTCTGGCATCCATGATGGGGGAAGATCTTAGAATGTACCCTCTACAGATGAGGGGGGGACTACTTACTTTTGCTTGGGTCCCATCCCCAAGATTATGGTTGATTGACCTGTGATATAACCTGGCTGTTGGGATTTTTAAAGCTCTCCTTGTGATTTTAATATTCAGCAAAATTTTGAGACAACTGATGTAGACTTCTCAGATACTCTTTTCTCGTCTGCATATTAATGATGCACAAGTGTGGGGTTTTAAAGTCCACTCGAGTTTGACAGATAAGCTATTCCCCTGACTCCCAGCTTTCACAGCTGAGAGTTGGTAGAGTGGGTACCTACAGAGTTGATGGCTTCTGAAATCCTGTGACTTAACGATTTCTGAGACCTTGACCTGTGTGGGATTGTTCAGGCTTCATTATAGGATAGTGGGTTAGTAGACGCGTTCCTGTCTATGCATCCCCCTTTCCAGGCAGCTGTGGCGTTCCGAGGCTTTGAACAGGCTACCAGTCCTTCCCACTGTGGTCAGCAGGTTAAGTGGGTGCACTGAAGTCCTTAGAGCAGCAGTTTTCACACTTGCATTCATCAGGAATGGTTTCCCGCCCCAACTAGGAATGAAGAACTTGCATTTGCAGTAAGTTCCCACCTGATGCTAATGCTCCTGGGGAACACACCCTGAGAACCACTGTTTCAGAGTGTGCTTCTCAAGTTTTACTGTGCATATGAATCACCAGTGGATCTTACTGAAATACAGACCATGGCTCATTAAGGGTAGAGTAGGGCCCGAGATTGTGCATTTCTAACAAGCTCCCAGGTGTTACTGATAGACTGCTGTTAAAAATTCAGCTGAGTAAAGGTAAAGATCAAATTGGCTTCATTCAGTGATTTATTACTTGGGCAGTGGCTCATCTGGTAATAGAAAGGAGCTCCACCAAGCTATAAAAAAGCAAAGGTTTTTAAAGGCAGAAAGAGGGCAGAAAAAAGTCGTTAGCAAAGAATGCATCGTTTCAGGCATGGTAGCCCTCCTAAGGGGAATGGAGGGGCCCGGTGGGCAGATTACCTCACTAGTACTGACCAGATAATTCCAGGTTGACTGGTTACAAGTACAAGGTAGGGGGGAGGGGGGGCTGTAATTAGGTATTAAGTCTTGGTTTGCTGACGTGGAGTTTAGCACAAGTGACTCCATTTGGGGCCTGTTGTGTGTTTTTTTAAATTTTTTAAAAATTTTTTAATCTTTATTTTTGAGAGAACTGTTGTCTCTTTTTAAATATGTGTATATATATATGTATATGTATATATATTTTAATCTTTGTTTTTGAGAGAGAGAGTGTGAGCGGGGGAGGAACAGAGAGAGGAGGAGACAGAATCCGAAGCAGGCACCAGGCTCTGAGCTGTCAGCACAGAGCCTGACGTGGGGCTCGAACTCACAAGCCGTGAGATCATGACCTGAGCCAAAGTTGGACGCTTAACCGACTGAGCCACCCACCCAGGCGTCCCTGTTGTCTCTCTTTTTTTTCTTCTTCTTAACAGTTATCCCTTTTTGATCAGACTGTCAGCTTAACTGAGAGTGATAAGAATTTAAGGCATTAGTGTTGTTCTCAGATACTGCTCTATAGTTCTTGCAGCTTTTGTCCATCCTTTGTGTGGTATTCATAGGTCATGACATCTTTTGCTTAATCTCTGTGATATTCACAAGCCACCACTTCAGGTTCATAATCTTTTTTTTTTTTTTTTAATGTTTATTTTTTGAGAGAGAGAGAGACCAAACACAAAGCAGGAGAGGGGCAGAGAGAGGGGGAGACACAGAATCCGAAGCAGGCTCCAGGCTCTGAGCTGTCAGCACAGAGCCCGATGCGGGGCTTGAACTCAGGAACCGTGAGATCATGACCTGAGCCAAAGTCGGATATTTAACCAACTGAACCACCCAGATGCCCCCAGGTTCACAATCTTTGAGTCAATCATTCTTTTCACTCCTTTTCTGACATTCCAATCTTGGAGAGATCATTTGCTTGATGGTTAGTGGCTGTGTAATGCTTTTGAGAGAATACAGTGCACCAGGAAGATTATGATGATTATTATGGACAGGATAATTCCCAATGTTTGTAGTCCCCAAGACCCAAACCAATCAGAATCTGTCAAAAAAAAAAAAAGATCCCACTGAAGGAGTCACCTTTTTGAGCGAAGTGGCTTGTTCAGGAATCTTACACAACTGAGTTTCAACTTCCCCAGAAGTGTTATTCCAGCTACAGTATAGCCATAGCACAGAAACCTCTATGTTAAGCTAAAATACAATCAAGGGCTATTCTTTTAACAAGAACAACTTTAGCCAGAGAGTCTAAGGAGCTTTTCCCGGAAGCTATTGTCTTCTGCTTTCTCTGCCCCTCCCCTGCTCCCATTCTCTCAAAAAAAAAAAAAAAAAAATTTTTTTTTTTCTTAAACAGTGGAGAGGTTTCTGTCATATACTAATTTATATTTACTAATAACCAGAAAAGTATCTGCCAAAGGAGGTGATTTCTGAGTCATGAATGTCTCCTGGTAATTTCTTTCTAACTTGATGTATAAATCCAAGAGAGTCAACCAGTGAGGTGTCTTAGTTCACTGTGGAAAGTCAAGGGCACAGTTAGATAATCTAAGACATTGCCTGGCTGTGTGCCAGCTCTCTCAGCATTCATAGGCCCAAGGAGAGTGAAAACGACCACAGACAAAGACAGACTGGATCAGGGCACAGATCATCTCCGTTTAAGTGGTAGTGTTAATGGATCATTCACAGGATTTGCTGTGTGTACCTGTTCAAACCAGGGGACAGTTAGGTTTTTAGCACATAGGGAAAGAAAATCTCCCAGCCTGAAATAGTCATTCTAAATGCCTTGCAGAGGTGGGTGCTGCTGGTGAGATATTTCCGTGAAAAGGGACGGGTCTGACCTACATAATCATGAGAACGTTAGGGAGCAAGTGTACTAAGATTTACATAAATACTTGGGTCTGAATCTGGCACATGACAGTCGTAAATGGAGAAATGTGAAATAAGGCAGAGGATGTTCTAGCTCTAAGAGTCAAACTTGGTAAAAGGCTTCTTGAAGGGGTGGGGTGGGGGGCTCAATCATGGTTTGTAGTAACATTGGGAATAGAAGAGAAATTGGTCACAGGGAACACCAGAGGATCTCTAGCATCATGGGTAGATCAGAATCTTTGATGACAAATCCCGCAGTCTGAAAGGTTACCTTCCTTAGCACTTCCCTGAGAGAACACAGATCAAGCATGTTATTTTTATGGGCCAAGACAAGAGTAAAGGAAAGGAGGGGAAGGTAAAAAAATTTCATGTTCGGTTAAAAGTATGAAGTCTTGGTCCAGGGGGAAGCAGTCTACTTTGATGTCATTTGCTTGTCTTCCTCATCAGTTTGATTTGGAGGTTTCCAGTGTCTGTGTATGACCAGATGTCAGGCGGAGCCTTCTTAAGCTGTGAGGTGTATACCCAAGGCTCAGTGCCTTCTAGTTTTGCAGCAGTGTTAGTGATCAGGAACCACTTGGTGAGGACCTTTCCAGTGGGGTTTGAAGGCTGTTTTCTTATGCTGTTTCCAGGACATTCAATCACCAGGCTCTAAGACTGTGACCGACAGGATCCTTTGAATTGGGATCCAGGAAAGCTTCATTAACCTATTGATAATAGGTTTTAGCAAAAGACGTTAAAGACTTACAGTATCATGTCAGGCTAGCTTGAAACAAGGCATCAACAGAAAGTTGTATACCAATAGACATTGGTCTACCAGTAACTGTCTCATGTAGTAGAATGAGTTCGTTTCCCAAAGTGGGTGCTGTGAATAGTCGTCAAGGCCAGAAGCGACGCCTTAGGTCAAAGGAGTCCAGTTTTTCAGCAAGTTTAGAGATTTGTAAGTTTGAGGATCCCATTCGTTCTCTCAGTCTTGCCTGATATAATCGAGGGTGATTGGGACAGTGGTCATTTCAAGAGGTTTGCAAAGCTTTCATTAATGCTTGTATGATTTGCCCATTGAAGTGGGTGACTCAATCACTGGTGATTACAGAAGGTATACTCGAAGTGGAAAACAAGTTTTCTAACAGTCTCTCTGCTGCTGTAAGGGCATCAGCTTTGCAGCAGGGCAAGGCTTCAACCTATCTGGAAGACATACATACAAGAAAATATAACCCATGCTAGGTGAAAAATGAATGAAATTCAGTTGCATTTCTGCAGAGGGTCTGGAAAGAGGAGGTTTGAGTTCCCTGAGAACAAAAATAGTTTTTTCAGGATTATGGTCCTGATAGGTCAGACATTTATAGTTCTTTAAAGAAGTTTCACCACCGATGTTTTTTATAATTTGCGTCATCTTAAATGCACCATGGTTGGGGAAGGAATGCAAAAGCCACAAAATGGGATTTGCCAAGGAGCCAGGAAGAAAGGTCTTGATTTTCCTGTAACCCCAGTCGTTTATTAAGTTTACAACCATTGTCTTACAATCTTAATTTCTCTGTCTCGGGAACAGAGTGTTGCCACGTTGCAAGGATGAGACCTCACCCTTTGCCCCACATGGCAAACTTCTGGCAACAAGATGTCATTTTTTGTAGAAGCAGAATAGACTTGATCCACATATGCCACAACCTGTACAAGTTCTGTCGCTGCTACCTTTGCATGAAAGCCAGCTAGGGTATTTCCCTGATACTCAGGTTCAGTCTTTTTAGTGAGAGCCTCAGTTTTGATGACAGCAGTTTCAGAGGGTAAAAGAATGGCAGTAAGAAGTTTACTTGCCCATTTTTGATTGGGGTCCCAGTGGACATAAGAAAACCCCTTTGTCTCCATAACATCCCCAAATCATGGGCCTGCTGGCTCTCAGTGTAACAGTTCTACCTTTCAGGAATTCGCATGCTGAGGTGGGGGCATAGAATAGTGCTCTGCTTATTGGGCCGAGTGAGCTTGTGGGAGATTAACAGCATAACCTGCTTGGAAGTTCCCTTTCTCGTATTTATAGTGTGACCCATCAATAAATAAAACTACTCAGGATTAGTCAAAAGGGGGATGGATGTCTTGTAAATCAGGATGCAGTGTCACAGAATGGGACATTACTACCCCACAGTCCCAGGCTCCCTTGCTCAGGCAGGGGCATTAAATGGAGCAGGATTAAGAACGTCCTGACACTTACGATGCAGATGAGGGGGTAGGGGTCGAAAGAGTTCCTAGGAGGTTAGTCTGCTTGCAGAAAAGTGTTGGAAGTGTGAGTCCTTTTGGAATTAGGAAGGCTCTAAGCTGTGTTTGGGGTGTGTAAAGAAATGTCATTTCCTAAGGTTAAATTCACCGAGGCTTCTAACTGCTGCTGGAGCTGGAGCCTGGCTGCACAGGCTCTAGCAGGGGAGTCGAGCCGTATGCTGTAACAGGCCTGTATTTATTGCCTTGTTCTTGCATCAGCATTTCTTGTGCTTGATGATCTCTTTCACACACAAATAAGACGTAAAGCTTTTGGTTTGGTTGGTTTGGTATCTCTAGGGTGGGCGGTTCTTCTAGTGCTTATTTTAGTCTTAAAAAGGCCCGTTCATGTTTATCTTCCCATTCAAGGGGTTCAGGGACTGATGTCTCAGTAAATTCATAGAGTGGGGAAGCCAACAGAGAAAAATTAGGAACCCGTAATGTGTAATAGCCAGCTAGGTTAGAAATCCACAAAGCTATGCTTAGCTTAATCCTTTTTGGAGATAACTGGATTCCTTTCGTGCTTAGATTATGACCTAGGGTAATCAACAATGTCTAGAAATGAGATTTTTCCTCAGAGACTTTATGTCCCTTTTCACCTAACTGCTACAGCAAGTCCGTGGAACTCTTTATGGAGACCTCTTTGGTAAACAAGCATAGAAAGAGATGGTCTGCATATTGTAAAAGGATCGATTTCCCAGGAACTGGTGGAGGATGAAATCTTGGTGGAATACATGGGGGAAATAAGGGACCTCAATGAATCCTTGAGGCCTGACTGTCCAGGTGTATTATTGATTGTTCCAAGTAAAAGCAAATGGATATTGGCTGCTGGAGTTCACAGAGATGCTGGAAAAGGTTGAACAGGTGTGTAACATTGAACCATTTGAGTCTGGTAAAACTTAGGTATTTGAATTTGGGACAACTGGGAAATGGGGAAAACTTGTTAATAGCTCTCAAGTCCTGGACAAGTCACCATCCTCTCCCGTTGGGTTTCCAGACTGGCAAAATCTGCCTCTTGCAGGGGCTGGAACAGGAAACGATTAACCCCTGGGCAAGGTGTGAGGCCTTGGATAGCCTAATGCTTTAATGGATATTGGGGCAACATAAGAATAAGTTTAGTCCTATCTGTGAATTTCTGTAGGCTCTGCACTTGTTATCCTCCCAATGTCAGAATTAGAAGTGGCCCACAGATTTTCAGGCATCTCAGTTAAAATAGGGGGGTTTTGTTGGAAGTCTTCCTCATTTATATCAAGGACAAAGTATAAAGAATGGAAGATCAGGTTCAGGTTGGTCAGGAAATTGTAGGGTGAGGTCTTATTAGAAGCAAAACTTATTGGCCCTTTACATTTAGAAAGGAGGTCTCTACCTAATACATCGGGGCTATATCACAGAGCCAAAAAGAAGGCTTTTTATTAAAAGGTCACAAAGTCATTTGTCCTGGTTTGAGGTAGAAATTCTGTCTAAACTTGATTAGATACCCCTAGTATATAAACTTTCTTTTCACTCTGAGGAATTTGATGTCCTATGAGAGTGGGGTTTAAAGTAGAAAGTGTAGGGGCACCTGGGTGGCTCAGTCAGTTGAGCATCTGACTATGGCTCAGGTCATAATCTCGAGGTTTGTGGGTTTGAGCCCATGTCAGGCTCTGTGCTGACAGCTCAGAGCCTGGAGCCTGCTTGGGATTCTGTTTCCCTCTCTCTCTGCCCCTCCCCCACTCACCCTCTGTCTCTGTCTCTCAAAAAATAATAAACATTAAAAAAATAAATTTAAAAATTTTTTTTAAATTAAAAAATAGAAAGCATAGCCTTGGTAGCTATAGAATTTAGCAAAGTATACTTCATTAATTTTAGTTTCCCCTTGGATGTTCAAGGGTATTACTGGTAGGAGTTTCCCTGTCGGTTTTGGGAAGGGCCCCACATGGGAGCTCTCCCTTGGGAGCATCGAGGAATTTGTGTAGGAGCTTTCAGGACAGTTTCTCTAAAGTTTCGTAGTTAATTACAAGTGAGATAATGGCCCCCGGACCAGCCATTTGATGATGCACTTCTAGGAGGGTATGATATGGAAGACCCAGTAAAGGCCATTGGTTTGGCAGACTTCTGTTTATGATTTTGGTCCAAAGTCCTCTCAAAGTGTTTGGCTATGGTCACAAGTTCAGTCAGGCCAGTGGCCTCTCATCCTGTCTTTTTATTAACCCATGAATCTCAGGAAATATTCCATTTACAAATAGGGCAGCTTGAGCAGATTGTACAGAGTCAGAAGTGCCATAGAAGAACATTTCCAAACAGACTTCCGACTCTGCCATGGATTCATCTTTTATTTTCATATTTGATGAACAGACCAACTAGTGCAGGCAGGAAGACTCTAGGAATGGCTTTTAAAATATCAGTTGGTGAGGGCACCTGGGTTGTTCAGACCATTAAGCAGCTGACTATCGATTTCAGCTCAGGTCATGATCTCACAGTTCGTGAGATTGAGCCCCAAGTCAGGCTCTGTAGTGACAGTATGGGACCTACTTGGGATTCTCTCTCTCCCTCTCTCTCTCTGCCCCTCCCCTGCTCATGCATGTGCACTCTCTCTCTCAAAATAAATAAGCATTTAAAAAAATATCAGTTGGTATATTTCCAGCTCTTTATGGTCCTTAAGAGAGCTATGCTGGTGAAAGAGGTCCCTGAATATCATCATCCTTGGGATTATGCCATTCTACTTCCTGCATCCATTTTTGGCCTTCACAAGGTCCTGCCAACATATGTGGAAGCTGATAAATATAGCAGCCTGGGGTCATAGGCCCTGGTAAGGATTCTAAACTCTTCAAAAAAAACTTTGGGCTCTTCCCTGGCTTTAGGAAATTCTTTAGCTATGGCACTTAGTCTGGTCTTTGACCAAGGAATGAAATAGATCTGAGAAGGATCACTTGCAACCGCAGGTAGGTTTATTTTAAGTAACTTTTAAATCTCCTCAGAGTGGAAAGGCAGTTTTGACAGAATTAGTAAAACAAGAGTACTACTGTAAAGAAGGATAGAAGTGTGGGAGTCAGGTCATTTGTGACGTCTTTTATTTTAGGTACCTTTGTCTTTAATTTTCCTTGACCTTTTGAAATGAATCTTTCAGTGAGGCTGTTTTGGAATCTTGAAGCCTTTTGGAAACCTACATATCAATTAAAATAGGTATCCCATATTCATTTAATTCAGGAGCCCTTTCAAGTACATCTCTTTTTTCTTTTTTTTTTTCTAATTGAAGTGTAGTTGAGGTACAATATTATATTAGTTTTAGGCGTTTGACATTTATATATAATACAAAGTGATCACCACAATTCATCTAGCTGTCTTCTGTCACCAAAGTTATTAAGTTATATTTCCTATGCCATACATTGCATTTCTGGGTCTTGTACATGTGCTGCCAAAGCGAGCACTCTGTGTCTTATTTAATAACCTGTAGTTGGTACCTTTTAATCTCCTCGCCTCTTACAACCACCAAACTGTTCTCTGTATCTTTGGGTCCATTTCTGTTTTGCTCATTTGGGTTTTTTTGTTTTGTTTTTGTTTTGTTTTAGATTCTACGTATCAGTGAAATTATATGGTATTTGTCTTTCTCTGACTTATTTCACTTGGCATAATACCCTCTAGGTCTTCCTGTGTTGTCTTAAATGGCAAGATTTCATTCTTTTTTTGTGGCTGAGTCGTAGTTTATTTTATATAAATATATGTATGTATGTATATACGTATATAAGCTTCATCTGTCCATGAACAGTTAGGTTGCTTTCATATCTTGGCTGTTGCAAATACTGCAGTGAACATAGGGGTGCATATATCTTTTCAAATTGGTCTTTTCATTTTCTTCGCCTAAATACCCTGAAGTGGGATTACTGGGTCCTAGAGTAGTTCTGTTTTCCATAGTAGCTGTGCCATTTTACATTTCCACCGACAGTGCATGAAGGTTCCCTTTTCTACACATCCTCACCAATACTTGTTACTTCTTATCTTTTGAATATTAGCCATTCTGATGAGTGTGTGGTATCTCATTGTGGTTTTCACTTGAACTTTCCCATGATGAGTGATGTGAGCATCTTTCATGCATCTGTTGGCCATCTTTTTGTTGTCTTTGCAGAAGTGTCTGTTCAAGCCCTCTGCCCATTTCTTTAAGTTTATTTATTTTGAAAGAGCATGAGCACAAGCAAGGGAGGAGCAGAGATAGAGGGAAAGAGAATCCCAAGCAGGCTGCATGCTGTCAGCACAGAGGGGCTCTGACGAACTGTCAGACATGACTCGAGCTGAAACCAAGGGTTGGACATTTAAAACTAAGCTACCCAGGCTCCCCTGCCCAATTTTTAATTTTATTTTTGCCTTCTTGCCCTTACCTAAGGAGACCAATCCAAAAAAAATATCCCTATGTTTTTTGGTAGCTGTTTTATGGCTTCTGGTCTAACATTTAAGTCTTTGATCAATTTTGAGTATATTTTTCTATATATGGTGTAAGAAAGTGCTCCAGTTTATTCTTTTGCATGTAGTGTCCAGGTTTCCCAGACCATATATTAAAGAGACCATCTTTTTCTTATTGTATATTCTTGCCTCCTTTGTCAAATATTGACTGTACGAGCATGGGTTTATTTCTGGACTGTCCTGTGCCATTGATCTATGTGTCTGTTTTTGTGCCAGTACAATGCTGTATTGATTACTGTAGCTTTGTAATATAGTTGGAAATCAGGGAGCGTAATACCTCTAGCTTTGTTCTTTCTCAACATTGCTTTGGCTATTTGGGGTCTTCTGTGGTTCCATACAATTTTAGGACTATTTATTCTTGTAAAATGCTGTTGGTATTTTGGTAGGGACTGCATTGAATCTGTGGATTCCTCTGGGTAGTATGGACATTTTAACAATATTAATTCTTCGAGTCCATGGGCACAGTATGTCTTTCCATTTATTTGGGTCATCTTCGATTTCTTTCATCATTGTCTTAGTTTTCAGAGTATAGATCTTTCACCTCCTTGGTTAAATTTATTCCTAGGTATTTAATTCTTTTTGATGCAATTGTAAATGGTACTTTCTTAATTTCTCTTTCTTACAGTTCATTATTAATGAACAGATTAACGTGTATTAATTTTGTATCCAGCAACTTGACTGAATTCATTTATTATAATACTTTTTTGGTGGAGTCTTTAGAGTTTTCTATATCCTGTTGCCTGTAAATAGAGACAGTTTTACTTCTCTTCTAATTTGGGTGTCTTTCCTTTTGCTTATCTGATGTGGCTAGGACTTCCAACCCTATGTTGAATAAAAGTGGCAGAAGGCATCATAGTCTTGTTCCTGATCTAATCTTCTCTAGTGTATGTGTGTATGTATATGTGTATGTATATATATATATTTTTTTTTCATTTCATTTAGTGTATTCTTCAGCTCTGATTGGTTCTTGATTATATTTTCTGTCTGAAGTTCTGAAGTTCTCATTGTTCATCCATTCTTCTCCCTATTTTGGTGAGCGTCTTTATGACCACCAGCTCTTTCTCTGGTAGATTGTTTACCTCCATCTTCTTTATTTCTTTTTCTAAGATTTTGTCTTGTTCTTTTCTTTGGAACATACTCCTTTGTCTCACTTTGCCTCTCTGTTTCCACGTATTTGTTCTATTAAGTAGATCAGTTATATCTCCCAGTCTTGAAGAAGTGGCTTTATGCCAGAGGTATCCTATGGGGCCCAGTAGTGCCAACTCCCCTGGTCACCCAGGCCATGTGCCCTAGGGATGTCCCCTGCATGGGCTGCATGCACCCTCCTGTTATGACTGGCCTGCAGTTTATGTTAACTCACTGGTGTGCAAGGCAGTTCTCTGGTGCAGCTGGCTGTGGGCAGGGCAGCCTTCGGGTGCTGTCTACAGAGTCCAGCTGTAGCTGTTGCGGGCACCAGGGCAGGGGCGCTCATGGGGAGCTCGAGTGCTAGACAAGGCAGCCCACTGGGTGTGGCGTGGCAAGAGGTCACTGGGGAAAGGTTCTGGTGCTGGCTGAGGCTGCCAGCCAGGTGTGGCAGAGTCAGGTATGTTTCTTGAATGAGTGATCTTCTCTACTTGTCCACATAAGGGCCATTTTAAGCCTGGGCTCCAGGTTGTTTTTAGGAAGATTTTGTTAGTGTTGTAGATATTACCTCAGGTACCATAGTTGTTAGATATAAAATAAGCACATGTGCCAGAGGTGGTACACTCGACTTAGAGTTTAAGATGCCCATTAGCTAAGGCTTTGGATTTCTCTGAGCCAGTCTAAATACCTAAATGGGATGTACCACTGGGTTGGGGCTTGGTGTTTTACAGTGTAGCTCATTGGATAGAAGTTGGTGGGTGACCACCTGTCCATCCAACCCATTCCGTGACCAGTTTATCCTATCACAGGAGTCTTCTTGAGGTGGCAAGCGCTCTAAAATACTCGTGTGCACCAATTTTTCAGGCTATTTGGCTTCAAAGATCCTCATTAGCAATAGTTTTTATCTACACAAAAGACGACAAACACACACCTTAACATAACAGCAGGAACCACGAAATGTTTACTGCAGACTGGCCAAGAGAAGGCCATATGTACCACCAGCGATTCCCAGCGTGGACTCAACCAGTAAACTCCAGTAAATGGGGATTATGGACTGGAAAGAGATTGCAAATAACTGGGGAATTGCAGATTGAACCAAGGGCTGGGGAGTTGGGTTCTGAATGGAACACTCTGCTGTCTCAAGGTGACCAGCTGAGCCCTGGACTGGAAAGCCAGTTAGACCAGGAGCTTAAGTCAGCCCTCAGAAATGGCGAAAAGATCATGAACTCAAAAATGGATTTGCGATTATCACACCTGTGGCTTTCATGGTCCCTAAATGCTGTCACAAGTTTGCTTCAGCTCCTGGCACCTACTACCCAGTCTGTTAAAAATTTATTCAGTGATTCATGAATCAGGCAGCAACTTCTCTACAATAGAGAGGTGTAGAAAAGGAAAGGGTTTTTTTAAGGCAGAAAGGCAGCTAAAGGAAATTATTAACAAAGAATGCATCGTTTCATGCGTGGTCACCCTCCTGAGGAAAACAGAAAGACCCATCGGGCAGATTACCTCCCTAGTACTAACCAAGTAATTTCAAGTTGGCTGGTTAAATAAAGGTTACATTCCTGGAGGGTTGACACTCAACTGGGTTAGGGTAAGTATTAAGTCTAGGTTTGTTGATGTAGGGTTTAGCACAAGTGACTCCATTCTGGGCCTGCTGTCTCCTCTTTAACACCGCAAAGCAGACTTTGATTAGTAAGGCTGAAGACCATCTTAAGAGCACATTCTAACCTGATCTCCCTAGCTCCATCTCTCCACCCCATCTCTAGACTCTGCTACTGGGATGACTTTCCTACAGGACAGCCTTGATTGTGTCACTTCCCTGCTTAAGAGCCTCCCGCTGCTTCCCACCACCTGCTGCTGTTTACAGAACAAGTGGGCAGCCTCCTGTCCATGCCGTTTTCTGTGTGGTTGCCACCCTTGTGTGAAAGCTGGATTTGGGGAAACCTTACTACCCCATGTTCTTCCTTCCAGTACTCCTGTTGTCCTTTTGATCCAGAACTTTTTACTTCTGTCACCTTCCTCCTTTCACCATGTGTGAGCCTGTCTTCAGCGCTCCTATTTCAAATGCTGGTGCTTCTTTCCTTTCATTCCACGGATGTGCAGTGAAGACTAAATGAGTTCATTTACATATGGTATCAACATTCTAACCAAGAAGAATTTTGAACCTGTTATAGTCCTTAACGCATAAGCTGTGTTTAATTTTTGTCCTTGTGTGTATTAGCCTGTAAATTTCTTCAGATGAGTTAAGAATTCTTAGATATCGTTTATAGTTTCCATTCCTGACCTGCTTCTCAGAAGTAGTCTTGGGAAGTAACTACTAAATGCTCAAAGTATTTGACCATCACTTGTAAGGGCTCTGTAAATACCAAACATGATACTCAGAAGCCTTCATCTGCATTAGTTTTTGTCATTCTCTTTAGGTGCCGAATGCACAGTCCAACCAGCTTTGACTCCCGGGTCCCCTGAAGTAATAGAATAAAACTTTGTGATCCTTATCACATTCTGTATGCGTCATAGAAACCATTTTTGTTCTTCCTTCCAGAGAGGTGCCAGTAATCTGACGTGGCGGTCTGATGTCTTGGTGGAGTATCAAGGAGAAGGCCGTAATGTCACCGACCCAACATGTCCTTCCCTGAGTCCCGGAGTATCTGTGAGTTGGCTTAGACGGTTTTCTTACCAATAGCACAGCAAGGCATTGGTTCAGACATGTCAGGTACTAAAACCCCAAATCTAAGTCTTGCTCCTCTTTCCCTTGACTGTGGAGATTAGTAGATGAAGAGTAAATTCAGTAGTCCTGAAAATGATGCTTCTGATCTATTGGCAGAATGTGCTCCTTGAATTCTTGCAGTTTTTATAACAAGTGCATGTATCTATCTGCCCATATTCTTATCTATACCTCTTCCCAATAGCAGTACCATTTTTTATTAGGGAAGCTATCTATCAGTGGCACTCAGTAGAGAAGTGGGGTTGCCACAGTTCTGTGTAACTGCCATCATAAGTGTCTTGCATTGGTGGCGGTCAGACTGGTGACGGAGGTGGTAAGAGCACGTTGGCTTCACTTTGGAGAGTGGGAAATAGGAGAGTCGACTCTAGATAGAAGCCTAATACCAACGTGTAAGGATGTAGTGAAGAACCGACCAGAAGTTGGTAAGGAAAACATGAAAAAATAACTTACCTGCAACTGGTTCCACAAAGCTCGTTTAGCCTTTTTATCCAAGTGTTTAGGGCGAGCGCTCTTTAATATACCATAGACACGACTCACAGGAGATTGATTCTGTCTCCTTACCATCTGTCCCACCCATTTTACAGTCGCTCACTACCACGAATTCTCGGCAGGAGATTAGCAGACAGGGATGGCAAGAGTACGAACAGAACTACCACCAACACATGGTCCTTAGGTTGGCCAAAAGAAACAAAGCCCCATATCTATTGATTTGCTTCTCCATGGAAGGTTGCCTGATTTCGGTCCAGTTGTAGGTCTGGCTTGAGCCAACTTGCTTGCCCCTGTAGGCCGGTATTACGTATTAGAAGAACTGTTTTCATTTAACTCTTTAAATCTCCCTACAGCAATGCTTCCCAGACTGTGTCTGTGAAGATGCTTACAATAACACCTATGCCTGTGTGAGGACCATGTCAACACAGTGGAATTTACAGTATTGTGAGTTTGACGACCAGGAGGTAAGAAGGTCCCCACTTCCCCCACCCCCTTGTGTCTCGTGCCAGTGCTTTGTTGGCTGGACTTGGTAGCAAAAGAGCAAGTCCAAGGATGTTCCCTGGGGAAGATAGGTTTCTTATCTGTACTTCCATTCAGGCTTCCTTCAGTGAAGAACATGGAATCCACGAGGCCATACTGCGCCTCTCTAACTGTGATCTTTCCGGATGGGATTCTCTCCACGCCTACCACCAGCCAAACACCCTTTAAATGCACAGTCCACTTTTTCAGATTGTTGCATGCCTGGTCTGTTTGCTTCTCTGATAGTTTGGGGTCAGAGTAAGACACCTCGACTTCTGTGGAGCTGTAAGGAGTTTGGGACATTTCCTAGAAGGCTTACTGGCAGCCAGCTTGTTCAGAAACTTCTGTCCCCCCAACAGCACAGTCCAGAGCTGCTCATTTAAATAGATGAGCAGTGGGAGGCAGGACCAGGAGTTTCCATCCTCATAAGAAGGTGGCTTTTAGGGGCACCTGGGTAGCTCAGTCAGTTAAGTGTCTGACTTTGGTCAGGTCCTGACCTCGCAGTTTGTGGATTTGAATCCCGCCCGCCTCAGGCTCTGTGCTGAGAGCCGGGGCCTGCCTCAGATTCTGTGTCTCCCTCTCACTCTGCCTGTCTCTCTTTCAAAATAAAAACATTTAAAAAAAAAAAAAAAAAAGCAAGGTGGTTTTTAGCCAGCACAGATCAGTGTGGGTCATCTGAGGATCTCCTGCACTGCAGTCCCTTGTGCTTTCACACTCTATCTGCCTGTGCTCACCTGCCTCATCTGGCAACCCACATCTTGCCACGGGGAGCTGAGGCTCATTGTGTTTCTCAGAAATGGACTTGCTCACCATTTGTAGCTCCCAAGCACTTTGAAAGAAGCTCTGTTGCCTATTGTCCAAAGCCCATTCTTGTTTCTCCTTCCCCCATGATGTTTACCTGTCATCTTCCTAGCCTATCACTTAACTCCACTTAGGAGAACACAGTACAGAGTGGGGGGGATGGTGATATTAGATAGAGCTAATGTTAGAAACAACAGGGTTAGATCCTTCCCCACTTGGGAAGCCATCCAACACTACTTTTAAAACAGGAAACTTTAGCATCTGTACAGCACGAGTGACTGTACTTTCAGACCTGTTCTCATTTGAATCTTAACAGTTCTAAGGCAGAAACCTTCAAATGTCAACTCTCACTTCTATAACAATATTACTGTTAAGTCTAGTTTCTGAGACTCGCTCTTTGAGGGTCCTCCCTTCTGTTCTTTTATTACATAAGGTCATAAATGTCCCCTGCTGCCTCTGCTTGAAGCCCCAGGGTGTGCCAAAGGCTCCTCTCCAGCATGGGCCACAGACATGAAGCATTTTAACATAGTCTCATGTATACCCATGGGCTCTTTTAGGATCTTGAGACCAGAAAATGTTCTCCTGGGCGCTGCTCTTCCCTTCCCACTTAGAAATAATTCACACGAGGGGCACCTGGGTGGGTCGGTCAGTTAAGGGTCCAACTTCAGCTCAGGTCATGATCTCACTGTTTGAGAGCTCACTTTTCAGTGAGTTCAGGCCCCCTCATCGGGCTCTGTGCTCACAGCTCGGAGCCTGGAGCCTGCTTCAGATTCTGTATGTTCCTCTCTCTCTGCCCCTCCCCCGCTTATGCCCGCTCTCTCTCTCTGAAAAGTAAACATTTTTTTAAAAACTCACATGAGGAATATTTCAAATATAATGCTTGCTCTTCTCTTTCCTCCGTCTTCATTCTTGTAGGTGTTTGTGGAAGTCTACAACCTGACTGCAGACCCAGACCAAATCACGAACATTGCTAAAAGTATAGACCCAGAGCTTTTGGGGAAAATGAACTACCGGCTAATGATGTTACAGTCCTGTTCTGGACCAACCTGTCGCACTCCAGGTGTTTTTGACCCGGGGTAAGTTCCCATTTTCTTCGATGGCTTTGTCAAGCTGTCGGTGGGTGGCAGTCGTGTGTGCTTGAAGGCAGAGGAAGCCTGAGGGGTCCTTTTGGCTTTGAGCTAAGCTGTGTTTCTTGTTCTTCTGCTTTGTAGTAGGAGTACTGTGTGTTAGTGCGTTTGCCTGTTGTGCTGGGGAAATGAGCCCTTTGAAACTTCTGCTCTGTGGTGCCAGTAGCTGCTTTAGCTGGAGGCCTAGCCCCGCTCCCTGCCACATGGGGCTCTTCTTCCTCCCCTTCCTCCTGTGACTCTTTTCATGGTACCCACTTGATTGCACTGGTGACAGATGGAGTTTCTTTAAAGTGAGCTGACCACCTGCTACCTGTCTCCCTAGCACCTCCAAGAGGTTATGCCTTCATTTCATTTCTCAGAAACCCTGATTAGAGGAACTTGAATGCTTGCCAGTAAACTTAGTAGGCTGAACACACAAAATAAATTAGAAGGTACAGACTTCAAATGTTTAAATATGTAAGCCCACTGTAGTATATGAAGGCAGAAAAGGTTATCACCTACTAAGCGGGCTCTGTCCCTCCCACTCATTCCTCTGGAACAGTTACCCTTCCCCAGTGATGTGGGGTCTCAGCACACCATGCATTTCAGCTGCATGTAGCAAGAAACCTGTCATTTTGGGTTTAAGATTATGAAATTTAAAGTTGAATTTTCACCAGGAAAGGATTATTTTAGTTCTTACATTGATTGTAGGAGAAATGGGAGATTGATGTCCTAAGCTGATGGAAAGGAGTAATTTGAGTAGTAACTTAATTATTTAGCCAGCCTTCTGTGAAATATTTTCAGTACACATTAGAGAGTAATATATGTGAATGAGTAGAGACACTGGATAATAGACTTTTGATGAAAGAAATGTAATACTTTTGCTTCTAAATACGGTATACATACTTCTAAATTCTAAATCCATGTCGGTCAGGAGCTCTTCTGCAAGATAGTGAAATGCATCCTCACTTACACCAGTTCCTTGAAGCAGGAAGGAAGTTCAGTCTCTAAAGTAAAAGGCACAAGACTTTTAGTTGACACATGCTGATTTTGCAGTTTCCAACAACTGTGCTCAGAATGTTTTATCAAATCAAATTAGATGTCTAGGGGCACCTGGCTGGCTTAGGAGGTAGAGCATGTAACTCTTCATCTTGGGGTCGTGAGTTCAAGCCCCATGTTGGGTATAGAGATTACTGGAAAAAAAAAAAAGTAAAATCTTGGTAAAAAATAACCTCAGATGTTTATAGCAGTCTCTGGATGACTTATGAACTTAGATGATGGATTTAATCTTTTAATGTTTATTTTTGAGAGCGAGCACAAGTGGGAGGTGGGCAAAGAGAGAGGGAGACACAGGATCTGAAGCAGGCTCCTGGCTCTCAGCTGTCAGCACAGAGCCCCACATGGGGCTCCAACCCACGAACCATGAGATCATGACCTGAGCCGAACTCAGATGCTTAACCGACTGAACCACCCAGGTGTCCCATCCTCTATTTAAATCTTGAATGGAGAGTCAGGACTTAACACCTCTTGAAGTACGGTGTTTGGCCAAACAGTCCCTGACCGTGCTGCTTCCAGAGCGTGGACCTGCTGTGCTGGCAGCCGGTTGGCCAATATGGCAGATCCCTTCAGTCTTCTTCAGTCTTCTGAGCATCAGCCCTTAAGTGTTAGGACTTAACCATAGAATTTCCATACAGTCTTTAGAGCCCAGAGGTAAATGTGTCCAAGGGTCACCCTGTTAGGACTGATGAGCAAGATCTGACTCCCAGGCAGGCTTTGTTTTGTAACTATAATTTAATTGTCTTGTTCACATTCTAAGAAGCTTATAACCAAGACTCTAGATGCTGGCTTTACTAATGTCAGCCCCAGCTATTTAAACTTTTTAAATTCCTTATCAATAGCGTATTCCTTCCCACCAAACATTTAGGCTTATACACTCTCTGAAAATGGAGGTCAGCAGACTACGTCCTCAGGCCCAATCCAGCCACCACCCTTTGCAAATAGCCACATTCATTTACATACAGCAACAGAGTTGAGACATAGTTAGGACAGAGACTGTATGGCCTGCCCTTGTTCTAAAATAATGCTAAGTAAGAATGAGTTTATCCCTAAAGATTGCAGGTAAAAGGAAAATACAACATTATTTCTAGCCTGCCTGTGTAAAATGTCTTTGCAAACTACCCTCTTTAGTTTTACCACCCAGGGGAAAGTAAATGCTGACTGGTAACGTGACACTGGGCCAACTGATATTATGTGCCAGACATATTACGTGAATTGAATTCCCTTACAATTTTATTGGTAGCTAGAGAGGTTAACGACTTACCTGAGTTCATAATGAGCCGGACGGAAACGTCTGTCTGAGGTGCACACCTGTGCTCTTGCCTGCTGGTCTGTGTGAACTGTAAGAGAAGGAAGGGCTCTGAAGCTGCTGGTCAGGCTCTGACAGGGGCTAGCCTCTGCCATCAGTTACTTTACACCTTAGGGAGTCCTCCTCCCCCTCAAAAACCAGCTCAAATCTTGTCTCCTCCTAATGCCTCTCAAGATTATTTTACATCATTTTGTGCTTGCTTGCTTGTGATGGGAATGCTCTTAATTAGTAAGTTCTTCTGTTTTGTACTACAGACTTTGCCACGAGATTCCTGAGGACTTAATTGTTCCTTTTATTTTCCTTCCTGCCATCCTTTCCACCGAACATTCTGAATGAGGAACATGGCAGCTAACTGGAGTTGATGTAACATCCTTTTTCTTTTTTTCCTTCTCAGATACAGGTTTGACCCTCGTCTCATGTTCAACAATCATGGCAGTGTCAGGACTCGAAGGTTTTCAAAACATCCTCTGTAGCGACCTCTGCAGTTGGGTCCCAGCACACCTCTGTCTGATGAAGTGATTGTAGTAGGTTTCTGTAGCTAGTCCTCAAGACCACGCCTTGAAGAGTTTCTGGACTGGCTCTAAGTCCTGTTTGAAAAAGCAACCCAATCAGCTGACTTCCTTGTGCAATGTGTTAAACTGTGAACTCCGCCCACACATCAGGAATGGCTGTCCCTTCATTCACCTAATAACGAATGCTCCTGAGGTCTTTGTCCTCACCCACACCCTTTCTGTCCTGGGGTCACAGTTCTTGATTATTCCCCATGTGGTCATAGTCTGAATTACTTGCTTGGGGGCAGAGGGGTGGTTTACAGCTTAACCACTTCACTATCAAAAATACCAACATCACATGGCTTGAAGAATAACCCTCAGAGCTGAATCATCAGAGCAAGAACAAGTACCGCCATTTTCAGATTAGTAGAAATACAGTGTGTATAATACCCATCACAATGTGATAAGGTCACAAGTTCAAAACCTGTCAGCCAAGCACGGTTCGTGTTGTTTTGGTTTTGTTGTTGTTGTTTTTTATGCATTCTGGGCTGATGCTACACTTAAATAGAACAGTTTTTGGTACAGGCTAATAATTCGAGGTAGTTCTAAAAGTGAAAGCCGTGGACTTCCTGGTGGCTGCTAACCACATGGAGTACCAGTCAACAGAGGTATCAAGGGAATGTTTCTTCTCCTGATAATTACTCCTCTGAGATCCCAAAAACAAAATGGCTTAGGTATCCTATCCTAATATTTCTCAGTAGAGGAAAAGAACTTCCAAGGGTTGGTGAAGGTTGCATTTTCTGAGGGCCTTCTATAGACGGGGCTCTTGGGTGGACAGGTTGAAGGGCTATTGTTGGGATTTAGTAAGTGCCTGTCTAGCAGGGAGCCTGGGTTTCAATTTTGACTCTCTGCATTTTGTGGACATTGTGTTCATTTGTTACAGTTTTTACAAAGTTCCAACTGCTTTACCCTACCTTGTTCCCTTTTAGAGAAGTTCTTCTGGAGGGTTTGGAGTCTTGCATAATTTGAGCCGCATTCACTGTTCCCCCTGGCAAAGCCAGACCTTGTTGAGGTTTCCTGTATAGAACACCTACATTTGTATGTTTCTGGGCTCAAAGACCAATCCCATTTCTACTGTTTTCTTCACAAGAAAGTTATCTGTGGTGGGACAGCAGGGGGAGGAGGAAGAGCTGTGGTTTATAACCTGTTCAACTCAGGCATTAGTGATTTTAGCTTTATGTAAGGTCTTAGGTTGAGCTTTAAGCACTTTGTAAGACATGGCCGTAAACAACTTCTCTATCAACTCTAGAGAGCCATGTTGGGTTAATAGCCATTGGGTTTATTCCTTTACCTCATGCAATCCCAGTAACTGTGGTGGTATTTAGAGGTGAAAGAGGCAAGTGAAAGAACACCTCTGCTGTGAATGTTTTAGGGAAAGAAATTCTAAATATTTTGTAACTAAAAGCAAACTACACTGTTAAATATGGGTATTAGCTTTATTCTACACTTTGATTCTTAACATTAATCAGTCAACTTCTACCTTAATGAAAGTTGACCATAGTTATTCCCGAATAAAAAGACACCAATACTTACCAGGTCTTCTATTGTGATGTCCTGTTATTCAATTTTAGGTTGCTGGTTCCTGAGAGCAGGTAAAGTTGTAAGAGCAACACAAGTCAGCTGCCCATAGTGTCCCTGCCACACTGTTCTTACATTCAGCGATTTCTGTTTGGGTGGGGGGATCGGGTGCCCTCCCTGTGTACCTCTCCTATATGTGGTACACTTCCCACTAACCTTGGAGTGGCCTATAATTTCACTTTCTCTTAGACTGGCTTCATTCTGGATCTATGCTAAAATCTTTTGTGAAGAGGCCTCAGTTTATATAGCCTAGCAGACAACAAAATGCACTGAACTTTTCAGAATGTATATGTACAAGGAACCCACTGCAAGAGGTTTGGCTTGTTTCTCTCTTAATTGTATGAATTTGAATTTTGATTATTTTCTCTTTTAAAGAAGGCCAGGTCTGGACTGGTTGGTACCCTTCAGAGTAGAAAACTAACCCTTAGGAGGGATCCAAGGCCATAGGAATGAATATTCTGCCTTACAAAATTTCCTATTACAGAGGTCTCCCTCAAATACAAAGTGGGGAACCCCTTATTGAGTATCTCTGAATTTGACCAGTGGTACTGTTACAAAGTACGTTTTTAATTCACGATACTAAGGTTTTTGTACAAAATCGTAACAGTAGCCATGGAAGTCATAGCCTCATCTGTGAGAAACATTGTTAAATTTATTTTTAGCATCTAAATTAAATATTAGTGCTTTAAAGCACTAAAGAAGGATTTCTCCAGGGTCCTTATTAAGAGGAAGCAAAGGGTACTTCTGATCCACCAGTGACCCAGGTGGGAATATTTGGGTTTTCTACTTACACCACCACTTGGGTCCCACACTGAGTGTTGTGAATTCCTGCGTTTGCATCTTCTGTTCCCAGAAGTTATTCTGCCGTGGCTTTGTGTCATCTCAAGTCACCTGACTTAGAAAGTGCCCTTCCAAAGACCCTGTTCACTGCTGCACTTTTCAATGAATTAAAATTTATTTCTGTTCTAGTGGGAAATGTGTCCTTTGTTTTAGTCCACAAGTAATTTTGACAAGATTTTTTTTTTGTCATGCTGGTTAATGTCATCACTCACCTACGACTGGAGAATGAGCCGTTTCCTCTCTAGGTGCTGTAGTCTCTACCTCGAAAGCTCTTTTACATGTGATCTGCTGACCAATACCCCTGAACGAGCACCCCTAAATGAAAAAAATAAGTGTGCATTTAGGGCTTTGCAGGAAAAAAAAAAAATCTTGGCAGGCTTTAAATTAGATAAAACTAAGCTTAATTTCCAGGGTGCTTTCCCGTGATGTCCAGTCATGTGATCCACTGCCCTAAACAAAGAAGGATTTTTTTTTTTTTACATTTATTTTTGACAGAGACAGAGCACTCGTCGGGGAGGGACAGAGAGAGGGAGAGACAGAATCCAAAGCAAGCTGCAGGCTCCAGCCTCTGAGCGATCAGCACAGAGCCCCACGAGGGTCTCGAACTCACAAACCATGAGATCATGACCTGAGCCAAGTCAGATGCTTAATTGTGCCACCCAGGTGCCCCATTAAGGACTTTATACAGGTGTTGACAAACATTCACTTAAAGGGAGGTCTCTGTCACAACTACTTACCACTGCTGTAACACAAAAAAGGAACTACTCAATACTTCAATGTATGAGTGACTCTGTTCTGAGAAAATTTTACTTACCAAAACCAGCCAGGATTTGCCAACCCCAGACCTCGTAGGTTGCCTCGTATCTTACAAATCATAAAAACCTGGGGCACCTGGGTGGCTCAGTTGGTAGAGCATCTGACTCGATTTCAGCTCAGGTCATGATCTCACGGTTCGTGACATCAAGCCCCGTGTTGAGCTCTATGCTGACAGCACAGAGCCTATTTGGTGTTCTCTCTCTGCCCCTCCCCCATTTGTGCATGTGCTTTCAAACATTTTTTAAAAATTATGAAAACCAAGTAGAAAAGATGTCAGAGGACATCCAGTAAACTTGCCAGATCACTATTCAGAAAGTAATTTGAAGGGCGCCTGGCTGGTTCAGTTGACGGAGTATGCAACTCTTGATCTCAGGGTTGTATGAGCCCCATGTTGGATGTAGCGATTACTAAAAATCTTAAAAAAAAAATGTCCAAATAAAAGTGTATTTCTATATGCTTTCCTAATGCTTGGCTAAATTATAAAAACGTAATTTGTATCAAAAGGTGAGGCCAACAAAAAAACATTTATTTGTACAAAGTAAGGCTAAGTACAGACTATACCAGATCATTTTTCTACCTTATCTCACCTCCCAAGGAGACTATCCTGCCCTGTAGAACCAAACTCCCTACAGAATTAACCTTTGTTTCATTTTCTTCCTCCATTAGCAATGGGCTTGAAAGGCTGGTCACGGGTGTACCTTTAAGTCAGCTGTGGGAACAGCAGACTCAGAGAACCCGAAGGCCCCAAGCTAAGGCCCCTACAGAAGGGCTAGGAATCCCACAGAAGAGCTTTAGATGTGGGACATGGGTGCCTGCTTCTGGGCTAGCATAGAGCACATAAGCATTCTAACACTTCATCTTTCAGAGGAAACTTCCATGACCACCTTCTGCCCAGGAGAACCGAGGTCCACAAATATGCCCATAACCTGCAGGTCTGACTGATGCTGACAGAATAGAGAGATACAAAGGATGCTTATAATTAGTACTTATTGTAATAAAGCACATCTGCAGAGTAAGTTTTTTTCCTTCAGCTGAATTTATCCAAGGTCACATAGCTAATTAAAGAATCAGGATTTCAAAGAAGTTCTGGCTTCAAAGCCAACTTGGCTGTCTCTGATCTAAGAAGGATTTTTCCCTCCTCCATTTTACATCTGAGTGCCTACTCGCTGCCTGGTAGTGAGCTTGGTTATGAAGTGGAATTATTCTATTCCTGAATATTCTATGTCCTGTCTATTCTAGGACAGTATATAGATTGGCAAAGGTAAATACATAGTAAATGTAGTAGATTAATTTCATAAAGCTAGTATAAGGTTAAAAGGCAAAGGTAGTGTAAAAAAAAAAATAGTACAATTAAGGGATGCACCAAAACGTGACCTCAAAAACATTAAAAAGTTGGGGGGGGGGGCAAAAATGTGTTCAACCTATCAATTTAAAATAGACTGGTATAAGTTCTTTATAAGCCTCATGGTAACCACAAGGCAAAAACCAAAAGTATGTACACATCCCACTACAGAAAGTCATCAAACCACCAAGGAAGAAAGCAAAAAGAAACAGCTATAAAACAGCCAGAAAATAATTAACAAATGATAATAAAATTTAAAAAGATTTTAATAGCAGTAAGTACATACCTACCAATAACTACTTTAAATATGAACTAAATTCTCCATTCACAAGACACAGAACAGCTAAGTGGATTTAAAGAACAAGACGGGTACTTGGGTGGCTCAGTTAACATGACTTTGGCTCAGGTCATGACCTCACAGATCGTGGGTTTGAGCCCCGTTTCAGGCTCTGGGCTGCCAGAGCCTGGAGCCTCCTTCAGATTCTGTCTCCCTGTCCAACCCTCTTCCACTTGTGCTCTCTCAAATATAAACATTTAAACAATTAAAAATAAAACACAAGACCCATCTACATGCTGCCTACAAGGGACTCACTTCAGCTGTAAGGATACAGACAGACAAAGTGAATGGATGAAAAAAGATGCTCCATACAAACACAACCAAAAGTGCCCGGTTTTGGGCTCCGTGCTGAGCATGGCACCTGCTTGGGATTCTCTCTCCCTCTCCCTCCCTCTCTCTCTCTCTCCCCAACTCCCCTACCCAAACTCTAAAAAAGCAGGGGCAGCTATATGCGTACTTTGTTTCCAAGTCTATTTTGTCTAATGAAATAGGGCATTACATAATGATAAAAGGGTCAAACCAACAAGAGGATGTGTTTCTAAACATTTCTACAACATTTATGCACCCAACATAGAAGCATCTAAATACATAAAGCAAGTAACAGACTGCAAAAAAGAGGAAACTTGTCCCTGATACCTGTATTTACAGGGAAACGAGTTTCAGACTAAGACGAGGAGGTGTCGCTACTGTGCAGGTGGTTTCTTAATCCCATCCCACAGCATGGCTTTTGGAAAAGAAGTCAAAACGGAGCTCCTCTCTTCACACCTCACGTAGCTATTGCAGAATGGCTGTGGTAAGCCAGCAGCCAAGATGGTTCCTAATGACCTTGTGTAGTATCTTTCCACAACGCATTGTGTAGTATCTTTCCACAACGCATTGGGGTTGGCCCACGTGACCAGCAGGATGGGAGATGGGACGTATGTGACACTGTGTGACTTCAGGACCTGGATCATAAAAGACGTGACCACTTCCCCTTGCCCTCCAGTGGTTCTGGAGGAAGCCTGCTGCCACATCATGAAGGCACCCAAGCAGTCCTATAGTTAGGTCTGTGTGGAGAGGATCTAAAGCCTCCTGCAAACGCCCAGCCCCAGCTTGCTAGCCAGCCATGTGAGGGAGCCATCTCAGAAGCCTGTCCTCCAGCCCCAGTCAAGACCCACCACTGACCTTGGTGGCAGTCGTCTGAAGTGTGATCTGAAGAGACGCCCAAGCAAGAACCATCCAGCTAAGCTGCTCCCAAACTCCTGACGCAGAGAAACCAGGTAACATAATAAGTGTTGAATGTTGTTTTAAGCTGAGTTTGAAGTAATCTGTTGTGCAGCAATGTATGACTAATATAAGGACCAAAAAAGCTGGTTATCAAGACAGAAACTGAGGCAAGCCTTTTGCCAAAACCTATTCAAAACCTATTCAGCCCAGGCCCGGCGAAAGCTGTCTAGTGGTAGAGGTTCACCTTGTCTCCACAGCGGGAAAAAGTCTTACGTGTGTCACATACAAGAAGAACATAAACCAACACTGGCTCCCAGCTATCGTTCCAAAACCAAGTAGAAGTTTCTCTGTTGGAATGGTCGCTTAAATGTTCTCTCATGTTGTCAAAGACTTTAATGGATGCTCTTGGCTGGCGGGCTCCAGTCACAAATCCAATCCTCCCTCCAGCAGGTGTCTGGAACCTCCAGAAGCTGGCGTGGGGGAGAGAGCCCTGCACGGGGGCAGAGCGGCTCTCTCAGCTACAGCAGCAAGCCCACATTCCGATTTGATGCGGGAAGTGCCTGTTGTCAAAACCAGATCGGCACTCACCACTGCCTTGCTCATCCCAATGCTAGCAAAGTAGCTCAGAAGCAAAATGCATTCTGTTCCTGCTGAAGTCTCTGAGAGAGCGGCTCCTTCGCGTATTTTTCTTCCCCTGTCCCCCCATCTCCTAGCACCTCCCAGATTAGGTGAGCCGTAACTTCACTGGGCCTGAGATCAACATGACAGCCTGGATTCCTTTAAAAAACTTTGTCACCTATCCGGGTAGCCTTCAGCCTTTGGCTACGCCTTTATGGATGCTCCCAGGGAAAATGAAGCCTGGGGTGTCAAGTCTGGTCCCCTATGCAGCACAGGAGAACAAAATCTGGGGGCCCCAGTCATCCCGCCCTGTTATTCCTGTAGTGCTGCCGGAGGCCCTAGCTAAGTTCAGCCAAGGGTGAACATTGCAGTTCTGCCTGCATACGAACACCTGCCTGTCTCAAAGCTGCCCAAGTGGCTGTTTCCAGACAAGACTATGAAATGTTGAGTCTTCCAAATGTTGTGCCCTGCAGCTGGGAGAGCTACAAAAAGTAAGCTGAAGATATGGTCCAGCCCCCAAGGAGAGCTGTATGGAAGGGGCGGGTGGAAGAGCATTCGCATGTTTGACCACGCTGACCAGAAAGAAGGAGAGGCCCCAGAGTGCACCTGCATGTGGCTCTCTGGTCAGAGTGTCTCAGCATCACTCGCCCCATGGTGATGGTGACAGGTATGCCTCGTCTTAGCTACTCTGAGCATTGTTACTCTAACTTGTCAGGGAAGAAAGACAACATTCTGCCACTGTATTTACGGGGAGGGCAAGGGGAAGTCAGTGAATGTTGATTTCATGGTCTACCAATTGCCCTAGCATCTTGGGTGGTTTGCTTAGTTTTGCTTTAACTGTTATCTTTCCGAAGCAAGGGTTTCAAAAACAAAACAAAACAAATGTTTCTGCTTGGGAAAATGTCCCTTTTGGAAACAGCATCCTAGGTGATGCTTCTAGATGAATTTTACTGTCAATGCCATAGGTAAGCATCTTAGCCTAGTGGTAAAGCAGCTATTAACACCACTGCAGGACCAAGAACTTGGAAAAATAATACCACCTTATAGGACATTAGGCTTTATGGTCTAGAGACTACCTTCACAGTTACCATTGTATTTGGTCTTCACATCAGCCCTGGGGGTAAGGGGGCAAGGAGCAAACAGGTGATGCTCTCTCTACTTCATAGGGAAAAAAAAAAGAAAAAGAAAAAAGGTGTGATCCAAAGCAACTGCCACTGTAAATTTTAACTCTGCCCTTGCCAAATAGAATTATTTAATCCTAAAGTTCCTGTCTCAGAATAAAGGAAAAACAGCAAGACTGATGCTGATAGAACAAGCTGCCGAAAGGACTTTACAAACCAGCCCCCACCGTGTAGAAGACATTCATGTAAGTTACGGAATCTACGAGACAACCCCTCCTCATCCTTAAGATCTCAGCTCTAACTCACTCTACAAGGAGGCCTTCTCCAGCTGTGTAAACACTCATAACAGTCTGTACTTTACCATCACAACACTTACCAGTCTGTATTACACATGGACTCTGGGTTCCATGGAAGGGCCATGAGGTTATTTCTCATCATAATCCACCCAGTACCTAACATCTTCAGGGTGATCTATACAGGTACGTTGAATGAAAGAAGTTAAAACAGGGGCACTTGGGTGGGTCAGTTAGTTAAGCATCCGTCTCTCGATTTCAGCTCAGGTCATGATCTCACTGTTCATGGGTTCGATCCCCCACATCGGGCTCTGTGCTGATAGCACGGAGCCTGCTTGGGATTCTCTCTCCCTCTCTCTGTACCTCCTCCACTTGGATGCACACACGCTTCTCTCTCCCAAAATAAATAAATGAACCTTTAAAAAAAAAAAATAGAAAGAAATTGAAACACTTCATGTTCTATTCAAGTTTTTCTGCAAAGAACAGAATAAAGTAAAAGGTTAAAAAAACAACAGGTAATTGTAAGAATACAGGTATCACAGAACCCAACAGTAAATCAGATTTTAAAAAATAAATAAATCATTTTTCTTTTGTAACTTGTTTTATTTTTTTAAGTAACCTCTACACCCAGTGTGGGGCTTGAACTCACAACCCCAAGATCAAGAATCTCATGCTCCACTGACTGAGCCAGCCAGGCGCACCAGATTAACTCACTTCAAATATAATTACAATTAATTCCAAGCTGTTGACTGAGAAAGGAAAAAACGGAGGGAGGAAGAGGAGTAAGAAGGAAGAATGGAAGAGAGGAGGGATGGGGAAGGGGGGTGGGTACAAGGGATGGAGAGAAGGAAGCAACCATAATCATAATTCTCATTTTAATAAGCATAAACCCTACTGTACTTCCAATAATATGAAATTAAGTTTAAACGTTAAAGTAGAAAATTACTGGGGAACCTGGGCGGCTCAGTTAAGTGCCCAGCTCGATCTTGGTTCAGGTCATGATCTCACGGTTCATGAGTTCGAGCCTCACATCAGGCCCTACCCTGACAGTGCAGAGCCTGCTTGGAATTCTCTCTCTCCCTCTGTCTCTGCTCCAACCCCCCCTCTACTCTCACTCTCAAAATAAATAAAGGAAAAAAAATTATTGGTCACATGCATAAAAGTTACATACTGCAGATAATTCCCAAGGAACCAATATGTTGGTAGCAGTAGTATCATCTGCACTTGTCATTTGGCAAGCATTTCAGAAACTAGGCAAAATTGTAGGCAAAATATGTAGAGCTCTTTTTTTTGCACACAATTTTTTTTATGTTTATTTATTTTGAGAGACAAACAGCGTGAGTTGGAGAGGGACAGAGAGAGGGGGAGATAAAGAGAATCCCAAGCAAGATACACACCATCAGGGCAGAACCCAGTTCAGGGCTCAAACTCACAAACTGTGAGATCATGACCTGAGCTGAAGTCAAGAGGTGGACACAACCAACCAAGCCAGCCAGGTGCCCCACAAAAACAGCAATTTTTAAGGAAACATTTCAACACAAGAACCTAAAACATGAACATCTCGAGTAGATCTGTACAATCTGTAGTGATGTCACATTCGCCTCTTATTCCTGATATTGGTAACTTGCATCTTTCTTTTCCTGACCAGTCTGGTTAGAGGATATTAACTCTGCTGATGTTCTCAAAGAACTGGCTTTTGGTTTCATTGGTTTTCTGTTTTCTATTCCACTAATTACGACTCTTTAGTACTTCCTTTTTCCTACTTACTTTGGGTTTACTTTCCTTCTTCTAGTTCTTAGGGTGGAAGCTGAGGTCTATTTGAGCCCTTTCATCTTTTCTAGGAGGAATTTAGTGCTAAAAATTTCGCTGTTTCCACTCTTGATCCCATTGTAGAAATGGGCACATTAGTACAGAGCTCACATAAACAAACATGGTTCTTTACTGGAGGCAGAGGGATAGCTGAAAAATCCCGGGTAGCTTCTGGATTTACTCTCCATCTCACAGAGACCACAGAGCCTCTCCTCTGCTTCCCTCTGCTCTGTTCTCCTGCTTTCTCTGCAGTCTCTCTCCCCTGCTGACACAAGGTCCATGAGGTCTGAGTACCCACTGCTGACTAACTAGAATCCCTGTGTTTATTTTAAGATCTTGAGAAAGTTTAATTGATCAACAGCCCGTATCAGAGGTCTAAGATCCAACTAGCCACAGTCAGGGGCCCAGGGTCATACTGTATGTAAAACTGTCCTTTCCAGGGCTAGGGAAGGCAGGTCAGGGAGCCTCCTCGCAGGCTAGCCATTACTCTCAATTTAAAATCAGTTTGTTTAAACACATGCCATGTGATTTCATGTCTGTGTGGAATCTAAAACACAAAATAAATGAAAAAGCAGAAACAGACTTATAAATACAACGAACTGAAGGCTGCCAAGAGTGGAGGTGGACAGAGGATTGAGCAAAGTGAGTGAAGGGAGGCAGGAGATGCAGGCTCCTAGGTATGAAATGAGTATGTCTGGGGAGAAGAGACAACATAAGGAATATAGTTCTTGGTATTACAATAGTACTGTATGGTGCTACATTTGTGGTGAGCATAGCACAACTATAGACTCGTTGAGTCACTATGTTGTACACCTGAAACTAACGTAACATTGTGTCAACTACACTAAGTGTTGTGTTTTTGGGGGGGGGGCGCCTGGGTGGTTCAGTGGGTTAAGCGTCCAACTCTTGATTTTGGCTCAGGTCATGATCTCGAGTTCAAACCCAGCTTGGGATTTTCTCTCTCTCTCTCTCCCTCTCTCTAAATAATCATTTAAAAAAAAAAACCCACAGAACATTTATCTGGAAGAAAGGCCGTGGAACTTGGACTTTTCTGAAGGCCAACACCTGAGTTCCCCAATCACTGTGGCTGCCCTTGCATCCTTTATTGATACGGCATTAGATGATATGCCTGATTTTACCTAAAAATCGTGGACTCTGAACATTTTTCTTGAGAGATTACACATGCAAGAAAAAAATATTTGAAAGGTTTGCCATTTTGAAAAGAATTTGAAGACCCCATTTATGTGTAGCTCAGAATCAAACATCTGAGTTTAAGCTGTTGCCTTCCAACTGCCACAGTAATAATTCAAGGATTGTACTATATGTATGGTTTGATGCTCCAGAATTCCTAGAATTTAAGCAAATCTTAACTGCACTTGAAAATCAGAAAGCTCTGGAGAGCAAAGCCCCTTGAACTCCACTTCAGAGAAGAGGAAGCACACAACAGGATTTCATTAATCTCTCTTGCCAGTAAAGGTGGCGAAAACAAGGGGAGGCTGCAAACACTCCCAATCTGTGCCACTAAAGCCGCATTCAAGGTAAGACTCATTTAGAAAGATTGAAAAGAACTACTCTGGTTAAAATAACTCCTTTCCAAAAACAAAGCCGAAACCCCAACTTCTTTTGAAGTTACAAAGAGCCCTGGTGTTCTGCTGTTTGTGTGCAAACGTTTAAAAATTCAAACCTTCACGGTTCTGTTTGGAGAGGAGCTTGTGGGGTTCGGCCGCTGCCAAGTGCGACCTCAGCCAAACAGGAGTCCTAAGTGTCTTTGCAAACCGTTATTTAAGATCAAAAGGGCCCATCCTCTACCCTGCCATTCTCTCACCTTGTAGAATTATAGGGAAAGGTCCGCCAAAAAGCAAAATGAAACTAAAAAGCGCCAACCAAAAACCCCAAACAAAACAAAAAACAACCCTGCAGATGACATTTCACCTGAAGGCTGTTATTTAATGCTGCCCGCTCCCCTCCCCCTCCCCCATTTCCTCCCCTCACCCCTGTACAGAGCTGTTCTCTGCACACTTGAACATGTGGTGATTCACACCACACAAGTGTGTGCTCTAAGGACTTTGAATAATACTTAGTGCCCTGCGTTCCTGTGGAGAGGCTCATCCATCCTTGATGGGGGAGTAAAGCTCCAGCCTTCTCCAAAGGGAACAGTGAATTCTCCCTGAAGCTATTCTTCCGGTGGTTCCAGGGAATTGCCGTGCTAATTGCAGTGAGAACGCAGGCCTGGCTACCTGCCCTGTCAGTCTCCAGCACAACAGAACCTGCAAATGAAAACACAGGCAGACGGTTCACTCTAGGTAACTTGTAATCACTTCAATGGAATGCTAAATGCCCAACAACAACAAAGGAGGATGAAGCACTCTGACATCAAGGCCGTCCTTTCATTTCCCACAAATCCCAGCTGCACCCGGACGCCTGGTAGCAGACGAACTGCCTGTTACAAGCAACATAAGAGGGTTTTCATTGGCAGTTGAACTGGAAGACCGCATGGAACTTACAGGAAGACCAGAGAGGCTGGGCAGCTGGGCTGCAGGGAGCCAGCTCTGCCACCCTCGAAGAGGCCATGGGGAAGTTGCGGGACCTCAGCGCATTTCCTCATCTGTAAAATGGGGATGTTGACGGCACCTACCTCACGGAGGAGAAAATGAGTTAATACGTATTAAGGTCTTGGGATAATGCCTGGCACATCGTCAACACTTTGTTTGAATTTGCTATTATAGTATAGAGACTTTCCCTCTTCTTTTTTTTTTTTTTAAGTTTTTTTAACGTTTATTTTTGAGAGAGAGAGAGAGCACACGCACGAGTGCAACAGGGGAGGGGCAGAAGCGAGATGGAGACTCCCAAGCAGGCTCTGCACCGTCAGCACAGAGCCTGATGCAGGGGTTCAAACTCACAAACCATGAGATCATGACCTGAGCTGAAACCAAGAGTTAGGTGCTTAACCGACTGAGCTGCCCAGGCACCCCTCCCCCTTCTTTCAAACACAAGATGCAGTATTCACCGTTCTTGAGGATTTTTCAAAATAAGAAAATTTAAACAAGTTATCAATTGGTAACTAATTCTGAAAAGGAAAAAAAAAAAAAAGTGCCTACGGCAGGCAGCTAACTCCCTTTAAGTGATAAAAGTTCCAAAAAATTCCCCCTGCACCTTGGGTAGTAACCCAGGCTGAACTCCTAAATTCCTTTGGATGGTTCATCAAAACACACCTTTATCTGAAGCCATCATTTTGTTTTTATTTTAGAGAGAACGTGAGCAGGGGAGAGGGGCAGAGGGAGAAAGAGAATCTTAAGCAGGCTCAGCACAGAGCCCCACGTGGGCCTCAAGCCCACAACCCTGGGTTCATGACCTGAGTGGAAATCAAGTCTGACCCTCAACTGACTGAGCCACCCGCAGGCGCCCCACACCATCATTTTCTACCATAATATTTTCACTTATAAAAAAGCTATGGTACTTGGAATGTTTCCCCCTCACCAATGGGTGCAGCCTCGCTATTTCATCAACGCCTCTAGGGGGCAGTGTAGCAGAAAAAAAAAAAAAAAAAACACTTGCCTCGGCGGGCATGGAGGTCTGCACACAGAGCATATTACCCAGTCACCATTGCTGACCACCAACCACTCACCATCCCACCATACCGTGTAACACAGTCATGCTGGCCAAAAAACACAAACACCTTTAATGTTAACAGTGGTCTGTTTCAAGGACAGGAGACCTAAAGGCAGGAATGGAGGGTAGAGGGAGAGGATTTCTAAGGAACTGATGATAGCCCTCCCGTTTGGTCATGGCCACGGGCTGCCCACCTCGTGTCAATTCTTTGTTCACATGCTTTATATGCGTTTGTGTTTTGTTGTCTTTTTTGTGAGAGAGCGAGAATGCATGCACGTGAGCCAAGAAGAGGCAGAGAGAGACGGAGAGAGAGAATCCCAAGCAGGCTCTGATGCCAGGCTCGAACTCACAAATCATGAGATCCTGACGGGAGCCGAAATCAAGAGTCAGACGCTTAACCAACTCAGTCACCCAAGTGCCCCTTATACACTTTTGAGTGGATGTACGTTTCACAATTAAAATGTGCTGTATGGGCAGACACTCGGCTAGGGTTATTTTCCCCAGAGGATAAGACAAAGGAAACAACCCCTGGGGGAACAAATGTGCCCCACTCAAACCCAGTAAATCATTGCATTCCCGTATGGTCCTCACATATCTGCAGACGTTCGCCCCACCCCCGTGACCTTCTTTCACCTGGCATATTACGAGCCATAAATAAAAACACATGAACAAACATCAACAACTTCGACTTTTAATAATGGAAACAATTTGCCATTCCAGAAACAACTGTAGGGAAGAAAAATCTTCCCTATAAAAATAAACTCATCAAAATTATAAATATTATAACTTTTTACTTCTGCGATTTAAAATGCTCCCCTGCAACACTACACCCTTCATTTAACAACATTCCTGTACCATCACATACTGAAGAGAAAACAGTATTACAGCAAAGCTTAGTTTAATTTAACGTAAGAATTTGTACAATGATTTTTAAAAATCTTTGGCCTTAGTGGCCTTTCTTCTTTCGCCCATGAAAAACGCTGCTGCAGTAACCAGTGTTTGGGAGAGAACATCAGTATTCAAAGAACTGCGTACTGACAGAATTTCAATACAGCAACTTTTCCAAATTGCAAATTGTAGTGCACACAACAGTGAGCGAGGTTCTGGGTACTGCGGATGAGGATGCCTATTTTAGACAATCTAGTTCAAGTACAAAAAAAAAAAAAAAAAAGCTGTTTTTTTTTTTCCTTCACAGATAGCCATCAGCTACTACTTCAGGTTCTAACAGTGTCTTAATCGGAGAAACAAAAGCTTCACAAAACATAAGCTTACTGGATGGGCGAATAGAAGACCAGGTGGTTGATAACAGTACGCTCAAACCCAAGCCACAGTCTTGAATAGTAAAACCAGTATAAAAATCACGAAGGCATTCCCTGAACAAAAAAGGTAAAGTATTAGATGACAATGTCACTAAAACCTCATCGAGGCACTAAAAAGAAGTTACATGCAAAATTAAACAAGTTGTGCCATACATATTTTATAGCTAGTTCTACTTCCCCACCCCACCCCCCAACTCTCCTTAAAAAGCTTAGGAAGATACGATTGTCGCAGTATCGTGTGTGGCACGGCATGACCGCCACTTACACCTGCCTCCAACAAGATGGGTGTGCTCTGAAGAGTCAGAAGTGCCACACCAAGAGGGGAACAGAAATGCGATAAAAGGCACAGTTCACGTAAGAGGCAAAGAAATGAAGCACCTTGGAATTTCAAAAAGAATCCATTAGGTGTCACCAAAGTGTTGACAATTCCTTGGGAATTTATAAACAAAACATATCTAGACTAAAATAGACCACAAGGCCCCTCTAGAACCAAAGCACACCTTTCCCATTGTTTTCAGATTGCTGAAAAAAGAATGGGGTTATTTTACCTGCTTTCAGGAAGGCTCCTATTGCACATGCCTTTCTTTGGTTGGGAGGAACATGCACGTTTGTGAAAGCATTTCCAGAAAGAACCCCTCTTGTGTGATCAGCTGCGGGGCGGTGGGGGGTGGGGGGTGGGAGTGGGGGTGGGGGGGTCCCTCCCTTTCTCGCCACCCTCCTCCCTACAGCCAAGTAGTCCTAGGGTCTATACAATCCATATCCCGATTCTACCTTATGTCAGAACAGACTGTAAGAGGAAGGGGGAAGGAAAAGAGGGGAGACAGAGAAGGAGGAAGGGAGGGAGGGGAAGGGGAGGAAAAGGGGAAAAGAGGGGAGTGATTGTCACAAAAGTATGCTTCTGCGAGCTCTCTACCTGACAAGCCGCTCCCTACCCAGACTCCTTTTCAATCCAGAAAACAGCTGGGGGGCGGGGGTGGGGGGTGGGGGGAGGACCACAACATAACAGAGTTAGCAAACGGTCATTGTCCCACCACCCTGAGAAGAGAGCACTGGGACCGTCCACAGGGAGGGCAGCCCCAGCGGCGTGACTCCTGTATGTATGGGTCTGCGAGGTCCACCTGCCGGAATGTTCTGCTCAGCTGCAGACTTCCCAGGTCCCTCCTTTTGGTCTAGCTGCTACTTTCTTTGGCTCTGTTCCCATATTTTACTCACCAGGTAATCAAGCAATACTACAATGGGTTTAACATCTCAAAACCGAATGCGTCCACCTCATCAGCAAATACACCTTTCTCTCCTACCATCAACGCCTCACCCAAACCACATTCCTGCAGAGCTCCCCAACTTCCACTGTCGCCTTCTTGCAAACTTGCTCTTCACTTCCTTTGTCAAACTCCTATGAAACCCTTCACAAAGTCCTCAGAGTTCCTAGCTTCCTGTGCCTTACAGTTCACATGGATTGCTTCCTCTGACATCTAAAAACAAAACATAAACAAAAAACAAACAAAAAACAAAAAACAGGTAGTTTCAACACAGGACAAGTGTTCAGATAGATTCCTTGTTAAGCCTTTAAAAAATCATTTGCACATCCTTCAGCTTAACAGCATCATCACATAATTAAAGTAACTAAAGGAAAGTAAGGACTTAAAAACAAAAACAAAAACAAAAACCCCAGAGTCCATGCTTCAAAGCAGTCTGGATGGCTCCAGATGAGACTACAGATTCACAGCTTGCCGAGAGGTAACACCGCAGTGCCGTAACAGAACAAGCTTGCAGAATCCCTTACAGAAGATGCCTAAGGTGCGGGACGCTGCGTGACCAGGTTTTGGGAACTAGATCTAGCGATCAAAGAGGGAAGACCCTAGCGTCACGGGGCAAGAAGACAGCCCTCCGACGAGAGAGACCCTTGCGCCGGTTTGTACACAGGTCCTGCGCCTTTCCTTCCCGAGCGGCAGGGAACCCGGTGCCTTAATCGGGTTTCCACACCTCACTGAGGGCTTCTTCCAGCTTGTGTCTGTAGGCTGCGTAGCGCCTCTTCAGGCTCTGCAGCTGCTCATCTTCCTCCTTGTCCAAGATCCTCAAGAAATTCTGTAGTTCTGGAAGGCTGAAGGCTTCCCACTGTGAAAGGACACAAAAGAAAACGCCAGGTGTTGAAGTCAGAACTCGGGAATGCTGGCCCAGAGCAGGCGGGGGTGTGGCTGCCCCTCCTACTCCAGCCAGCATTTCGAAAGGCCTGTTTTACAAGGTTACAAGGTTTTAAGGCCGTCTTACGCAGCCCTCCCACGGAATGCGGCCCCTGCCCTCCAGACAGCAGCCAGGCCAACCCCCACACTCTCACCCGGCGTCCTTCCCTCTTCCCACTGGCCTCCACAAGGGCTCCCACAAGAGCCAAAGTGCTCTAGACACTTTCACTGCTGATTTGGCCCCTCTTCCTCTGACCCCAGAGGCTCCCCTACCCGCCCCCTCTCCCTGGAGTCACCACTGTCACTGCCTTCTTCCTCACCTCCCACAATCTTACCGGCGCCTAAAGCAGCTGTCCAATTGGCCTGCTTTTCTCTACCTTTACTGCCCCCGATTTATCCGCCATCCTTTTCTCCATTCCTGGGAGAGCCTCGCCCATGTCCTTCTTACTCCGGTCTTAGGTTCCCCACTGTGTTCCCCCAACAGTGAGCCTCAATACTCTGTAAGACGCAAATCTAGGCCTCACCCTGCCCTGCTAGAATCATTTGGTGGCTTCCCTTAGTTGCTCTTGCTAAGTCTGAAAGACTCTAACCCCTCTAGCACCCTCCGCACCCCCTCCCCACCCCACCCCGCCATGCTGTGGCCCTCACCCATAACACTACCCTCCGTGGCTGGGCACATGTTCTCCACTCTGCCTGGCGAACTCAACTCAACCTTCAAGCCTCAGCTTAAATGCCACTTCCTCTAAGAAGTCTTCCATAATTTCCTCCCTCCCTTCCCACCCAGAACTACATCCCTTAGAAGCTCTCACTGAGCAATGACAGCCACGATCACAAAAGATTTAAAAGTTATGACCATTATTTGCTTAGTACCTCCCTCACCTACACTTTACCTACACAGCAGCTGCTGCACCTCTCACTATTTGAGGTTTGTCTCTTGCCCTCGAGTCTCTGAGTTGTTTCCCCAACAGCACCTGGTACCTAGCAGGCACAAAATAAGCACCGGTGGGGTTTAAATTTTGTTTTAATTAAAGCAGTCAAGAAAGGTACTTGGCATCACAGGGGAGTTTTTGTTTGTTTGCTTTTCGACACATCCTTCCCTCCCAAAAGGGGACCCTGGGTCTTCTGCTGAGAGTCACTGCCTCCCGTCAGGAACAATTTCTGACGGGGACCTCCCAGGAATGTGGGGAGGAGAAAGACTGGAGATAACCTAATACAAGTGGAACAGATGGAACAGAAGGAATAAAACCGCCAAGTGGGCACATGGTAGAAGGCTTTTTGGAGAGGAATTCTGACCTGGTTATTAAAGAGAATAAGAAACATGGAGTAGGAGAACAAAACTTTCTACATTAGAATACGCCATTAATTAAAACAGCACTGTCAGGAAAAAGGGTGGGGGAGGGCGCCTGGGTGGCTCAGTGAGTTAAACGTCTGACTCTTGATTTCGGCTCAGGTCATGATCTCACCGTTGGGAGATGAAGCCCAGCATCCAACTCGGTGCTGAGAGGTAGAGCCTGCTTGGGATTCTCTCTCTCCCTCTCTCTGACCCTCTCCCTCACTTGCACTTTCTCTCTCTAAAATAGATAAAATGGAAAAAAAAATTCCTTAATAAAATAAAACTGGGGCACCTGGGTGGCTCAGCTGGTTAAGTGTCCGACTTGAACTCACAAACTGCGAGATCGTGTCTGAGCTGAAGTCCTGCATCAGGCTCTCTGCTGACAGACGAGAGTCCACTTTGGATCCTCTGTCTCCCTCGATCTCTACCCCTCTCCCACTAGTGCGTATGCTCTCTCAGTCTCTCTCTCTCTCTCTCTCTCTCTCCCCCCCAAAAATAAATATTTTTTACATTAATAAATAAAAATAAATAAAATCTTTAAAAGAGCTCCTGGGTGGCTGAGTGGGCTGGGGGTCCACTTTTAATCTCAGCTCAGGTCATGGTCTCACAGTCATGAGATCAAGCCCAGCATTGGGCTCTGCGCTGAGCACAGAGCTTGCTTGGGATTCTCTTTCTCCCTGTCTCTCTGTTCCTCCCCCACTCACACTTTCTCTCTCAAAATAAATTTAAACAATAAAAAATAAATACATCTGGGCGCCTGGGTGGCTCAGTCGGTTAAGCGTCCGACTTCGGCTCAGGTCGTGATCTCGCGGTCCGTGAGTTCGAGCCCCGCATCGGGCTCTGTGCTGACGGCTCAGAGCCTGGAGCCTGTTTTGGATTCTGTGTCTCCCTCTCTCTCTGACCCTCCCCTGTTCATGCTCTGTCTCTCTCTGTCTCAAAAATAAATAAATGTTAAAAAAAATTTTTTTAAATAAATACATCTTTAAAAATAAAAAATTAAAATTAAAAAAAAAGCACTGTCTTCCTAAAACCCCCCAAATAAACTTCCAATTTAGACATATGAACATAATTTACAAGGCATGTTTACTTACATTTTTAATTTGTGACTCAAAACCACCTTTTAAAATCTTTAGTCCCACTCTACAGATTTTAAAACTGAGGACTGAAAAGACTGGAAGATTTACCCAAGGTCATGCTCCCAATCTAACAAGAGGAACAGTAGGAAGCTGAGACTTGGTTTCCTTTCCTTTTTTAAATTTTTTTTTAATGTTTATTTATTTTGGAGAGAGAGAGAGCGAGCTCACGAGCAGGGAAGGGCAGCAAATGAGGGAGACACAGAACTCAAAGCTCCGAGCAGTCAGCACAGAGCCTGATGTGGGACTTGAACTCAAGAACCATGAGATCATGACCTGAGCCGAAGTCAGACACTTAACTGACTGAGCCACCCAGGCGCCCCACTGGTTTCCTAATTTTAACCTGGAAACTATTCTCATTGTATCACATGATGTTCTACATGGATAACATTTCCTGTTCCAGACAGAAGATGGAGACCCAGGCCTTGCAAGATTTACTCAAGCATCATTTTAAACCTGACATTTGATCTAGAACAATGGTATAAAGTGCTTTTTCCTTCAACGGAACTGGCCTAAATTCAATCCTCCCTGGAGAGAAAGTGGCAAATGATGCATATACCAACATAATTTCTAAATCATTTTGGCAAGAGGAAAAAAAGATTCTAGAAAGTTAAAGGTCTTTCATGGTAAAGAGATTCCATTTCCTTTTATTTCTCTTTAAATGAATAAGCCTGCAGACGTTTGTTAGTAGCAAACATATGGAGAGTGTCGACTTTCATAGTTTAACTGGATTGGGGCAATTTGGAGGTAGAAGGGGTGATAAGCGCTCTTTAGGTGGGAGGCAGCTTTCTTTCTTACTCTCCTCCCACCTCTGAAAACTACACACCAAGAGAATGGATGTTGTAAAAAAAAAAAATTATATCGTAAGCTAACTTCGGGTCTGTTTCTGAAAACTGAAAAACACAGGGACGCCTGGGTGGCTCAGTCGGTTAAGTGTCTGACTCTTGCTTTCAGCTCAGGTCATGCTCTCTCTCGGTTTGTGGGATCAAGGCACACGTCAGGCTCCACAGTGATAGCGTGGCGCCTGCTTGGGATTCTCTCTCTCCCCATCCCCACCCTCTCTCATTCAGAAAGAAAGACAAAGAAAGAGAAAGAAAGAGAGAGAGAGAGAGAGAGAGAGAGAGAGAGAGAAAGAAAGAAAGAAAGAAAGAGAAAGAAAGAAAAAGATAAAAAGAAGGAAAGAGAAGAAAGAAAGAAAGAAAGAAAGAAAGAAAGAAAGAAAGAGAAAGAAAGAAAGAAAGAGAAAGAAAGCACGTTAAAACACACACACACACACACACACACACACACACGCACACACACCACACAGAAAGGTATCGTCCACAGACCAGCTCGCCCCCTCCCAAGAGGTACAGCCAGCCAGACACTCATGCACAGACACACACATTCTCTCCCTTTGTCCCCCTCCCAAGTGGATAAAAAGTCACTCAACTACAGCAGTAAAACAGGACCGGCTGCTCCGTACGGTTTAAAGCAAGAATGAACAACTACTCACCTCTCCGATTTCGTGCTCACGAAGAACAAAACTAAGGGTGTCTGTCCTGGGCCCAGCCACCAAACGCAGGTAGAGCGGATGTTCCCGGTCTGAGAGCTTACAGGCATAGACTGGGTGAGGAGACAAGTGGCATGTGACAGAGTACTGAACCGTCCCCTGGACCATACGCCCCGCTTACCAGCCCCTCCTCCAGATCAACACAACAGCCCATGTCACCCAGCCACCAAGTCACCGTCCTCCTCCTCTTGTGACCAGAAACAGCCTATAGTGGAATGAAATCTACACTATTTCCACTGTATAGACAGCTGCACAATATACACTGCACCTTGATCAAAACGGAAATAACTCTCGGGGCACCTGGGTGGCTCAGTCGGTTAAGCGTCCGACTTCGACGGTCCGTGAGTTCGAGCCCCGCGTCGGGCTCTGGGCTGATGGCTCGGAGCCTGGAGCCTGCTTCGGATTCTGTGTCTCCCTCTCTCTCTGCCCCTCCCCCGTTCATGCTCTGTCCCTCTCTGTCTCAAAAATAAATAAACATTGAAGAAAAAAAAAAAAAAAAAGGAAATAACTCTCCAGAATGAATTTAAATGGGTCTTAGTTAGTCCCCAAACGGGCTTACAATTCATTCTGCTCCTCCTTTCAAAAAGCATCTGCAACCCCTTTCAGAAACCGTAAAAATAATACACCATCCAAAGAACACAAAATTGGAGCACTAGGAGCAAATCAGTCTACAGATCTAGAATTTTAGCAGCTGCAAATAAACCGGGCAGTCAGGATGCAAGCTCTGGTGACTTCAGGAGCACAGCTGTGTCTCCTCCCACACACTCACCCCCCCCCCAGGTACCAGCACTGCCTGCAACGCTGGAAGATTTCGCCAGCCGTCAGGGTACTATCTCAACAGGCCGCTATCACACTATTACTGTCCGTGTGTGCCACTCCAGTCCAGGTGGGCAGGCACAGCAGCTGGCAGGATAAAATGCCATCTGAGCTCTTTTACGTTATTTTGGCACTTCTGGAAACAACTGCATCGCAGGTCCTGATTTCCCTGCGGACGGAAACCCCCACAACTCTGAGCCTGGGGCCTCTTGAGGGTAGGTAGGAATCTTGGCCTGCCCCTCTTCGTATTCTGCAGGTGGCCTGTGCTCAAAACAGTGCGTGCATACCTAGCGACTAGCTGGATTCCATCCCCATGCAACTGAAGGGCAGTTCTCTCGTGTCAGGTTAGCGCATTTTCCTCCATGGCTCTGCTGGAGGCTTTACCGCCCAAAAGCACAGTGTAAGTACCCGATCGCCCACACATGGTTACCATGTGCAAACGAGCTCTTGGTGAATCACTGGATCACAGTGGTTATCGATTTCTGCTTCGAGTGCCTGCCCTCGACTACTGTGTGTTCAGGTTCACGCAGTTCTTTAATATTCTCTTTCTATCCATTGAACATGGGTATTAAGTTCAGACAGGCAGACCCCAGATCGGACTGTCATTCATCCAGCGGATTGGCCTCTGGAGAGCTACGTACCAAAATGCCCCAGCGTCAAGGCCAGTGTGGCAAGCTAAAGAAACTGAAGAACTCAGGGCTGTGCCACTCCAGGCTGAGATGTTCAGGCACACGTGTGCCTCCCACCCTCAAAGTCTCTGAGGACGCAGGCCCCCCCCCCCACGCCACTCCATGTTCGGATGCACATCAAATGTGGGATGTGCTAATGAAGCCTTCAAGCACAGAGGCATTCCTTTTCGTCCTGAAGAGCATCAAAATCAAGGCGGGGAACAAAAAAAAAAACAAAAAAAAAAAACAAAAAACCAAAAAAACGTCAAAGCTACCCCCCTGTGCACACATCACAAACTCCTCCACAAAGGCCTCCACAAAGGCCATCACATGTGGCTGCCTCGGGGCTCCTCAGACCCCCAACTAGCCAACTCAAAAATACGGAAAGCCAGCAAACATCAGGTGTGAGCCACGAGCACCACAGCTTCCAGAACCCATCCCAGGGCTCTGACACCACCGAGGTACAGACACCCAGCAGTGTCCTTTCTGCGAATGAGGACAGAGACCTAAGAGTAGAGACCTTTTCATCTCACGCGCGGCAGCATACCTTGGTCTTCCCTGTGACAACGCTTATAAAGTGCAAACTTGGCAGGGCTCTCAGTCACGAGAAACTTCTTGAGCAGGGCCTCGATCACTTCCCCCACGGTGTTCGTGCTGCTGATGTGAAGCGTGTTCGTACAGCCATTGCTACTGGGAGCAAGCTTTCCAAGGCTCGGAGAAGTCTGTGGGGGTCTGCAGAGTTCCATCTGGACTTTAATGAAGCCAGTGTAAATCCCATTTGAGTTCTGAAGCCGGAAGAGAAGCACACACTTAGTTCCGCTGACTGCAGCATTCGGCATTTGAGGGAAGCACCCCAGCAAAACAAGGGAAAGAATGTCTCGCCTTCCTTCTCTTGGTCTTTGTTTTTCCTGCTCTATGGCAGAACTTCAGTAAAGATCACCCCTGAGGGAATGATCTCAGAGGGAGGGAACACCCCCAACAAAGTGCTTCCAGAGCAAGGTCTGTAGGGCAGATGTGGGACAGAAGCCTCCCCCTGCTTTGCGCCCAGGGCTACATGTGAAAGGTCAGGGCCCATTGGAGAGGTTACAATCCCCTGGGGCAGTGGCCAGACAAATCCCAAGATGCCTTCACACATGGGGGGCCGCAGTCCGTCCGCAGCTGATGGCCAGCTATTACACAGAAAAGGAAGGTCACTGGGGGGCTGGGAGACACCCAAGTAACCTGGAGTGGTCAATGAACAACCTATTTCATTCCCAGTGGCTTTATGGTATGTCCTCGATTACCGATCTCACTCAAACTTTTGTACACAGCACACATGCCATATACAGCGTGGGGTACACGATGATGTGATCCCGGCACCTCGAGCGGTAAGATGTGCAAAACAACCCAAAGCTACAATGTGAACTACAGAGATTGTAAGGACTTGTCTTTCTGGTCTGACTTATACCTCCGTCTATATACTATTTCCTAACAGTTTTACTGAGGTATAATTTTTATTACCCCCACCCCCCAAAAAAATCACATATTTATCCAGACAACTTGTTGAGTTTAGCGTTTAACCGAGAGCAGAATTACTATTTCTTAGTTGCCAAAAATAGTAACAACGGTCTGGTCTTCGCTTTTTCTTTTTACAGCGGGTATATTTAGAAAAAGTTTATTCTAACGTTTTATGAAAACAAATCTTCAGGTGTTATATCGATAAATGAGACAGTTAAAGTCAAACATTAAAAATCTCCTTTTTGGTCCATATATTTCTTCCTTTCCACAAGGTCAACTTACAATGCCAATCCGTGTGTGTGTTCATTCCTGTGGAAAGTATTATACGACACTTAAAATTTCTATCTATGAAACGAATGGAAACCTGCATGTTTTAATCTCCCTGGCGGGAAGGGAAGAAGAAACCATGGCAGGTGGACTATTTCTCCTCTGATGAAAAACGCGTTTGAAAACAGAAATGTGAGCGTTGGAATGACGAAGCTGGGAAGCTGGGATTGTCTGTCCCACCCCCACTTCCGGGGGAGTCCGCCGGGGAGGGGTTCTTTACCGCAAGGGCTTGGATTTAAAGGCTCCTCCCCAAAGGTCAGAGAGCTCAGTAGGGCCTGTCCTAAAGGGGTCAGCCTAGTCTTTGCTCAGCTGTCAGTTCACGGTCAACAGACTGACAGGCCGAAGTCCAAGGGCCCCGGAAACCGGCAAAGGGATGGCAGGTGCCTCGAGGAAAGTCACCAAATGCGAGGACGAGGCACAGATGCCAGTCCAGTCTGCAGGCACATGAATACTGTGGCTTTGTTGCTGGCTCTCCTTGTAGTCACTAAGCCCTGGGCCCCCTTCCTCCTAAACCCTCACCCCCACTGAGCGTCAGCGTTCGGTACCACACTGTTGAAGCCCGAAACAGCAACGTGTAGGACGCTGAGCACGACCTCCCTCATCTTCCACAACAACCAGCTGAGAGAAATCTTAGCTCAAGTATATTCTGAGCCACGGGCATGAAATCCTTTTGCTGACACTTCCAAACTTATCTGCACAAGATAAAACTTATCTAAAGCCTTATTAGAATCTGAGTCACCACCTGTATGTGAAACAGACAGCGGTTATACTCAACGCTAAACATCCTTTGGAGGGGGGGGGGGGTCACAAAAACGTTTACAATAAAACTGGAAAGTGTCCACCGATGTTCCGCTACTTCAACATAGAACTTTACTTTGAAAGCTGCGGAAACACTCCACTTTACCGTCCTGCACACCTTGGCCATTCAACCTCTGCAAACGCTACTCGGAGATTTTAAAACACGTAGACTGTAGTACCAACAATTTACATTTATTTGTCTTTCGACCTGTGTCAACGTAGACAGTACTGTGGGTGCTTACCAAGGTCATCTTCAACTTGTCTGTGACTGCTAAGTTGTATTTGTGAACTTTCTCTTTGATTTCCTCTTTGCTGAGGTAATTGTGGGTTTCCTTCTCTTTCTCCACATCCTGGAAGGAAAACAAGGCATGCCACACATGAACAATCATAGAAGAAATGCAGGTAAGGCAGGATTCTTTATACAGTCCCCACAAGAACTCTGGGGCACTTCACCTCGAAACACACACGCAGACACAAACACACACACACACTCTCACTGTCAAACTCTCAGGGTCATCCACCAAGGATGGTTCTCATTCCTTCGGACTACCATCTTCCTGAGGGCTACAACTAATTTGTCAGCAGCTAATGGCAACGCTTCATTCATTATTATTTTGTGAAACTGCTTTTGCTAAATTTCCCTCTGCACAAACACCATTCTCTCAGAGTGCCTGTAGGATTGGCTATTTCCATTTATTTTATTTTTTTGAGAGAGAGACACAGAGAGAGAGCGCACACGCACAAGCAGGGGAAACGGGCAGCAGGATGGAGAGACTCTCAAGCAGGCTCCATGCTCAGCGTGGAGCCTGACATGGGGCTCGAACCCACAACTCTGGGATCATGACATGAAGCGAAATCAAGAGTCAGCCGGCTCAGCCTCGACCAACTGAGACACCCAGGTGCCCCAGGCTATTTCCATTTTAAACAATATTTAAAGACACAAACCAAAAGCTCATTAGCGAATTCTACGAACTTTACAGTCTTTACAGCTTTATACCATATTTATAAGCAAAAAGTATGGCAATTAATCATGTTAACTGGCACTAATCAATGACCTAATTACACACAACTACCACAGGGTAATTGATCTTCCAAACAAATCGTCATGTCAAGATACAAGTAGCCAGATTTCCCCTACTCACCCACTCGCAACCCATCCAGTCTCGACCCTGGCTTGGACTGTCCACACTGTGGACGGGATGATAGTAAACCCTCTTTCCACTGAAGAATTCAATAACAGTTTCTCGTCTAAAGAGCTCAAGCAGCGCGTGATATGATGTAATGGCTAGATGCAATCACAGACGGCAAGACTTCAGTGTGCTGTGACCCCCAAGAAGCCAAGCATACAAGACACCTGGCTTGTGTTGCATTTAATTCTCCCAACAACCTAACCGAGTAGACATTATTATTCCAGCTTCCAAAGGAAGTCAAGTTCTAAGTAAATTCACCTGCCAATAGAAACTTAGCGGTTCTGTGGCAGTGACAGAACTTCCCTGAAGCCTGGTTCCAAAGCCTACCAACCCTCAGTAACTCCAAATCCTGAGATCCCTCGGGAAGTGTGTGGCTTGTCTGGGGACACCTCAACTAGTTAAGAGATCAAATTTAATTTTAACCCAGGTCCTCTATGTTGCTTCCACTATCAAGAATAGGGGGCGCCTGGGTGGTTCAGTCCGTTAAGCGTCAGACTTCAGCTCAGGTCATGATCTCACGGTGCATGACTTTGAGCCCTGCATCACGCTCTCTGCTGTCAGCACAGAACCCACTTCGGATCCTCTGTCTCCCTCTGCACCCCCCCACCCCACCCCCCCCCATGCACTTACGCATGCTCACTCTCTCTCAAAAATAAGTAAACATTAAAAAAAAAAGGAGTAAAAACATAAAAAAATAACTTTACAGAAGCTTCAATGACTATTTCTAAGGAAATTCAAAACATATATTGTACCTCTCGGCTTGGCCCTGCTCTTTCCAATCCACAATTAGCTGGCCATGGGCCATAGCTGAAAAAAGATCATGAGTCTTTGTGTCGACTTTGATTTTTCAGTACAGACTGTCCAAAGACTCTTCAGAGCAAATACTAAACAGTGAACCTAAGAGATTTCCACTTCCTAACGGGTGAGATATGGCACTGGCAGAGCTAGAGGGTGCTGTGAAAACCGTGCCCAGTTCCAGCGAGACGGGGGCTCTGGTCCAGAGTCTCTCACCAACTAATACCGTGCCCTCCGCTCATTGACCTGAGGCCACTCCCTCATTTCCTAGGAAATAAAGGGACCAGAGTGAATCATCTCAACGGTGCTTCTTGACGCTAACAGGACAATTTTGCAAAAATCTGACACTGATCTCACTGGTGGGACCTATGGGGCAAAATGGTTCCATTTGAGGAATCAAGGCAACCAAAGACCCACCATTAAAAATGTACAAAGTAGCTAACTACACAAAAACCGTAGCATACGTCCACCCTAGGGGCTTACCACCTAAATAAGAGAAGGGGAAAATGGAGTGATTAAGAGCAAAGAGCAAGGTCAAGTCCATTTAGAATTTAGTGAGTTTTTTTTTTTAAGAATCTGTGTGATTTTTTAAGATTTTTTTTAAGTTTATTTATTTGGGGGGCGGGGAAGGGCTGCAAAAGAGAGAGAGAGAGAGAGAGAGAGAGAGAGAGAGAGAGAGAGAGAGAGAGAGGGAATCCCAAGCAGGCTCCACGTTGTCAGCACAGAGCCCAACGCAGGGATCAAACCCACTAACTGTGAGATCATGACCTGAGCCAAAACCAAGAGTTGCTCAACTGACTGAGCCACCCAGGCTTTCCACACCCAACATGGGGCTCAAATTCACAACCCCAAGATCAAAAGTAGTATGCTCTACTGACTGAGCCAGCCAAGTGCCCCTAGTGAGTCTTAACTGTCCCTAGGCCACCTCATGTCAGCATTCCCAGCAGCTTGAAGAAAACCGAAGGCACTAGCTGGCCTGCAAACAGAAACTCACCCCAGCTTGCCCACAAAAGCATAGCTGAGACATACTTGTGCAACAGCTACCCTTCCTTCTCAGAGATTAAAAACCAAGGAAACTGAAAGGAACAATAACAGAAAAGAGTTGGGCCCAAGGACCTCCACGATCCTTTCAAGGCAAAACACCTTGTTATTAAAAGATTAACTGGAAAGTAAATCCCAGAGAAGCAGCTAAACCCTAGAAGGCTGGGACCCTGAGTTTTTTACTGAGATATAATGGACATATAACACTATTTGTTTTAGGTGTACATCATAAGGATTTGACATATGTATATACTTCAAACCAATTAGCCCCAGTTTAGTTAACATGCATCATCACTTCACATCATTAGGATTTTTGTTTCCTGTAAGAACGGTTAAGATCTACGCCATATTTTTAAGTCAACTGACATAGCAATTGCCCACAAAGGCCACAGACCAAGGCCTGCTCACTGAGCAAATATTTACTGAGCTCCTGCTGTGTGCCAAGCGCTCGCCTGGGGGTGGGGACGTCAGGCACCACACCTCCACCCTCATGGCACTCATTGTCCAGCGAAGCCGAGTCTCAGTGAAGAATGTCAAGGAAAAAAAGCTTCTGAAATGATAAAAGCAACGCTCTGAGTGGAGTGTAGAAGCAGGGGGAAAGGCACAGAAGTCACGAGCTTAGGCTGTGAAGGACACTGGTTCCTGTTAGTATCAGAATGGGAGGAAGTCTCTAGAGCTGGAAAACTTCCAAATTGTTATCCCTTTAAGACCCCCCCCTTCCTCTCACATAGGGAAGGATCCCCCTGCCCTTCCTCCAAATACAATGTCTTTGGGAAGCCGGCCTTACGAGCAAAAAGAAGGGAAAAAACATGCAACACTGAAGGGACAAAGTAGGTACAAGGGTGCAAAAGGTAAAAATAAGGAGGAGCTTTTAAAAACCTGTGTGGCAAGTGCAAAACAGATCAAATAGTATAGACGTTAACCTTGAACTGCGATGGCAAGGACAGGAAATGGCATGGGGCGCAGCAGTCTGAAGTATCCTTATTGTTCTTGGCGGCCGAGGTGGTGACGCCACACCCAAGTACGTCTGTCTGGGCAGTTACAGGTCCTCTTTTTTATAAGCCACCTTTCTTTTATAGTCTCCTAACCCTCCAGTTTCTCAGTTCTTCCATGAAAAATTATCAACCCTAGACTCTTCCCTAGTGTGTTCATCCTGCAAGCCCAAGGGCTGCTCTGGGGTTCGCTTTGGTTCCTGGGTGGGGTCACCGAGACGTTTCTCCACCGGTGAACTTTCTCACAGGGCCACACCCTGCCTCCCAGACGCGGCGTGGCCCCATCCCATTTTAAATCAAGACTCTCTGAGAATGAACGCACCGCTTTACAAACCTGTTTATACCCTTTCTTGCTAACTCTTCTGTAATTCGACATTTTATCTCACCTTAAAATTTTAAGTCCAAAATATAACAACAGCAAAACAGAGCATCCAGGAGGACTGTGACCGCGAGCGGGAACGAGGGCTGGACCCCTTGCACTGGGGAAGGCGTGTGGCCTCCGGCGTAGGCATACACGGGTCTGATTCACAGCTGCGCCACGTCCTCGCTGTGTAACCCAAGGCAAGCTCTTTAACCTCTCGGAGACCATTTTCTCATCTCCGTAAAACGTGCAAGCCAACACGTACTTGACAGAGCTGCGACGAAAATACGATACAACTCATTATCCGACAATTCTACTGAGTGCCTGCGGGCGTCCCGGTCGGGGCCACGCACTTACGGCTAGGACAGACGGCCGTGCGCTGCCTTTCTACCTTTCCGTGGCTGACAGCCTAGTCAAGTTTGACCCACTCCCGCCCCACTCCCTCACGTGTCTTCTTTAAAAAAATAAAACTACTGACCCTTTAAAAAAGCAACTAGCACAGCTTCTCTGATTGGGTAGGGGACGCCCCGGTAGACGCACGGTGCCTGATGACAGACGCAGTAGATGGTGTCAACACCTCCCAGTCCCACGGCTCTCGTGTGGAGCTGCTCTGACTCCTGGCCGGGTTTGAGGGCTAGCGCGTGTCAGTGGGAAAGGGTGAACTTACCGGGCCAGCAGGCGCTTACTCTAAGCGACGCTAGATTCCAAACTCACGAATTCCTACTTTCAAGCTCATCTTCCGGTGGTGGCAACTGGCAGTCACCTAATGATGTCCCGAACAGACTGGGATACCCCGCGCACTACACACGGAACCAGTGCAGACCTGGGTACAGAACAAACCACAAGGACCCCGCAGGCTGTAACCGCACTGTCTGGGGGCACGGGCCCCCGCTGCAAATGGAATGCAGGGACAGCTCGAGGGGAATGGAGTGTTGGTAGTGACTTCTTTAAATTGTCCTCCTCCCAGGCTCCATTCCCACAAAGACAGCAAATAAAGTGTTGAGGACCTAACCAAAACAGAAAAATCTTCTCTGGGAGAGATCTTTCCACTGCGGTCACAGACAGACCTAAAAGCAAACCAAAGCAGGCTCGCACTTAAGCACCAGTATCAAGCAAGTGATTTCCAGCAGCTGGTGAGCAAGCAGTTAGGGGACTCCAAGGCAACTTCCAGAAAGTCCAGTTAGATGCTCCTGAACTAGGTTTTAAAGTATAACTAGCAGGGGGCGCCTGAGTGGCTCAGTCGGTGAAGCGTCCAACTCTTGTTGTCAGCTGATGTCTTGATCTCATCAAGGTCGTGAGTTCAGGCCTCAGGTTAGGCTCCACGCTGGGCACAGAGCCCACTTAAAGATTTTAAAAAATTAAAAAATAAAGGGGCACCTGGGTGGCTCTGTCGGTTAAGGGTCCAACTCTTGATTTCAGCTCAGGTTATGATCCCACAGTTCGTGGGAGCGAGCCCCACATCGGACTCTGCACTGGCAGCGTGGAGAGCCTGCTTGGGATATTCTGTGTGTGTGTGTCTCTCTCTCTCTCTCTCTCTCTCTGCCCCTCCCACTCCTGCTGTGCCTCTCTCTGCCCCTCTCGCTCCTGCTCTCTCTCTGCCCTTCTTGCTCCTGCTGTCTCTCTCCCTCTCTCTCTCTGCCCCTCTGTCGCTCCTTCTCTCTCAAAATAAATAAACTTTAAAAAACTAATAAAGTAGAATTAGCAGGGAAAAACCGTTCTGAAATGTGTTTTAGGTGTGCAGAACGGAAACCCTGTGAGGAATGTAAGAAAGGCTGTCACACAGAGCCAAACCCGCCAAGTCCTTAGAGGGTCTTTTAGGCTAGGATCGTGCCCGGTGAGAAGGGTCACAGGGGACAGTTGTGTACTTACATTAGATGCCTGTTGGGACATTCTTCACTTTTGGTACCACAACCTCTAAGATATAAAAGTAGGCAGAGCAGACGGGGGAGCTGAGTGAGCCCAGAAAGTTCTCTCAAATAAGGAGCGGCACCGCTGAGAGACAACAGCACCTTCCACAACGAGGGAAATGTCCTATAACTGCTGTCCAAAAGAAGAGTCACTAGCCACATGTGGTATCTGAGCAAGTAAAGGGAGACAATGAATTTCCATTTGAATTTTCAATAATTTAAGTGTAAGTACTTATGTGTGGCTTGTGGGACTCCACCCGGCCACGTGAATCTGGACTGTAGTGGGCGCCGTGCGAACGAACAACAAGGTGGGGAAGCCCACAAGAAAGCAACGCGAACTCTGTGTTTTAAGTAGAAAGACAACCTTTCTGGGACAAATGAAATTCTCTTCCTGAAGGAAAAAGCGACTGTGTCCAGGGGGCCTGGTGCTGCCGTTCTTGACCTTAAAAGTACAGGGTGCTGCTTGCTGCCACGTTCTCACGGCACCAGTGTTGACAATCAGCTGGGTGCCACGTCTAGAGACGCGCGCTTATCTTGGTGAACGGCCTGCTGATTCACCCTGGCCAGTCCAGAGTTTTTTCCCCTGCCGGATGAGAAGATTTTTTTTTTTTTTAACTGCGGGATATAGAGCTGGGATATATTACGTCCCATTAGGTGAGGTTCAGGGATTCACCTTGCCCATTGTAGGCTTCTCTGCACCCATAAAAGAGGTCTGCTGTTCAGGTTTCCGACGGCAAAGAAAAGGCAAGGGAAAGATGTCCCAGCCCCCTCCATCCTCCTGTTATGGAGAAACGCATCTCTGTTATCTCAGGGGAGGAAAAGCAGGTGGAGGGACGGGAGGGCAGCTAAGAGGACAAGGTCAATGCGCACAGTGCTGCCCAGCGGCCGGGTGCCAGCCTCCCCAAGAGTGCCCCCCCCCCCAGAACGCTGATCCCCCAGCATGTTCTGTGGGCAGAAAGGGCGCCGCCGCTCCTCTCCTCCCTCTCCCACCCCCCTGGCGAATCCCAGAGGGACCGAGATCTGAGAAGACCTGAAGGTTTAAAACGAAACAACACAACACACACACACAAAAAAACCCTGTATCAGTACACAGCAAGAAAACTTTGAAGAAAACGGGCCTGTCATAATGTTGTAACTGGGACATTCGTTAATTATGAGCAAATGGGTACATTACACAAGAACAGATACTTCTTTTCTTAATTATTCACTTAGTGAGTAGATTCTGTACTCAATTCTGGGATATTAGCACACATGAACCACATCTGTTGAACTTGACAATTTTAAACAACTTCTTTGTCCCAAGGCTACTTGTTAAAACAAGAGAACAGCACGAGAGAGTCGATGTGGGCATTTTAGAGGAGTTTTTAAAAAATGGGCTTCAAAAATAGAAGCAGGCAGCACCCTTATAAGGATGGAACACCATACTAGGCTCGTCTTCCATGCACTTGAGAGAGAGGTCAATGTGCCACCCACTGCCTTTAAATTCTCCCAGCCTCACCCCTTCCACTCCGCCACGAGCCACTGTGCCCTGAGAGCACCTTGTGGGCCGCCTCCTTGAGGCCCACCCCACCCAGGAAGCCATCCTAGCCACAAGAGCCCTCACTCACCCCTGTATGTTAGGAACCCCTGGGGTACCCCATCCCTGCCGATTTAGCACTCACCGCACACACCTCCACGGTTTGCTGTTTCCTATGTCTGCTCCTGCCTCCCCGTGATCTGACAGCATTTTTAAGTCTTCCACTCACTCTGGAATACAGTGCTGGAACTAGCTCTATGTTGGGGGGGCAGGGAGGGGGGGGTTCCTTTTCAACTGATTCTATCTGGTCACAGAGCCCGCATCTACAAGATTGCATTTGCAACCCAGCCTCGCAACATCTTATCTGCACGAGGTTTTCTGTTTGCTTCTCCAAACTAAATGAATCTGCAAGGGCACACAAAAGGCCTTTATAACAGCAGATACAAAGTTTTACACGCTTCTGTTATGCATCTGCACCATCAAAGGAGACAGTCCTTCAAAGCCTGCCCCTTAAATACCCTCACACACCCGAGGCAGTGAGAGCAGGCACGGGCCCAGGATGTTAATAAGATTAATTGCAGTTGTGATCCACACGAAGAGAGTCCCATCTGGGCCTTCCATGACCTCACTTTTTAAACCCCCTGGTTCCCAGTCCGCAATACCCTATATGGCTGTGCTTTCAAAACCCGGGTCGCGTGCCAATCGTCAAACAGCCACTCGTTTGTTTGGAGCCAGAAAACAAAGTTGGAGGTGGACGAGTCTCCTCAGAGTGCCCCAGCCTGAGCGCCCAACCTCAAGGGGTACCAGATTAGACCCAACCTCAGCAATCCCAGTTTGACGTGCTTTCAAAGGGAGTCAATTAAGATGCTGTTCATTTCTGAAAGGTGATACATTTTCACAACTGGTTTAACTTTCTCAAACTCTAGGCGAGCTAGGTAAGAAAGAAAGAAGACTATTACAGCCCTCAGAGCCAAGCACATCCAAATCCAGCTAATCAGCTCTGATAATTAGAAAAACAACATGGCTGCAGGTGAGTCAGCAGGCCTGCCTCAGGCCCAGCTCTCTGAGGTCTCAGAAAGGAAGCCGCAGTGGATTCTCAGGTTTCCAAAGGAAGGTGGGTCCTCAAGGAGTTTCCCTGATTATTAAGAGAACATTGGACTATGGTCCCTGTCCTTTTCAGCAGTGAGTTTCTAACATTTTTGTCTTCATTTAAGTAACCTCTACACCCAACGTGGGGCCTGAACTCACGACCCCGAGATCAAGAGCTGCACACTTTTGTAACTGAGCCAGCCAGGTGCCCCAGTTTTCTAATATTCTGTATTATCTATACCACTGTCCTAATCAAGTACCTACAAAGTCAGTCCACTGAGTATTAGGAAAATTAACTGGAACAATAATATGAGCGATCGCTGAGAAGCCAGGAGAGAAGAAAGACACTACAATGGCAAACGGTGACACAATGTCCACCCTAAATTCTAGATTAAATCATCTCACTGCTCAAGGCTCTAAGGGTCATTCAGCAGCCAGCCACTTCCTTTGGCTAAGAGCAATTACAATTGTGGCCTTGGAGCCCATCGTCACTAGTTCAGGTTAGCCCAGGGGCACTAGAGGCTCTTCCAAAGGTCAGATCTTGTGACTTCCACATCATTTGAGTGGTCATGGACCCCTTGTAGCTTGGCTGTAAGGGGAGGTAGGTTCCGGAGAAAGGAAACGAGCAGGCTCATTTGGAAGTGAGCCAGACGGGAAGCGCGAAGGAATGCTGAAGCCACCAGGACGGGGCAGGTGGAGCCCATCTGGGAAGCTGAGCGGGCTCCAGCTCCACCTACGGCGGGAATGTGAAAGTCAAGGGCAGAGGCTTACAAGCAAATAGGAGTCGTCACCTAATCTGAACAGGGACAGAGTGTCTCAAGAAAATCAGAAGTGCCTATAGGCCAGCACTCCAAGAGAAGTGATCAGAAGCAAGCTTATCTAAAAGATACCTGGTGTTCTTCCTTGCCATCTCTAATAGGAGTCTAAGTTGCCACCACATAAAAGATTTGAAAGCAACTTAAAGTTCTATGTTTTCATGTAACACAATTAAAAAGTGTGGATGACAATTTGTTGAGGAAGAGAATGTCCAGGAAGTCACATTTGACTCCTTAGGGTCTGGATTTGCAAATCCTCTATTCTTACCCAGTGTAGCCTTACTAATGCACTAGTCCAAACACACTTGTAAAGCTCCCTCTCATATCGTCTGAGTAATAGGGAGAGACTCGTCGGTCCTTTCAGGCCAGATGTCCAGACCACGAAAGATTTTAATTAGACAAACTTAAAAGTCTGAAGGGGGATGCAAGCTTCAGCTATTTTCTATCACTCTTGTTCCCGTCCCCCCATCCCCTCTCCTGAGGTCTCCTTCTCTATGCTCCACTCGAGGTGGCTCTTTTAAGTCTGTTCCTAGCCCTTAAAAGGCTTAGCTGAAGTACTACTGTGTGTATGAGGAACTCACTCTTCTACACCACAGGCAATACACAGAGGACAGAGAAAGATACCCCACTGCTGCCCTCCGTTCTCAGAAAGACACCTGTACCTCCAGCTCCACCTCAGCGGCCCCAGGTTTTGGTTTCATCTGAGGAATCACCTTCCTCCTTCCTACCAGGGAGGCGAAAGCACTCTGGAGTAATTAAAAGATGATAGAGCAATTCAAATAAAAATCTGGTGGATTATTACCTCGAAGGGTTTCACCCAGGAATTTGTAAAGACACTCTTTTTCTACAGAAATCCGCTCCTGCCCTCCTGCTTAGTTGTAGATGGGGTGAGAACCACAAAAGTCACAGGAAGTGTGTCAGGGATACAAGGCTGGTCACAGTCAGAGGTGTGGGGTGAGTTAGGACACCCAAAGAATGACAGAAGAGAGCCCAGGGAGGCAGAACCCCGTGCAAAAACGCCCAGGGGCCTGGCGCTCCTGGCCAACCTCACCCACCTCACTGAACCCAACCCCAGCAGTAGTGGGGTAAAGCAGCACCACTGCCTTTGAGGGTTCTGGCAATCTCTGAAACAGTTGACCTTTCCCTACACTTGGGTGGGGGGGAGGCCTTCGGGATACACCGCCCCCCCCATTCTGCTTCTCCTTTTCTGCCCACTCTTCCAAAACAGGACAGAATTAGCCCACCCAAATCCCTAGGAGGGGCTGAGGCGGGGAGGAAGGTAGTCAGCAAAAGCCCTTAGTGAATCTTGTCACCAAACCCCAGACACCGTGCCACCCTCATCACAACCTGACTCGGGATTCTTAGAATAAACCCAAAATTGGGTACCACTATTCTCCCTATTTTGCAATTGGAAAACAGAAGCTTACAAGGACATGAGGTTGGTTCGTGTAGAAGCTAAGTAAGGGTTGTGCCGGGTCCATCTGATTCAAAGCCCATTAAGCCAGGAGGAGGAGGAAACAACCAACCATGTGCTGGGACAGAGAAAGTGAGTTGAGAGACCCTCAGGTCTAGCACCGCTGGCTCCTGGAGGCTTAGTTGTTGTTTTATTTATGAGAGAGACAAAGAGAGAGAGAGAGGGAGGGAGGGAGGGAGGGAGGAGAGAATCCTAAGCAGGCTCCACACTGCTAGTGTGGACCCCCACGCAGGGCTCGAACTCACGAACTGTGAGATCATGACCTGAGCTGAGGTCAAGAGTCAAGACACTTAACCAACTGAGCCACCCAGGCACGCCTGCTTAGTTGTTTTAATACACTGTGTTCAACTTGAATTGGGGTGGGGGGCGGCTACCAATACAACCCAGCAATTTATCAGGGAATTAGTAATCTGGCCAGGACCACAGAGAATTCGTTTAAAAATCAGAAACTGTATTCCCAGCATTAAGAAAATCGCTAAGTAGGGGCGCCTGGGTGGCTTGGTCAGTTAAGCGTCCGACTTCGGCTCAGGTCCATGATCTCACGGTCCGTGAGTTCGAGCCCCATGTTGGGCTCTGTGCTGACAGCTCAGAGCCTGGAGCCTGTTTCAGATTCTGTGTCTCCCTCTCTCTCTGCCCCTCCCCTGTTCATGCTCTGTCTCTCTCTGTCTCAAAAATAAATAAATAAACGTTAAAAAAAAATTTTTTTTTTAAAAGAAAATAGCTAAGTAATACTTCCAAATGTCAAGATGGACCATATAGGAGCTGTTAACATGAAGCCTACAGAAGAGTTTTTAATGGGAGGAGAAAAAAAAAAAAATCAGAGGAACTGTACATCCACTATGACAAACTATGTGCCTGTTGGAAAAATGGAGTCACTTTTGCTAAGCCCAAGTCACCAAACTAAGATTTCATACCTAACTTACAGTTTCAGCTCCCCCTGCCGCTCCCCCCCCCCCCAGTGGAACCTCAAACTAGTCAACTTGGAATTAATTACCTGGTCAGCACTAGTGAAGTCAGCAGCATGATAGATCCCCGCTGTCCCCTAAAGGAAGGGGACCTTGCCACAATCTGCTTTTTGCTTTTGTAACTTCCCCGTTAGTGTCCCCTACGCCCTGCGTGCCCCGCCCCAACCCCTGAAAACCTCTCATTTTGTACAGCTCTTTGGAGCTCCGTTCTATCTGCCAGATGGGATGTTGCCCAATTCATGAATCATTGACTAAAGTCAATAAGATCTTATAAAATTTACTCCGTTGAACTTTGTTTTTTAACATGCCTCAAAGACTAGAAAGAAAGATTCCAAAATGTTCACGGCGCTTATTGCCAGTCTGGTGAGGTCGGAGACGGTTTCTTCTTTCTACACAACACTTTCACAAAATTTTCAAAAACTTCTCTGAGGTCCGCATAACTGTTAATCATTAATCGGGGTGGGGGCAGGGCGGGGCAGGAATCTAGCAAGGAAATAAAAGACTTCCACGTATAAAAAAAAAATTCAAAATAACATTAAAAACAAAAGTAAACACAATGCAATTCAGCCCCCATCAGCATAAATGGACACACTTTGATGTGCTGACTGCGCCTGGGGGGCAGGCCACCTCTAGATAAACAACCCCACAGTAAGAACAGAGGCACCAGTGTGGCAAGGCTGTTATCCATTTTTCCTAATGTTGGCAGCCAGCTGCACAGACACCAACGTAGGAAGTTGCTAGAGAGCAAACCAGAGATCTCCTAGGTAAAAACAGGCTTGCAGTCTGGGGAATTAAAAAAAAAAAAAAAGCCCCTCCAGCCACTCATAAAAACGAAAACCTGCTACTGCCAAAGACTGTCAAAAAGAAAGCATAGGTTTTTAACGTCACTCGACCAAGTCAACAATTTATAAATTAAAAGCGACTCTCCAAAAAGTTGGGGGGGGGGCAGGGGGGTTCAGCATTTCAGTCGTCTTTGTTGTGGAGGAGTGTTCGTGTGGTTGGTATAACCTGAGGGTTCACACACCCTCCAGCTCTGTTTTCCTCCAGGCTTGCACAGGAAGCCCAAGGCCCGGAGGAAGTGCCCTCCCGCCCCACCTTTCCTCAGTGCTGGGGGGTAGGGGGAGGGGGGGGTCAGGGACCCAGCCGGCTCCACCAGCCACCAGCCAAGACCAGGTCGGCATGGCCTGCAGGGGGGCGGGCAGGGAGCTCTGCCTGCCAAGTGTGGGCTGGAAACACACAAAAAGCAGAAAGCAGACTTGAGGGGGAAGAAGAGAAACCGAACGTAGTTGAAGGAACATATCGTTAAGCATCAGGGGTCGAGACAGATGTGTGTGGATCACAGTGGCGTGGACACTGCTTCAGAGCAGCATTCACTAACCTGAAGACCTGGACAGGAAGCAAGTAGCGGACACGGAAAGAGGAGGTCACCGCACAGTGTTCCAGCCCGGATGTGCGCCTGCTTAGAGCTGCATTCTTCTCCCTGTGTGGGGCATCGCCTGCAGCAACCGTGTCCCTGAGGGCCCGGCACAGACTGTTTCATCCAGGACCCCTCAGGAAACATGGAGACAGGACTCCATCACATTCCACATGTTCTAGACCAGCTCCCCTGCCCACAGATCTGAATGTTTCCCCTCTCACCCTTTCACCTAGCCCACCAATGCCCCCCAACCAGGAACCTTTTAACAGTCCACTCGTACGTTTAACAAAACAAGTTTAACACAACAAAAGACTTAAAGAAAGTCCTGGAAAAGAAGTACGAACACTTAAGACTTGAAAGGCATTTGTTCCCCAAAGTTAAACAGGCCACACTGTTCAGTTCCTGACTACAAATCAATTCCAGGTGTGACACAAGTTCTTCTACGGTGGATAGGACACATGAAATTCTTTCCAATTTAACACTGTACTTCCTTAGGAACAACTGTTTTCCTCCCAAAATATCAAATTTACAATACTCAATTTCCAGGACGCCTGGGTGGCTCAATCAGTTGGGCGTCCGACTCTTGATTTCGGCTCAGGTCATGATCTCATGGTTTCAGGAGTTCGAGCCCCGCAGAGGCTCTGTGAAGCCTGCTTGAGATTCTCCCCCTTTCTCTGCCTCTCCCCGCACCCCCATCTCAAAATGAATAAGCTTAAAAAAAAAAAAAAACCTCAATTTCCAAGTCCCACTCTGAGAACCACCTCCCCATCACCAAGTTTCCCCGAGACTCTAAGCCAGGATTTAAGAGAGAAAGAACTCGTGGACAGGCCTGGGGAGATTTGCATTGCTGATTAGGGGGAAATGGAGTACTGGCCCAGGCTATTAAACATGGGTTAGATCTACTGTAACCCTCCCAAGAGGCCTTGAGGTAGGAAGTTAAATCCCATTGTTCAGATACATAAACCAATGCAAAGGTCACAGAGGTAGTAGCACGTGAACATGAGGCCTGGCCAGCTCCAAAATCATGCCCTTTCCATGCATTCCAAATGGCTTCTAAAGCCCAGGAGAAAAATCTGTTGCCAACTAGCTGTGTGACTTTAAGAAAGGATATCACCTCTGTGGGTGCCATTTTCTTACCTCTTAATAGAAAAGGAAGGCTTCCTGTCTCCACCCATGAGCGTGCCTCCTCAACAAGGGAGGAGAACAGCATCAGTGGGTCCGGAAGGAGAAAGCAGGAGTGCACGCGGAGTCCCCCTGTCCCTCTGTCCTCAGCTGGGGGCTAACGTTCTGCGCTCACCCTGCAGAGGGGGCTACTACCCCCAGCAGAGCACCGGAGGCCAGCCTTGGGAAGGCCCTCTGCCCATAAGAATAAGCCACATTCTGCACACCAGCTTCCTCTGCCGTCAGCCATGAAGGCAAACTTTGGCCTCCACCTTCCTTACCCCAGTCTTCCTTCTCGACTAACTGATCCAGAACTCAGGCCGGGAAATGGGGTGGCACATGGTCCTCCGAGAATATACCAAGAGCTGTAAAATGAGAACATTTCTAAGACCGAAATTCTACTTCTTAAAAGAGAAGCCAGGACCCCTCCCTTCAAGGAATTTGTAACACAAAGGGCACACTTTCGCACAACTGGAAAACAGTTTCAGAAACGGACAAATGCAAACTGTTGACCAAGTGTACCTAACTTTCACCAAGTCAATGTTTCCCATATGAGGCAGGGAAACCACATTTTTGGAAAGCACAGACAGTATTTTACAAACATAAACACACCTCAGAAAGGCCCAGTGCTATCTACGGCCCAGGCAGAGGAAAGGTAGGCAGGGAGGTGTTCTCAGGAGCCTCTCGGTCAGGCAACGGGCTTCTGTCACTACACCCTGACCCTGGCCACGATTCCGAGCCACTCCCAGCCCAACTAGCTTCTCTCCCCCTTTCTCTTCCGTTCCCACTTCCTTAATTTTCATGTGAAGAGACAGGTCTCTTTGTCAACACCACCAACAAATAATATTTCCCTTTCTTTCTGCTCAGTAAATGGACCAACTTTTTAACGGTGGACAAATATTTGTTAGGCGCCTAAATATTAAGCAAATAGTTGTATGAGGCACTGGGATAGAACAGCGAGCAGAGCACAGGTTCTGCCCTTCGGGGTAGGACAGGGGTGGGACACGGAAAGCTGAGCTATTGAGAACGACAGGTGAGATGAAAGAGAGCACAGGAGGGGTGCGGGGGCGGGGGGGGGGGGAGGAGGCGGGGGGGGGGGCTCAGTCTGTTGCTTAAGCCTCCAACTCTTGATTTCGGCTCAAGTCGTGACTGAGCCCCTTGTGGGGGTCCGTGGTGAATGCAGCCAGCTTGGGATTCTCTCTCTCTCTCTGCCCCTCCTCCCCACTCCATCTCCCCCACCCCCGCCCCCTCACTCTTTCTCTCTTTCATAAGAAAAGAAAGCACAGGAAACACCTTGGGAAGGCCTCCTGGAAGAGTGAGCCCGAAGCTGGAACTCACCTCAGGTACTTGTAAATTTTTGTATAAAAGATAAAGTCATTCCTAGTTTGCATCCCCCAAACATGTTACCCACAGCTCGTAAAACGACAGAGAGAAGCGGCTAGAGCACCTGATGGAAGGATTTAGAAAACCAGACTACATAGCTCAAATCAGCTAATTTTAGACAGAGAAAATACTTGCTGTGCTAACGAGTATTTTTAGAAGTCTGTTTCAGTTAACCACTCTGAACGTCTCAGAAGACAGAAAAAAGAAAGGAAGAAATTTCAAATTCACATAGCAAGCAAATGGTTTTCCTTCCTTTGTGCTCCAGCTCTTTCCTCCTAAACAGAAAATAAACAGCACTCTGTAACGAATTCCATTCTATGCCTAAACACTGAAGGTATTTGCTTAGCACTTAGGGAAGAAAGTTCACTACAGCTATCATTTCGCGTTGCATTTCTTGAGGGGGGAAAAAAAAAGCACTGAACAATGTAAAAGAGTATGAGCAATAGGCAACAAATTAGCACAAAATGGTAAATTTTCCTTCCCTTCCCCAAATCACCCAACAGCTTAAACAACACTTCATAACCTGACAGCAATCCCAAGCCTACCCACTAGCCTCTTAAAGCCTCTGGCCCAGCCCAAGAGCAAACCAAATTCCAAAGTTTGGGATGGGAAGTTCCAGAAAGCTCAGCTTTCACTACACACAGTGGCACCTGCTTATTTTCTGCAAAAATACATCAGTCTTGGAGATCTGAACTGGACCGCCCAATGCCCTGCCGCTCCCTTGTCAGATCTGTAACAAACTCGGCCTTATTTTCTGAAAACACCCATGAGGAACCCAACAGACAGAATGCTCCCCATTCTTGGGTTCCTGCCAGTCAGTAAGTCTGCAAGGAAAACAAAACAGCTCACTTTGAAATGGTCACTGCTATTACTTTCAAATGGTGGTGCTATTCACATTTTTCCCATTCATTCGACAGAGATTAAATGAGTGCCCAGGACTGCGCAAGGTGCTTCGGGAAGATTCAAAGATAGACCCTGCCCTTGAAGAGCCCAGGGAAGGGGAAGACGCAGGCGAAACGGCGCTGGCTGGTTTCTGGGGAATGGCTTCCCGCTCAGCAAATACTATGCATGCTACTATGTGTCAGACGCTAGGGCAAATGTGGTCCCTGCCCTCCGTGCACTCAATTCCAGCCCTCTGTAGGGAGTGAACGTTATTTATTTTGCAGAACCATTTCTCCATTGCAGACATGATGACCCTCTACCCCTCTATCCCTAAGCATGAATCTCTGAGGAAGGCCATTCTCCTACATAATCAAAACCACCTCCATCATACCTAAGAAAAATCGGTAAGAACTTCTTACTATCCCTTTCATAGTAAGAGTTCCCCATCTGTTCCAGAAATAATCTTTTACAGCCATTTTTCATCTACTCAAGGGGCTCATATTGGTATGTTATGTCTCTTTGGTCTTATTTTAAGAAAAACTGTTAAATCAACTTCTCTCCATATTCACTAAAATGTCAACATTCAAAGAGGAAGCACAAAAGGAGACAAAAAATAATGTTGCAGTCTAGAACTTAGAATCTTCCTTTCCAGGTAACTAGAGTATCAGGTGTATCAAAAGTTCTAAATTGCTAGGTGTAAGGACAGCCAATTGCTGGTTCACCCCAAGTTCCCAGCTGCCTGGAGAACCCCAACATCAGGAATCCCGAAGACGGAGAAGGTGACACACATCGTGACCGTCTCAGGCCTGCCCAGAGCGTCTGGCGACCAAGCTGTCTGCTGTCACTTTCCAGCCTACTTCCTTCCCTACAGAACAGAGATTACAGGCCCGGCTCTCTCGTTCCTGTGGGAACTAACAGCCATAAGCCAGTTGTTTCCCGGGTGGACAGATCAATTTAGAGGAAAACACAGAAACTCTCCGGGAATTTTCAGGGAGACCATGCAACTACACCCAACCTGTGGGATTCCGTTCAACTGGCATTCGAAAAACCCAATACTGTGTGCATGAAGCACGGTTAGCCTTTGTAGGGGCAGGCAGAGCAAAGACCTGGCTGCTGTCCCGCAAAACACTGAACTGCTTCCAAAAGAAAGTTCTTAACTGCCAACTGTTATCAGCAACCTCCCATGACTTTTTAACTCATGCTGTCTGGACCAACAAAAAGTGATCTCTTAACATTTTTCTTTCCTTACTTTTCTTACTTTCTAAATCTCTTAATCGGCTTCTTGTCAGCAAAAGGATCATCACAGAAATACATGCCCTCAGAGAGTCCCTGTTCCGAGCCACCGGGGTAACTAACACACAGGAAGCCCTTCACAGTGTCAGGCTGCCTACGGTCATCATCATTCCCACGACAGCGATTGGCAGCATTCTGTTTTAAGATTTTATTTTTCTGGGGAGCCTGGGTGGCTCGGTCAGTTAAGCGTTCGACTTTCAGCTCAGGTCACGATCTCGCGGTCTGTGAGTTCGAGCCCTGCGTCGGGCTCTGGGCTGATTGCTCAGAGCCTGGAGCCTGCTTCCGATTTTGTGTTTCCCTCTCTCTCTGCCCCTCCCCCGTTCATACTCTGTCTCTCTCTCTGTCTCACAAATAAATAAACGTTAAAAAAAAAATTTTTTTTTAATAAAAAAAAAAAAGATTTTATTTTTCTAAGTAATCTCTACACCCAACACAGGCTGGGACTCACAACCCCGAGATCAAGAGTCGCACGCTCTACCAACTGAGCCAGCCAGGTGCCCCCGCTTAGCAGTATTATTAAAGCCAGTGTTTAACGGTAACATTAGATTAAAACTGAACATTAAAGGGGCACCAGGGTGGCTCAGTCAGCTGAGCATCCAACTCTTGATTTTGGCTCAGGTCATGATCCCAGGGTCATGGGATTGAGCCCCATGTCGGGCTCTGTGAGGAGTAAGGAGCCTGCTTAAGATTCATGCTCTCTCTCCCACTGCCCCTCCCCACCCCCAGATAAAAAATAAAAATAAAAATCTAACATAGGGGCGCCTGGGTGGCTCAGTTGGTTAAGCGTCCGACTTTGGCTCAGGTCATGATCTCACGGTCGGTGAGTTAGAGCCCCGCGTCGGGCTTCTTGCTGACAGCTCAGAGCCTGGAGCCTGCTTCAGATTCTGTGTCTCCCTCTCTCTCTGCCCCTCCCCGGTTCATGCTCTGTCTCTGTCTCAAAAATAAATAAACATTAAAAAAAATTTTTTTTTAAATCTAACATAAAAATTAATGTTTATCAATGGGGCAACCTGACTGAGGGCTTTCAAAGTCAACATCAGGAATGAACAAATTTCCTTCCTCACAAAAGCCAAATCAACCAGATTTAATTTTAACACCTACCTTGTGTCTGACACTTACACCTACATTAACCCATCAAATCATCGCCACCACCTTTTGAGATCATTACATTTACTTCACGTGTGAGAAAACAGAGACGCACTAAGATTAGCCTCAAATTTTATGCAATGGTTGAGAAAGAGGCTGACATCTAGATCCATGCTAAACTTTCCACTGTACTTCATTGCTTTTCTAATTGTAGAGGATATTTTAGCTCGCAAAATACCATAACCAACAGAGAGCACTGTGTCTTTTAATTCTGGGCCTCTGATTTTTTTAGGGAGAGGGGATAGTTCTAATAGTTTCTTTTTTTTTTTTAAAGTTTATTTATTTTGTTAGAGTGAGACAAAGATCATGAGTGGGAGAGGGGCAGAGAGCGAGAGGGAGAGAGAATCCCAAGAAGGCTCTGTGCTGTCATCACAGAGCCCAACGCAGGGCTGGAACTCACAAACCGTGAGATCATGACCTGAACCATCAAGAGTCGGATGCTTTAACCAACTGAGCCACCCAGGTGTCCCTGTAATATCTTCAGTGGACATTTATTTACTATTAAAACTGACTTGGTGACCACTGCTAAACTGGGGCAGACATGATGTATAGAGAACTGAAATAATTAGCAGTAACCTTCAGTAAAATTTAATTTTTTTAATACCAGTAGTAGAAATCCTTATTTCTTTTTTTTTCTATTTTTTTAAATTTTTTTTTAATTTATTGTTGAGACAGAGGGAGACACAGCATGAGCAGGGGAGGGGCAGAGAGAGAGGGAGACACAGAATCCGAAGCAGGCTCCAGGCTCCGAGCTGTCAGTACAGAGCCCGACACGGGGCTCGAACCCACAAACCGTGAGATCACCACCTGAGCTGAAGTCGGATGCTCAACCGACTGAGCCACCCAGGTGCCCCAATCCTTATTTCTTAAACTAAAAAAGCATCACTGAGAATGAGAAATTGATGGTATACCATCACACAGAATAAGCTCACATCCCTGAATGGAATTCCGTTACTCTCCAAAACCCATATTTAGTCGCTCAATAAGATATGGCTCAAGTTTAGGAAAAGCACTGTTCTTGTCTTTCCATCAATCAGCATGCACCACACCTTTACTACAGTCTCTTATCCTCATCCCTTTATCGAAGTACATTTTTAGAAACTTGACTGTACTTTGAGAATGTGCTTGTTCCTTTCGCCTATTGATTCAACAGACGTTAAGTAACACACAGCCTCTGTTACATACATTAACCATGGCTCCTGCCTTAAAAATCTATTCCTCCAAATGGCCGCAAGGGCTGAAAGGGGAAAAAAGATGAGAGAGTGGGAAATCGGGAGGAGGAGGGTCCATATCATATTTGTGCTCCAAATCTAACACTTGCGTAATTACTGCTTCTAGCACCAGGCACTTTTTCCAAGAAAGTGGCCCCTCTGGTTTCTATTTAAAACTTTTGAGTTTTATAACAGGAGACAATAGCTAAACAGTGTTAACATATAATGACTAAAATTTATTGAATGCTTGACACTATTCTAAGCACTTTCCAGGATAGATCCAAAGACCACACATACACGTACCTCTCAAACCCTTCGTTACTAGAACCTGCACTCCCAGCCAGGCAGGATCAGAACCCACCACTTCCTCCCGAAAACACCATGCCAGGGGCATCAGGGAAGTTCCACCTCAACAAAGGGACAAGTTCTGGCCTCCAACTGGAGTATCAAGATCCATTACACATGGAAACAACATGCAGCTACATTACAGGTTAAATAACTGAATTATTTCCTCCTTTCCCCTAACACCTGCACACATACACAGACCTCTTTCACGCTTGTACTCTTTTCTCCTTGGTACCTATCACTACTTAATGTATCATATATTTCAGGCAATTATCTTGTTTATTACTGCCTTCTGAGCTCCCTGTGGACAGGGCATTCTTTTCTCTGTTTTGGTGTCCAGTACCAAGGGCAAGGCCTGGCATGCAGGTGATGCTCCACAAACACTGCTGAATGAAAGAAACAGACAGGTTTTGGTGGGTACACCATCAATGGAGGTAGCCTGTTACGCATCAAGTCAATCACATAATTTTATCTAAAGAACGCTATTATTAATGAGTAAACCAAGTTGAGCTTGTTTGTCACGGCTACAATTCCAGTGCATCGTGGAGCCAGAATCTGAACCCAATGCCTACCACTGGAGGGCTCTTCCCTTGTACAGAAAGCCTTACCGATTGCCCCAGATTTAGAAACAAACCCCGAGAACACACATTCGCAAGTCCAGGGTTGCTGCAGCATATTCTGTTGACTTCAATGGGTTGGTTTGTTGTTGTTGTTTAAGATTTTATTTTTAAGCTCTACCCCCAAAAGGAGCTCCAACTCACAGCCCCGAGATCAACAGTCCCGGGTTCCAACGACGGGTGGCCCCTGTTGACTCTAACATTGAACAAATGCAAAATAAAGCTCCTTGTGCACCCATGGAGAAGACAGGAAGTTGACGGGGTAAGGCCAGGTGACTGCCTCCCAAACCCTCCACATTCAAGAGACCAGGCAGGAGGCAGGAAAAGGACAGTGGTATACCCTGACAAGCCCCTCTCCAAACACATCCTCCAAAGCAGAAGGGGTGGCTAGGCTGGATGAAAGCACACCAACAGGGAATCAGCTTGCTCAGAACACACGCAGCAGCTATCCTGAAACAGAATGCCTGAAAGCAAGAGGTTTTCCAGGAACGTCTTCATTTTTTTCCTAACTTCCAAGTATTGTGCATTGAGCATGTATTATCTTAGTCACCAGGGAGAACATATTTTAAAGACGTTTCCCTGCATTTAAAATATAAAATAAATGACAGTATCATAGCCTGTTTAAAAACAAAAACAAAAAAAAAAACGCAAAAGAAATGATTTGTGACCTACTCCTTGAAGGTCAAGAAATCAGATGAATGACCAAGTAGAAACTTACTTAAGAAATATGAAATTGTATCTGTCCCTAACAGTACCTGGCCAGGTTTAGGCAACAGTTTCCTTATAATACAAGCCAAGGTAGACTCAGTATTCATACCCTTAAACACAATAAGACAGCTCTTTCATAATTTCCTTTTAAATGCCTATTACAACAGCTTCTAAATGTAACTGCGAATGATAATGGAATTAGCAAGTGGAAAGAAGTATTGCTTTTAGTGTAATTATTTTCTAGTGTCCCTTTTCTAGGGGGAAAAAAAACAGAATTTGTTTACAGGAGCATTGTTAATAACACCTAATTCTTAGCGTTTTTCATTCCTTTTTTTAAAGTTTATTTGAGAGAGAAAGCGAGCGTGATGACAGAGGGGCACAGAGAGTGGGAGAGAGAGAATCTCAAGCAGGCTCCACAGAGCCCCACAAAGGGCTCAGTCTCATGAACCGTGAGATCATGACCTGAGCCAAAGTCAGGCGCTTAACCAACTGAACCACCCAGGTGCCCTAGCATTGATTTTTCTACACTTCCTTTCAAAATTTGCTCTATTCTGAATAAGTGCTTTTCCATATGGAAAAGTGACAGGGAAATAAAGACTGATTTACTTACGACATTCACAAACAAATCAAATCAAAATAAAGTACTCCACAAAAACTGATGCCTCCCTCATCCAGAAGTGAACTTCAAGTGGGTGTAGGACATGACTGGGAATTCAGCACAAGAGCTAGGGACCCAGTTTTTCTAAGCCTGTCCAGTTTGCGTGGACTTCTTCATTACTAAGCAAGTGACCACAGTTGGGGTTTCGCTTAAGAGGAACTAATCTGATCAGGAAATTACTTTGTATTTCAAGCTGTTCCAAAAATATCACATCCTTGCCTCCCTTCACCTCCCTGCCTCCTCCCTCACCTCCTCCTCCTCCCTGGTAAAGAATTTATTTAACAGATGAAGACCGCCTCTGAGAATGAGCTCTCCCTAAAAACACTGACAGCATATAAAGTGTGTTTTGAAACTAGACTGTCCAAGCTCATGATCAATGATCCATCAGATTTTCATGTTTCCCTTCCGTCATTTGTTCTTAGCAAATCAATTTTCAACTAATTATATATTGCTTCTGTGCTACAGACTGAATGTTTGCATCCTCCTGATACTTGTATGTTGAAGTGCTAATCCTCAGTGAGATGGTATTAGGAGGTGGGGTTGTGGGACTTGATCAGGTTCCTGAGGGATTAGTGCCCTCAGAAAAGACTCCAGAGAGCTCCTCCGCCCCTGTGAGCACCAGGGAGGACACAGCAAAATACTACTGTGAAGCAGGAAGCAGGCCCTCACCAGACACCCAATGTGCACGGCCCTCGTCTTGGCCTTCTAAGCCGCTAGAACTGTGAGACATAAAATCCTGGGGTTTATATGCCACCCAGTCTACGCTATGTTGTTACAGGACACTGTAAACATGTTTCGCTTCGGGTTTGTATTCTTGTGTCCTCCACTGACTGCCCCGTCAGTTCCTGAAGGAACTAGCAGGGTGTCTGGCCTTGTATTGCCCCTAGGAAACAGGAGAGCCGTCAGGTAAGTCTGCCTCTTCCTCATCCTGGTGGCTCCTCACAAAAGTGCACAGCTCCTCTGGCACCATGAGGACTTCTTTCTTCCATGATGAATTTTCAGGCTATAAACAAGTCTTACTCTTCTACTGACACTGTCTTTTTTAAGAGTGCATCTGTGGGCATCAAATGTCAGCTATGTACTGATTTGACTACTTTAAACCGGGTTCCAGACATTTCACTGCCACCCCCAAAATACTACCTAAATAGTGCCACCCACACTTACTACCACAGATGAGCACACTATGCGATGGGACACTTGGCAAAAAGCAAATGCATCTCTCCCAACCTCCCTCGGGATTATCAATGCCTCGGGGCACACGTTTACCTTTCTCCAGGGCAGAGCTCAATTTCTGGGACACAGGAGATGCTCCAGGAATGACAGGTGGGAGGATCAGAAGGAAGGTACAGTAGGTGGAGACCTCGCTGAGCATCTGGTTCGTCCCTCACACATACTCGGGATAGTGGCAGAAGCTAAAGCTACTGGAACCAGTGCTCAGTCTGGTGGAGAATTCAGATGCCGTGTCCCACTCTCTTTTCTTCCAAAGTGATTTTACTCTTAATTAATTTCTCTCTGTGTGCGTGTGTGTGTGTGTTTAAATATACATAACATAGAATTTAAAATTTTATTTAGGAGCACCTGGCTGGCTCAGTGAGTAGTGCATGTGACTCTTGATCTCGAGATTATAAATTTGAGTCCCATGCTGGGTGTAGAGATTACTTAAAAGTAAGTCTTAGGGGTGCCTGGGTGGCTCAGGCGGTTAAGCCTTGGACTCTTGGTTTTGGCTCTGGTCATGATCTCACGGTTCGTTGAGTTTAAGCCCCGAGTCAGGCTCTGTGCTGAGAGCATGAAGCCTACTAGGGATTCTCTCTCTACCTCTCTTCTCTGCCCCTCCCCTGCATGAACGCGCGCTCTCTCTCTCTCTCTCTCTCTCAAGATAAACATTTTAGGGGCGCCTGGGTGGCTCAGTCGGTTAAGCGGCCGACTTCGGCTCAGGTCATGATCTCATGGTCCGTGAGTTCGAGCCCCGCGTCGGGCTCTGTGCTGACAGCTCAGAGCCTGGAGCCTGTTTCAGATTCTGTGTCTCCCTCTCTCTGACCCTCCCCCGTTCATACTCTGTCTCTGTCTCAAAAATAAATAAATGTTTAAAAACAATATTTAGGGGAAAAAAAGATCAACATTTTAAAAAGATAAAAAAATACTTTATAAAAAAAGAATTTAACATTTTACCCATTTTCTTTTAATTTTAGGTAAGCTCTACACCCCATGTGGAGCTTGAACTCATGACCCCAAGATCAAGAGTTGCCAGCTCTACTGACTGAGCCAGCCAGGCACCCCACATTTTACCCATTTTTTAAAGTAAACTCCACACCCGACCTGGGGCTCAAACTGACCATGAGATCAAGAGTCACACGCTCTACTACGCCAGCCAGACGCCCCTCATTTTACTGATCTTTAAGTGTACAGTTCAGGGGCATTAAGTACAGTTTCACACAGCTCTGCAACATACCAACACCCATCTCCAGGCTGCTTTCACCTTCCCGAACTGAAACTCTGTATCTGTTGTATCTCCCTATTTTCCTCTCCCCCAGCCTCTGGCAACCACCATTCTACTTTATCTCTATAAATTTCCCTACATTAGGTAGCTCATGTAAGTGGAATCCTGTAACATTTGTCTTTTTGTGCCTTAGCTTAAGGTCTCCACGATTCATCCACATTAGAGCATGTGTCAGGATTTTACTTTAGACAACTACTTTGTTGACAGCCTGGAATGGTCCGTAAATTAAGGGACCAATATCATGAAGTCCCAGATTTTCCAACGGGCAGACAGGCCCATTTCTCTGATCGCTTTTTGCTCAAGCGAGCCTTCAGCCTGTTTTTTCTGGTCTCTGGGCTAAAAGACACAGGCTTGTGTAAACAACATTCACTGCACAAATTCAGGGCCACTCAGCATTTCCTTACCACCAGAAGATAAGAGCCTTAAAGGTTCTTTATCTTTCATTTCAACTACTTTGGAAGATCTGGCAAATGGAAAAAGGAAAGCAGGAAATCACAAGCAATTCGGGAATCTTCTCTGCGCTAAAAATTAGTAACATCTCATTTTTAAAGTTATTTAGATATAACTCACGTAACCATAAAATTCACCCACGTGAAGCTCACAAGTCAGTGGTTTTAGTATACTCACAATGTATACAACCATTCCCAAGATCTAAATTTACAATATTCACAGACCCAGAAATCCTATCCCCATTAGTACTTGGACCCCACTCCTTCCCATTATGCCATCTCAAAGTTAGTATCTCATTAACAGTCTTCCATTCCAGGGGCACCTGGCTGGCTCAGTCAATGGAGTGTGGGACTCTCAATCTCAGGGTTGTGGGTTCTAGCCCCACGGTGGATGCAGAGACTACTTTAAAATAAAATCTTAAAAAAAGTCTTACATTCCTTCTACATCCAAAGTACTTAGCAAGTACTTAAAAGTCCGGTACGTACCTGTCCATCACCATCAGGTGCATATACACCTATGCCACAAATAACCTCAAAAATAATTGTCTAGTAAACATTACATTCAGAAATTTTGTAAGTAGGCATATCCCAAGATCTCCTCCTCCGACAATGAGATTCCAGTTAAAAAGAGAAAAATTGGGGGGGGGGGGGGGGCGTGCACCTGGGTGGCTCAGTTGGTTAAGCTTCTGACTTTGGCTCAGGTCAGGATCTCAGGGTTCATGAGTTTGAGCCCCGTGTCGGGCTCTGTGCTGACAGCTCAGAGCCTGGAGTCTGCTTCCGATCCTGTTGTCTCCCTCTCTCTCTCTCTCTCTGCCCCTTCCCCACTCGTGCTCTGTGTGTGTCTCTCTCTCTCCAAAGAAAAATGGAAAAAAAATTTTTTTTTAAATTTCTTTAAAAATAGAAAAAGTTTTTAAGCTAGATGTGTATTCCTAAAACAGCACCATGTTCTGTTTTTTGTTTTTGTTTTCTACAATTAAATAATTTTAGAAGACATAACAATGGCTAAAACAAGCATTTCAGGAGTGGACTCCTCTCCATAGCATCCAGGACTCTCTTCTCAGTCCCCTGCCTCGCCACCACCCCAGGAAACTAGATCCGGCCAGCTGTTCCATGAAGATTCGGCCTCATTCCCTCCAAAAACAACACATACAGGCCATTGAATACTTCATTTGATAACGTGCATTTTTTTTTTTTTAATTTTGATACCGTATCCTCTTAAATGAAGCCGTTTCGAAGAAATGGGATGTCGCAGGGCACCTGGGTGGCTCTGTTGTTAAACACCTGACTTCAGCTCAGGTCATGATCTCACAGTTCGTGAGTTTGAGCCCCACATGGGGTGAGCATGAGCCCCACTTTGAGTGAGCTCGTGCCCCACTTCGGGTTAAAACAAAAACAAAAACACGAGCCCTGCTTTCTCTCTTTCTGACCCTTGTGGGATTCTCTCTCTCTCTCTCTCTGCCTCTCACTCACTTGAGCGCTCTCTCTCTCTCTCTCAAAAAAGGAAAAAAAAGAAATGGGACATCACAAGATTTTAAGGTAAACTATTTGGTCACAGAAATACTAAATAAGAAATAAAACACCTGTGGGCCTTATGTAGATTTGAACACCTCTACAGATTTATACCAGTGTTGCTCAGAGGGAAGCACATGCTTTGTGCACAAACTACTTTATTAAACAGTGAACCGTCATGAACCTGTAGGTCATCCTTGGGCAGGGGCCATGCTAATCTTCTCTGCATCATTCCAATTTTAGTGTATGTGCTGAAGTGAATGTGTCCACAAACCATCTGTGAATTAAGCATCTCCCCTTGCTCTCACTTCACTCTGGAGCAGATTTCTCCTGGGACGGGTATCGGTGTCATTAGCTCTTAAGACAAGTAAGTCATGGCACATAAGTAGTTTTGTTTTGTGTTTTGAATAGCATCCATGGAAGTTAATGCAAAAACAAAGATGCACATGACTGAAGTCATTTACTTGGAAATGAGAGAAGGGAACCTTGGTGAATTAGTTTCAGATGGAAGATAGTTTTAATTAAAAATTGGACTAGTGGTGGGGCACCTGGGTGGCTCAGTTGGTTAAGTGTCCAACTTTTAATTTTGGCTCAGGTCATGATCTCATGGTTCATGGGTTTGAGCCCCGCATCAGGCTCTGTACTCATAGTACAGAGCCTGCCTAGGATTCTCTCTCTCTCTCTCTCTCTCTCTCTCTCTCGCTCGCTCGCTTTTTGCCCCTCCCTGATTCTCGCACACGCACGCTCTCTCAAAATAAAATGTTTAAAAAAAAAAATTAGACTAGTGCCTAGATGATTATGCCAAGGTAGAAAATACTCCTCCTAGTGCTACTAAAGTGATTTTAGTGGGAGTCAGAATTGAGAGAATGGAGGGAAAATGGGCAATCTGACACTGGAGCGATAATATCCTTCTCCAACATGAATTTGCTCTTGGATACAGAGGAGCTCCACTAACAACTGCCCTCTACCAACCTGGTGATCCTGGAGGGTGAACCGGAGTTAGGACCCGGTTAGGTCATCCTCAGTCATCACTCCACAGACACGCTTCTGGTTGAGTACTGAAGACACCAAGACTTTAAAGAGAATTTGGGGCCCCTGGGTGGCTCAGTCGGTTAAGTATTCAACTCTTTGATTTTGGCTCAGGTCATGATCTCACAGTCATGGGTTGGAGCCTGCATCTGGCTCTGCACTGACAGCATGGAGTCTGCTTGGGATTTTCTCTCTCCCCCGCCCCTGCTCCTCCCCCGTGTGTGCATTTTCTCTCAAAAAAAAAAAAAAAAAAAGTCTGAGCACCTACCATGAAGCAAGCACTGTGCTACAGCATACACAGAAAGGTGGAGAAAGTTTAAAAACAATGCCTTTAAAGAAGTCACAGATCTGGTTGTACAAAGCAAAACAAAAATATGTCATCATTCAGAAAATTATACTATTCAAGAAACCTTAAGATTACACTGTTTATTCTGCCATTAGAACCTCAGCTAATTTGGAGTCACGATGCCACTCCTCTTCATCCCTATTCAAAAAGGATATTGCTGATACACTGAAAAGCATGATAATCTAATGTCTAACCACCAACTAGTCTGTTGTAAATCTCAAGCTGCTGCCTTAGATCTTCCAATATTTCAAAATAAGAACGTTTGGGGGTGCCTGGCTGGCTCAGTCAGTGCTATGTGCAACTCCAAGTCATATAGTTTACAGGACTAAAAGTAAATACTCAGAGCAGGGACTTTCCAAGGAGTGCGATTTACTGTAAGCAAATACATGCAAGAATCCATAGGACGCACCCAAAATGGCAAATCACTTTGGTGCAAGTTTAGTGTAACTGCTTCTGTAAGGTACAGGAAGAGGCAGGACCCCTAAAACTCCCTAGTAAACATCTCCTGGGGTGCAAAGGCAATTTTATTTTAGCCACAGAAGACAACTCATTAGCCAACTATTGATTAAATATTTGAATCTGATCTTCTCTGTCAGCTCAGAACTCAGCACATTATGGGAGTCATGAGATTGGGACATGGAGGCACTGCTTCAGCCTGGCTGGGAGGCTCTGCTTCCTCTTCTCCTTGGGGAGGATCAAATTTGCTCATCACACTGGCGAAACGACAGCTGGGAGGGTGGGCCAGATCAAAGTTAACATCCAGGGGCTCAAAGAATAGGATGAATCCAAGATGAACTAAAGGCACACGTAAGGTCTACACTTGTGATCCCTCCACTCCCCCTCAAGAAAGACAGAAGTATATTATTATCTTTGTAACAAGAGAGGAGTAAATGGTCCCACTCTACTCCGTGCTCATCAAAAAATGCCTAATTTGGGGGATGTCTTATTTGAAGAGCAATAGTGGAAAGAGGACCAATTGAAAGACGATGGTAACAGAGGCTCTGAAAACTCCACAGGAGGAGTAAGCACTGGGGAGGTTCAGCATGGGAAAAGGAAACCAGGGAGATATGAAGCCCACTCTGCAAAAGCAAAGCCCACTCTGTGAAAGCTACACAAGGAGACAGTTTGGCTTGTTTTACCAAAAAGCTTTTCCGATCTTCCAAAAACGGCTGCCTGGGAAACTGGCAAGCTCTCCGTTCTGGAAGTGTTTAAGCAGGGACATCATGACCACTTTGGAAACCAGACACATTTAATACCGCTCTCTTGCCTAGCCAGGTGTCAACATTTCCATCTTCTGACTTTCCTGGGATCTGACTGTGTCCTAGAGGGGAGCTCAAGATCCATTTTCCTTACTGATTCTAACCTGCAGCATGGGGAGGGAAAGTACATTAGAATAAATAGAGGCATTTTTAAAAATCCAAATAGCAGGGCACCTGGGTGGCTTAGTCAATTAATAGTCCAACTCTTGATTTCAGCTCAGGTCACTGTCTCCTGGTTTGTGAGTTTGAGCCCCACATCAGGCAGATTCTCTCCTCTCTCTGCCCCTCCCCAGCTCACATGCTCTCTCTCAAAATAAATAAACAAAAATCCAAGTGACTGCTGTGACCCCAGAACACCCATCAAAGCTTCCAGGTAGGCCCAGCCACTGTATTTCCACGAGTTTTATGAGCAATTCTGACAACCATCCCGGGTGAACCCCACCACTCTAGAGTTCCAGCCAGGAGCCCCAGTCCACTTCCACAGCTACAACCAGTTTTGTGTTCATTTTCTCCAGCCCAGATCTCCCTCCTGACCCTCAGTTCTACATGGCCAACATCCTACTGCAATGCCATACCCGCTGTCCAAAGAACCTTTGCAAAGTGGGAAATATCTCAAAGGTTGCAGGGCCAGACATTCAGGAAGTGCCTCCTTGACTTGCTCCATCCCTTAGCCCAAACTCTAGTGCCCATCTGCCTGAGGTCCAGCCACTTTCCAAGGTACAGGTCTCATTCCTTCTACACAAAGCCTGGTACCAGGGCAGCCACAGCACATCATCAGGAGTTTTCCTCTGCACTTTCTATGTCATGGTCAGCCATATGCATTTCCTACCTTGGGTACCTCACACAGGACTCTTAAAATTGGACTGATTTCTCATGTACTGTTTAATACTCCTAAAAGGACCTAAAAACAACCCCACGAATAAAACAAATATGGGCTTCATTTATTTTTTAAGTTATTTATTGAGAGAGAGAGAGAGAGAGAGAGAGAGAGAACGAGCGGGGGTGTGGCAGAGAAAGGGGCTCGATGCTACAATCCTGAGATCCCGACCTGAGCCAGAATTAAGAGTCAGCCCCTTAACCCGCTGAGCCACCCAGGCACCCCGGATTTCATTTACTGTTGATTAATGATAAATCACATGTGGATGAATCACATGACATTGCATTGGGCAAAAGCTGTCAGCTACAGAAAGAAACTATACTCCAGATTTCATTTATATGAAGTACACAGCCTGCTTCAGATCCTCTGTTCCCCTCTCCTTCTGCCCCTTCCCCACTTGCGTTCACGCTCTTAAAAAATAAAGAAATAAACTTTAAACTAAAAGTACAGTGGTTCTAGTGGAGAGGTGAAAATATTACTGATTAGGAATGGATACAAAAGTGCTCGCTTCAGCAGCACATACACTGCGGGGGGGGGGGGGGGGGGAATGGACACAAAAGAACCTTCTGGGGTACCAGAAACATACTCTATTTTGAGCTGGAAATAGCTGGTAGTTGGGAGGGGCAAGAGGGGAGGGAAACTGAGGGGAAAAGACACACATTAAGCTGTACAATTAAGATTTATACATTTTACTTTATACTAGTCATACCTCGATTTTCAAAATTCAAACACCTACACAAATAAAGATGAGGATTCTGTGTCTGAAGATAAACCACACTCCATTCTTAACCTCAGGAACAAAATATCTTTTGTTTTGGGTTTTTGTTGTTTTGGTTTTTTTTTTTTTGGTAAAAGATGACAGAAGGCTAGTAACAAAAAGTTTTACTTAATAAAACAACACAGCTAAAGAACACAAACTTTCAAAATGGCAATATTTAAAAACAAAATTTTTTTAATGTTTATTTTTGAGAGAGAGCACAAAGAGGGGAAGGGCAAAGAGAGGGAGAGAGAGAGAGAGGATCTGAAGCAGGCTGCAGGCTCTGAGCTGTCAGCACAGAGCCCGACGTGGGGCTCGAATCTACAAACCGTGAGATCATGGCCTGAGCCTAAGTCAGACACTTAACTCACTGAGCCACCCAGGTGCCTCAATAAACATTTTTTAAAAAGGATAAATTCATCTGTAATACACCATCCTGTAAATGGTGGGTAACAATACCTATCTCACAGGGTTGCTGTGATAGTTGACTGAGGAGATCACATAATAAAGCACTTAATACAGTACCTATTCATCAATAGGGTCCATACTCATCACTCTTGATTCGCCATAATTATCTGTCCATCTCCTTCAATCCCTTTCAGCCCATCCCTCAAAAATTCTCAGCCCAGCAGGCATTCAGTAACGGCAAAATAAACTCAGAGGCTCTCTCCGAGCAGGCAAACCATCAACAACTCCCACCTGATTCCGCAAGAAAATACAAAGCTGTTGAGGCTGTGCTTCTGACACCAGTGTCTGTACAAACCTCGGGGCTTACCAAGGTGTACTGGAGGTCAGGTAAATATGGTATATGTACCGGAGGCGGTCTCACTTAAAACCTCGAAGAAAACGTAGGTGTTTTTAAGCAGACGTTAAGAAGGCTGCGACGTTCGCCAAGGCAGCACAAAGCACTGCTGAGAAGTCTTCGGCGCCCAGCCACAGGCACTGAAATGTGGTTCGCTGGCCCTCATTCTCCCTGACCCACCCCACGTCCTCTCCTGCTCTCCCCACCTTCATTTCAGGAACAGTTTTCACAGCTCGGGCACCAGGAATTTAGAATATTCCTGCTCTCTACCTTATAAAACTCTAATCAAGGTACTCCTGGCTTCTTAAAGCAATTTTAACTGATGATGGCTTGGGCTGTTTCCTTGAATTGTCAACACCACTCTGTCTGACTTACTAACCCAGTAAAACAAAATATTTATTTTCAGCAAGCCGACACACAAAAATCGAAAGAACAGGAAACTACAGTTAAGAGAAACAAAATACCACAGTAAGATTAACAAACGATATGCACTTTTAAGGATGCTCTTAAGAAGTCGCCATTGTATGAAAGTGTATTTTGGACACAACCATATGCATGCCACAACGAATGGTAACTTTATTTAAATAATTAGTCAATCAAGGGGAACAAATGAAACTCTAAGAGAAACTGAAAAATCAAACTGTCCTTTTTAGGATTAACCTGCAGGAACCTCCAGCTGTTTCTACCCAGAATAAAATTCATATGCAAATTTTTTTCATTTACAGAAGAAAAACAAGACAATTATAGGAGGAAAAAAAAAAAAACAACACAGAAGCCAAATGAGATTTATCCTATCACCCAGAGAAGTAAACCCTTTGGGGTTTTCTTTTTCCCCTCTCTATTCTTGCATTTAACCTATACATGCCTTTTTTTTTTTTTTTAATGTTTATTTTATTCTTGAGAGACAGAGAGTGACAGAGCACAAGCTGGGGAGGTGAAGAGTGAGAGGGGTACACAGAATCCAAAGCAGGCTCCAGGCTCTAAGCTGTCAGCACAGAGCCCGACACGGGGCTCGAACTCACGAACCGTGACCTGAGCCGAAGTCAGATGTTCAACCAACTGAGCCACCCAGGCACCTGTATACATACCATTTTTAAAATCTTTTCCAATTAAAAAATGTCGTGAAGATCTGTGTATTGAATACTTTAACAACTGTTAATGTTTGTTGGTCAAAAGGTACAAAGTTTCGGTTCTGCGAGATGAGATTAAAGAGTTAACGCACAGGCAGGATAGGATGACTATAGTTAATATCACACTGATCCCAGGAAATATGCTACAACAGATTTCAGGTTGCTGGCATCACAAAAATAATGGTTAACTATGAAGAAATGACACATTAATTAGCTTGACAGCGATAATTCACTGTGTATATCAAGTCATGATGTTGTAGGTCTTAAATATGTAACAATTTTCATTTAAATGAAAATATATATAATATTTTGACATTTGAGTATTACTAGGGACTAGGCCATGACTATGCTTTTTACATGCATGACCTTCTTTGACATTCAAAACAACCTCAAGAAAGCCGCGATGACAATGATCAGTTAAGAAACTTGCCTGCACAACAATGTGAATACACTTATTGTCACTTAATTATACACTTAAAAAGTGTTAAAATGGTAAAAGTTATGTTATATATATTTTACCGTAATTTTTAAAAGAGAGAAAGAGACTCGCCCAAGGTCACACAGCTCTAAGGGGCAGCACCAGAGTCAGAATTCACAGTCTGGCTCTAGAACCTGAAGTTCTAGACACTGTAGCCTACAAATATTTTTTTTCCGATATAAATATTTTCAAATTGTTGAATGTCTGTATATCGGACAGGTTTGATGTTGGACCTTTACTCTGTTTCCAAATTTCCCACTATTAAAAACAATGCTTTAATGAGCCGCCTTAGAACAGATTTTGCATACATCCTTGGGTTTTGGGGGTTTGATTTTGTGATTTTTGTTTTGTTTGTTTTTTAATTTAAGGGTACGCTTTTAGAGGTAGAACTGGTAGGTCAGAGCAGAAAGCAAACAATTTAAATAACCAGGTGGATGAGCCATCAACCAGAGCTCATTTTGATCAGCTTACAAGGAAGCCTAATACAGTAAGTAGATGATTTGCAACAAGTAACTGTAATTCGATGGCTCTAAGTCTCAGGGTAAGAATGGGGGAGGGGGGAACAACACGCCCATGTGGCTCAGTTGGTTAGGTGTCCCACTTCGGCCAGGTCATGATCTCGTGGTTCATGAGTTCGAGTCCCGTGTCAGGCTCTGTGCTGACAGCTCAGAGCCTGGAGCCTGCTTCAGATTCTGTGTCTCCCTCTCTCTCTGCCCCTCTCTGCTCATGCGCGTGAGCTTGCTCGCGCACGTGCTCTCTCTCTCCCTCTCTCAAAAATAAATAAACATTGTAAAAAAAAAAAATCAATAAACATTAAAATAATATTTTTAAAAAATGAGAATCACTAGAAATTCAGAGAGTCACAAAGGAGGCTGTCCATGACTAAAGAAATGCTGCTATTGAAGAACACATTAACTGCCCATGAAATGTCCCCTTGGAGTCCCCACCCTGACAGCTGTTCAGACTCGTGGGACCCCACCTCCACAGGGGTTCCCATTTGTTCTCTACTTTGACTACCACCTGCTTTAAAGTTCTTAGTTCAAACTGGCAGGACAGTGAAGAATATGTAAGAGGCCCTAAGATTAATCAGTCAGTGATCTGATCGACATTAAATCCGCATAAATGCAAAGCTCACCCCTCACTCCCTCTCCTACAATGGCAAGGAGACCTTTCATGTTGTATTCCGGCATAAAGTTTCTGTCAATAATGACTCATCATAGAACTTGTAACCAAGATCCATGAGAAGTAGCTCTCTTACGGATTCCTGCCAGAAGGAAATAAATGTTTGGAGAAACAACTAAACCATAATAGCAAATGGTTTTAGGATCTTACTGAAAAGAAGAGTTACATAAAAGTTCCTTTAAGAGACGTGGGGAAAACATGAAGAAACTGATATTATCAGCCTAAAGCCAGTCCAACAGGTCTCTTGGAAACCACAAACTAAACCTAGGCAGCTTGAGGAAGACTATAAGAAAACCTAACCGAACCCCCCACCCCCCCTTTGCCCAAAGGGAGCACTCCCCAGGTTATTCCAAAAAGATGCCATCAGGATTTATGCCATTCTTCATTCCCTTCTACTTGATCACTTTGAGACAGAAAGAGGACTGAAGAAGTTTTCAGTACAGCATGGACACTAAAGTTAATAATACTGCAGCATATATTTGAAAGTGGCTCAGAGAGGAGCAGTTAAGGTAGTTAAGTTCTCCTGACAAGAAGAAAAACAAGGTACTGCCATTTGATGATCATTTTGCAACATATACAAATAATGAATCGTAAATTACCAGTCTACAACTGAAACTTACACACATCAGTTACACCTCAAATATGTTTTTTAGTTTAAAAAGACAGTTTCAAATAAATTATAGAAAATTTAAACACCACAAAAAAATGTTATTATCTACTCAAAAGTCTCCCCTACCCCACCAAGCCATTCTTCCTGTACCTTCAGGTGAGCACAGATAACCAAAGAAATACAGTTTAGGAATTTCTTTTTTACAGTCTTTCTTTGCGATTTTAGGTGAAGATATGCAACCATATATCCAGTTAAGTGGAATTTTACACAAATCACTGAAGTTACCAACCATTAACACATAATAAATATTATCTTCTGTATTCCAACTTGTCCCCAAACCACAAGTTTCCACAGGTCCATTACAGTTTCAAGAAAATATTAGCATACAAGTTAAAAAGAAATAATTAAATCCTCAAGCTTCCCAACTCAAAGATGGAACGGAAGTACTAACCCAATGAACATGAAGATACACATTCCCTTCCCTGTGACTAAGCGATTCCACTCCTGGGGATTACAACCTACAGAAATGTTTCGCATACACGTGAAAGGAGGCACGTAAAGAAGTGTATTGCAATGTCATTTGTAATAGAGAAAAATGGGAGGAAATAGTAATTAAATGTACATCAACAGGAAAATGGACACACTGTAGTGTATAGCAATTAAAAAGAATGAACTAGAGTAGCAAGAATCTCAAAAACAAAGCTAACAATAGACGTTGAGCTACAGAAGAAAATATGCAATAGGACACTACAGCCAGAAGTTTAAAAAAAAAAAAAACACGTAAAGTAACACTCAGCTATTGATGATTAATATTTACATAGACACCAGTAATTAAAGTATTAAATACATGGACAGCAATGATAAACAACTGGAGAGAAAGGGAGGGGGAGAAAACACGGAGCTAGGAATACCCAGGGGCTTCAACTACATCTGCAATGTGTGATCTTTAAAGTTGGATGATCAGCGGGGGCGCCTGGGTGGCTCAGGTCATGATCTCACAGTTTGAGCCCCGCATCGGGCTCTGTGCTGACAGCTCAGAGCCTGGAGCCTTCTTCGGATTCTGTGTGTGTGTGTGTGTGTGTGTGTGTGTGTGTGTGTGTGTGTGTGTGTTCGTGTGTGCCCCTCCCCCACTCATGCTCTGTCTCAAAAATAAACATTAAAAAAAATTTTAGGTTGGACAATCAGCTATAAAGGCATTCATATACTTTTACATAATCACTGTATTCTGAATAACTGTATTGTGAATTACTGTACTATGAATTACTATATTCTGCATGACTTTATTTTTTTTAAGTTTATTTATTTACTTTGAGAGATAAAGAGAGTTGGGGAGGGGCAGAGAGAGAGGGAGAGAGAGAATCCCAAGCAAGCTCCTACTTACTATCAGCATTGCTGAGCCCTGGCATGGGACTAAAATCCATGAACCATGAGATCATGATTTTAAGATCCATCCCAATCTCACAGATACACTTTGTAGTGTTTCTAGAAAGTCACCACTCATTCTGTGCACCTATCCCTGGAGACCATCCCTATTAGAGACACATGCCATTTCTGAAAATTCATGTTTTTGAGGCAATCTAAACCTTTTCCAAACACACATCAGTGCTTCTTCAACAGAAAAATAAGTTGCACACCCAGTCACTGTCTGAGCTTCTACCCTTCCAAAACCGAAATCCAAGTGTCTACAACCTCCAAGAAGTACTCCTAATTAGGTCTGCCCTTTTCTATTCAGCCTCTTGGTGCCACTCACTCAACAAGAGTTGTACAAAACAAATAAATCAAGGGTACTATTGTATTTATTTTAAACGTCTCTTAAATGTATTTAATCTCTTCTGAGTTGTTCTGTGCTCATTTATTACAGCTGTTACCATTCACAAACTGCATATTATATGTTGGTCTCCTCATATAATCCCAGAGAGTTCCTTATAAGGAAGGGAGAGTCTTTTATAATAACCCAATTGTATGTAGTACTAAACCCTGTGCATGGTCCGTGCTCAACAATACGTACCGCAAACATTTGAGCAATCTCAGTGTGACAATAAGGATGTGAATGACTCAATTTTTGGAACTCACCCAGATCCTTTACATTTTCTTTCTGAGAATATACAGCAATATAGAACCAGCCTCTAGACCTTCATTTTCCACTCCTTGAAACAAATCTCCAAAGCTTATTACAGACTGCTCTTTATTTTTTAATTTTTTTTTTCAACGTTTATTTATTTTTGGGAGAGAGACAGAGCATGAACGGGGGAGGGGCAGAGAGAGAGGGAGACACAGAATCGGAAACAGGCTCCAGGCTCTGAGCCATCAGCCCAGAGCCTGATGCGGGGCTCGAACTCACAGACCGCGAGATCGTGACCTGGCTGAAGTCGGACGCTTAACCGACTGCGCCACCCAGGCGCCCCACAGACTGCTCTTTAAATCACAACAAACCACGGAGAAATCCCCAATTTCTTACAAGTTGTGACATTCATTACAACTGCTATCATTTACACCCGTGTAGTGCATATATATATATATATGTACTTTGTTAGATGATAATGAACGCAACCAGTATGAAAACAAGAATGCTAGAAATTCAAAAGGTAACGTAAATGTACAATATACGCAAATCTATACATACATTTGTAGGGATTCCACAGTAAATCTTTTTTTTTTTATTTTTTTTTTTAACATTTATTTATTTTTGAGACAGAGAGAGAGAGAGACAGAGCATGAACGGGGGAGGGGCAGAGAGAGAGGAAGACACAGAATCGGAAGCAGGCTCCAGGCTCTGAGCCATCAGCCCAAAGCCTGACGCGGGGCTCGAACTCACGGACCGTGAGATCGTGACCTGAGCTGAAGTCGGACGCTCAACCGACTGAGCCACCCAGGTGCCCCCACAGTAAATCTTGATATGCAAGGAGATACTGCCTTATCTGGTTCCCATCCCCCTCTCCTATTCCACTACTTGAAACAAGTCTACCCAGGCTTAATTTAACCATAAGCTTATGACTTCCCTTCCCATTGTCCCCCCCAACCCCTGGCCCAAGCTCCAAGCACTAAGCACTGACTTTTGCTAATGTGGCACGGTCACCCCAAAGAGACTGCTGCTTTCCCTATTCTTCATCGCTTTCTTAAAGCATGGGTTCTCACACCAGACTGCCCATTTTCTAACCCTAGTTCCTCTGTTTACCAGCTACTGTGACCCTCTCTGTGCCTCTTCTCTACAAAGAGAATATCCATGCCTACCTCACTGGGTTAGTGTGAGGAGGAAATGAACCAATAAATGTACAATGCATTGAGCCATCGTTGTTATCAACAGTAAGAGTATCCCTTCCACGTGCACAGTCTCTTCCAACAATGGTCTCTTTATAGCTGAAAAGAAAAACTGGACTGTCTACTCCACTACACACAACACTTCGCTTCTGACACCAGAGATGCGGGGCTTTCCCTCACACCAAGCAAGCAATTCTTCGGTTCTCTGCAGACACCCACCCAGTGTCCGTCCTACAATTCAACTCCATTCTGACTCCATCCACCTGGGGTTAGCATAGATGCCACAAGTGAATTTAAGAGCTTAGTCCCACAAGACACCTTCTACACACACACTTCACGTGCAATCGCAAATCCAGATAGTTATCTATGCTTATAACTGAGCAGGTATAAATCAGGGATTCCCATGACGCCCTTCTCAGGTTCAACCATTTGCTAGGATGGCCCACAGAACTCAGGTAAGTACTCTAATCACTATTACCTGTTTTTTTTTTTACAAAGGATACAATTCATGAACCGGCAAGAGATACATAAGAGGAAGTAGGTGGGAAGGGGCCCAGAGCTTTCACGACCTCCCCACAAGTGCCACTCCCCCTTCACCTCCCATGTTCACCAACCCAGAAGCTCTTTCAAGTTCCTTCCATTATATATACTACACGTCACAATATCACAATGGCTCTTTATGACTTTCTACTAGACTGCATGCTCTGGAGGTGGGATATTGGCCTTCCTTCTCTTTAAATCCCAGGGCGAAGCATAACACCAGCTATAAAGCAGGCACCCAATAAATGTTTGTTGAGACCACGGAAGCAGGAAAGTAATCTCTCTGCTACAGCATAAACCATACAGTAGTTGCAGATAGTTCAGAAAAAAGTAGGAGGGGGCTAGGGAAAATAAGCGGAACCACCCACATCCCCATACAAATTCTAGAGCACCCACCACACTGTTGGAACTTCCAAAGGATCTAAAACGTTTGCTTCCAGGTGCCTGGTGCCTCAAGCCGGTTGACTGTCAGATTCTTGATTTTGGCTCAGGTCAAGATCCCAGGGACGTGGGATGGAGCCCGCGTTGGGCTCTGTGCTAAGCATGCAGCCTCTTTCTCTCCCTCTGCCCCTTTCCGCAGGCTCATGAGCTCTTTAAAGCCTTTATTTCCGCCTCCCCCCAAAAAAGGGGGGGGGCGTGCCTGGCTGGCTCAGTCGAAAGAGCTTGAGCCCCATGTTGGGTGTAGAGATTACTTAAATAAAAATAAAATTAAAAGAAAAAATAAAGACTTAACTTCTCCTTAGTAAACATTTCCACAGATCAACAGGATTGTGTGCCTCTACATTTTGGGAAGGAAAACAGAAAAACGTGGATTTTATGGAAGATCCAAAGTAAGGCTCTACAAACCAGTATTGAGCTAAATATAAATTGTAATCAGCATATTTCCCGAAAACCACTTTAGTTTGGTTTTTTTTTTTTTAATCCATCTAAGGACACTGCATTAGAATATTAATTATTAGGTATCCATTGATGTCAAGCCTGAGGAATACAATGCAGTGATACCACACTCAAGACAGTATATTTCATATTCAAAGAGGTTTCAAAAATACAACCAGCTAGTCCCCAGTTTTCTCAAGTTTCTTATCAAAAATAATAAACACAGATTAAGAAAGGGATTTTGACCTGATAGAAAAAAAAGAAAACTATCAAGATAAAAACACTTCTATCGAAACTTCTTGAATTTATTTCCTAACATCTTTTTGTCATTAATTTTGAGCTATTTGGGGGGCGGCGGGGGGAGGGGGGCGGGTTGGGTCACATCCACATTCTGGTCATCAAAGGCTTTATTCTAAGAAAGTTAATAATACACTGAAATGGTCTAAGAAGTTTGCTTTCACAGTCCATATCCACATCAGGATTTATTTTTCTCTTGTTCCTTCAAATAAATCTTAACCACTTCCAATTCAAGGATGATGACCTCATGCTTCCGATCTCTCTTGCAGGGACCTCTGTCTTGAGCTTTCAGAATCCTGATTCTCGTAGCCAGCTGGGTGCTATACAAACGCTCTGTAAATGTGCCTGAAACTGAACTATCCCACCACCTGGCTAGACCTGCCTCTCTTCCTCCTGTGTTCTCCAGTTCCCCAACGGCAGGGCCATCCTCTCAGCTGTCCCCTTCCCCCCCCCCCACACACACCCTTTTCCTCCTCTCTCCCCCCGGCTTGGTCAATCAGTCAATCTCAGGAATCAGTCAACCTCAGAAATCCGCACCTCTCCCACTGCAACTGCCCCATTTCAAGCCCTAATGACCGTCACCCAGGTTACCGCAATGGCCTCCCGAACAATACCCCTGCTTCTCTCTAAACTCTTCCATAAACTGCTCTCAGCTCCCAAATCCTAGATTTGACCCCGTTACTTCTCCCTAAGTGGCTCCTCCCCACCCAGGAGATGCAGTCCAAAGTCCTCAGCCTGACGAACAAGGCCCCTTTAGAGCCGGCTTCCTTTCCCAGTCGTTCACCACACCCACCACACCCGCAGGTGTGTCCTTCCCCGACAGCTCCACCCAGAAGGCCACCTGGTCCTCCAGACACACCACAGAGCTCCCCTTCTGCTTCTGTGCCTCTGGCTTTCTCTCCACACAACAGCACTTACACACGCACACCCACCTGCTTGGTCAGTGCCCAACCGCCACAGACTCAAACTTCTAGTCACCCCCCACCCCCCAACTCCGTATCAGGTACAAGTTTACCAGACTTAACCCTCCCCACCTTCTCCAAGAGGACCCACCCGCTTTCTAAGCAGTCCTCCACCACTTCCGGTCCAAACACCACCCCTTCCGCTGCAAAGGCAGCCATTTTCTTGAGGGAACCCTAGTGCCTCACCTGTATCCCCATCCGCCTTCTTTCTACTCAGGTCTCTCATCTAAAAATGATGCCAACACACCAACGACTCCCTCGCCCCATGGCCTCATTTTAGGGCACTATCCTTTGTAAGAGCGAGCAGTTTGCACCCACTTTTCCTGTCTCTTCCACAGCTGTTCAGTCCTCCTCCCTCTGCAGTCCAACTGCCTCTCCAGTTTTCCGAAGAGGCTCTCCTCAAGGCCTCCAGAGGCTCCTACTGGCTCAACTTCCGTCCCTGGCCTTTCTGAGTGCCGCACTTGCCCTACTGACCACATGCCTGTTCTTGAGGCGGCCCTTCCCTGGGCTCCCAGAACACCATTCTCCGGCTTTCTTCACCTCTCGAGTCACTCACTTTGGTTATCTCTGGAGACACACCCTTCTTCTCTGCCTACCCTTTAAATGCAAGGGGCACCTGGAACACTCAGTTGGTTGAACATAGGACTTTGGCTCAGGTCGTGATCTCACCGTTGGTGGGTTTGAACCCTGTCTGCAGCTCACCACTGGTAGTGGCAGCCTGCTTGGGATTCCTCCACCCCTCCCCCACTTGCATGCTGTCTCAAAATAAAGAAACTTATAAGCAAACTTATGAATGAACGAATGCATGCTGGTGTATCCTCCTTGCTTGGGTCCCCCTCCTCCCATGGCTTCAACAAATCCCAGAGCTCTCTCCCCAGATCAGCTATACCACCAAGAAGCTCAGGGAACACTGACACCCTACCGACAGCTCAAAAAAAAATACACCCAGATTCATTCATTCATTATTTATTGACTGCCTGGAGTCAATACACGGTCTGAACTTATCCTCCCTCCCCAATCTCATCTTTCTTCCATATTCCCTTAATTGGCAAGTGATGACATCACCTTCCCAGTCACCCAAGCCAAGAAACCCACAACTCATCCCTGTCCTCGTTCTCACCACCCCCCAGTACCCACATCCAGACCTACCCCATCCCAATTCACCAATATCTGCAACCTGGCCCCTCTTCTTCTTCATCCCCACTCTCACTGCCTTCCTTCCACCTCAATAACTGGGCAGCCACGGAGGCCTAGCTAGAAGTCACTCCTGCAAGTCCCGATAGCCACAAAGAACAGGTCAGTACTTTGCACGGCTTTTTAGCTTCATGCGTCTACCTTTTGGGGGGCGACATAAATTATGCAGCTGGGGAAATCCACTGCTTCACACTTCAGCCCACATTTTCTTTTCTGATCACTAGAATTGTTAAAATCAATCACTGCCTAAATGAATGTAATGCCTATATGCAAATTCAGAGATACTTCAAATAATGTTTAATAACTGTAACATTAAGGGTCTGGAGTCTTGATACTCTGCTTGCCACAAAATGGTAATGCAACATTTTAGTTCACCTAAACCATTTTGACAACACTCATTTTCATAGAGCCTACATTTCAAATTAAAATGAACACAAATGTGAGCAGCTACTAAATGTGCCATCTCTTTGTATTATCGTATCACACATTTTCCAAATCTAAAATGCACCACAGGGGCAGCAGGGTGGCTCAGTTAGTTAAGCCTCAGACTTCGGCTCAGGTCATGATCTCATAGTTCGAGAGTTCGAGCCCCGCATCGGGCTCTGTGCTGACAGCTCAGAGTCTGTGTCCCTCTTCCCCTGCCCCTCCCCTGCTCACGCTCAGTTTCTCTGTTTCTCAAAAATAAACAAAACATTGAAAAAAAATTTTTAATAAATAAGTAAATAAAATGCACCACAGAATTTCAGGGACACTACAATGTGCTTAATGAAAAAAATGGGAGTCGCTACAAAAATAATTTTTTTGTAATTTCCATTCCTAAAAACAAAGCTTCCTATAATTATGTGTTTAAGTATGTTCCTTCTAGCTAACTGCAGAAAACCAGACTCTTCACATTAAAAGGAACCATTCCACCCAGGCCATTCCTTTAGAGTTAGTTATGTCTTTCTAAATTATCAATAATCCCTCAAATGTTTAAAAGTCAAATTTTAAAGAATTATCTTTCCCTATGGGGTCTTGCTGAAGTATCTCCTGAAGTCTGTATGAAATTAGAAATAGATGAAAGTTCTAAATAAATTGCTCAGATTGAAAATAATTCTTCTTGGGAATGACAATGTCTCAATTATGAATCAGGTTAATCATCACATTCACGAATCATTCAATATGGCCTCTATAAAGCAAAGATCCCTAGCCCTCAAGAGTTTTCATTCTTGTCAGGAAGGCGATACTTAAATATGCCTGTAGCAATCAGAGGACAAGACATTGTTGTAAGAAATGAGCCTTGAACTGGGTATCCATGGATCTGTGAATGGAGAAGCTGAGTAAAGCACTCTACACAGGGTGTGGGCAAGGGGATAGAAGCCTCTGGAAGCCTCACATTTGGATATATTGTATTAGGCAAAAGACTCTGATGTTTTATAATAGAATTTAAAAGAAACTGATTTGGAACATTTACCTGGCAAGGGTCAATGCAGACCAACTGGAATACAAGAGACACTGGAAACAAAAGACACTTAATCTTCCAAAGGAAATGAATACACTTCCCTCACTCCCAAATGTGAATGCACACCTGCCTGTAAGCACTCGTCCTTCAGTAAGCACGGGGGCTAAATTACCCACGCTACCCTAGCGTTCTCTGTAAGCACAAGACTCTCCTACATTCATCCTGCCCAGTTTCTTGCTGGTGGGCTCCTTCTTAAATAGTTCTTGACATCATGTTTACAACTCCTGCAATAATTAAGGCTTTCCTTTGGCTTGCATGAAACCCATTCTTGTTGGAACTATATAGGGATGAATTCAATAAACCATCAGGACCCCCTTGATTTCTTACCCAAGACATTCCCTCTTTAGGAAAAGGGATAATTCATTTTCTACTCATATTCCACATATTCTACTCATTTCTCAAACACCCATGACTAACCAATTCACTTAAGTCCAACCCCACCCAACCAGATATGACCTAATACAGCTATTTCCTAACTAATTCATTTGGCATCGCAATACATTTCATGGAATCCCTTTCAAGCCCTTTATCACCGTTACTTTCCCTCCAATCAAGAATTCAGCTCTAGAATAAATCAGCCATTAAATTCCAAAGCTACTTCTTTGGAACAAAGTAGAGGCCTAGGACCCAGGTCTCCACATCCCCAGCCCAATATATGTTCCGTTTCACCTAAATGGCTCACTTTCACATGATACAGAATCTATTACCATTATTTATTTTAGGATTACTCCCCTTGAAAAAAAAAGTACCATGTTTCACTGCTTTCAACCAACTTATTTTTCTTGATTAGGATTCTGACACAAATCTGACCAAATGAAAACCACGTGGTCAATTAACGAATAATGACAGGGCACCTGGCTGGCTCACTCAAAGGAGCATGTGACTCGATTTCAGCACTCGGGGAGTTGGAGCCCCACATTGGGTGTAGACATTACTTAAAAATAAAATCTTTAAAAAATAAATAAAAACAAATAACAATAGACCCCACTTGGTGCCCTGTGCCAAGTACCACACTAGCAATGAACATCTAGTGGTGAACAAGGCAGAAATGACCTGCCCTCATGAAGCTCACAGACAGGATAATCTGGAAGGCCTAAAACTAAATTTACTCAAAGCCCCTGATGCATTCAATCAATAAGAATGGAATATCGTCTTTCTCCAAAGCATCAGAGTGCTTCATAAACACAATTCATTCATAAGGTAATTTAAACTTGCTGCTTAGATATAAAATGCTCAGGTCATCCAGGGTGCCTGGATGGCTCAGTTGGTTGAGAGCGCGACACTTGATTTCGGCTCAGGTCATGACCCCAGGGTTGTGGGATCGAACCCCACATCAGGTTTCATGCTGAACATGGAGCCTACTTGGGATTCTCTTTCTCCCTCTGCCCCTCACCCCTCTCCCCAGCTCGTGCTTTCTGTCCAAAAATATTACAAAAAAAAAAAAAAAAAAAGTTCAGGTCCCCAAATACAAATCACCATTTTGCAGATAAAAAGAGACATACTTGGGGGCGCCTGGGTGGCTCAGTTAAGCAACCAACTTCAACTCAGGTCATGATCTCGCAGTTGTGAGTTCAAGCCCCGCATCAGGCTCAGAGCCTGTAGCCTGCTCAGATTCTGTGTCTCCCTCTCTCTCTGTCCCTCCCCTGCTCACACACTGTCTCTCTGTCGCTCTCTCAAAAATAAACAAACATTACAAAATTTTTAATGAAAATCAAAATTTTAAAAATATACATGAATGAGATGGGGGAATAAATTTATTTTTCAATAACCATTTATAAAGTATCACCTCCAATACTACCATAGGTTGAGAATTTAAAATCAATTTATAAGACACAATATATGTTAAGAAAACAATTTTATACTAGTCTCCAAACACTAATATTTGCAATTATGTAACAATTCATAACTTGGGAGTACTTTCACACACATTATCTTATATAACCCCTCTAGAATATCTGTTTTAAAGATTAACAAGCTGATACTCAAAAAGTTAAGGAACCTCTTCAAAGCTCCCAGAGCTAGTGAATGACAGATTCAAAATCAAGATGATTTCCCAATTCTAGATCCCTAGACTTTCTCATCATATCACACCATCTTAGAGCTCCTATGAAATTGTTTTTAATGAATAATGCTAATACTACTAGAAATAACAGTCAACATTTATTGACTATGTACTCACATGCTGGATAATGTCCCGAGTCTTTTATATTAACAAGAGAATATTTACGTAGGAGTATCAGTAAAATTTACGGCTCAGCTAAATTTACAATTGAAGTGATTAAAAATATTCACAATGGCATTCAGGATATAAAGCCAGCTTTAGACAACCAATTTATTGTAAGAAACACAACCAAAGGAAGGGGAGGCTGGGGACAGAGAGGGAATGGCAAACCCCAAGAGGCTCACATGGTCTGAAGAGGTTTCCCACCAGATTCCAAAACCCATGCCAGTTTTATAGAGCATAAATGAACTCTGAAGAGTTAGCCAAACAGATCACGTGACTCACTGAGCTTCTTTAATGCCTGTGTTCAAACTGTGCACAAGCGAAGCTTACTTCCGAACTGTGGATGCGTCCAGCAATGCTCAAACACTGAGTGGGAGACCAGAGGGCTGGGAGCCCAGCCACAGCGCGTGGAAATGGATTCAAAGGACAGCAACACACCCCCTTTGCCGTGAGTTACTCAGTTCACATAAATTACCCCATTCAATTTGATCTCATGAAAACCAGAAACGAGACAGTGACTAAGTCCCTAAACAATGAGCACAAGGCAATTTACACCTTCTGGAGGAAAAAGGGAAGCCCCCCGGGAAGAAGCAAAAATCTGTCACCAGGTCAAGCCAGTAGCCTCCAGCAGAAAACTGCAGCCAGAATCCTGCAGCCAGAGGCAGATAAGAGAGGGAGAACAAAAGGAAGTTGAAAGAAAAAAGGAGGGGAAAAGAGGAAAAGAGGAAAAGAAAAAAGGAGGAGAAAGAAAAAAGGAGGAGAGTTGGTATACACCAACTCTTGAGCAAAAGAACCACAGTTTCCTATGTCTGGTCTCTCTTTCCACTGGGGTGGCTACCTTTAAGGGGGAAAAAGACGTTAGTAAAGACTTTGATAGGTGGCCTCAGGCTTGGTCAGGAGACAACAACTCCTTTACCAGAAAACAAAAGCACTACAGTGAGACTGAAAGTGGTTTCAAAAAGAAACAAAAAAAATTTTTTTTAAGCCTCCAGCAATGACTAAAGCTTCCTCCTGATCAAGGACATGGAGATTCCCAATTCCTTTTGGTCAATAAATCCAAAGTGACGCACCTAATTACCTCTCATTCTTTGGCTTCAACTCTCCCAGGCATGGTCAGTTCTCCATTCAGCCCAAAACTCAAATGAAATACATGACCATATGTGGAAGAACCTTTTAAAAATAAAAGGTAATTTTTTTTTAATTGCTAATACTTATTACTGTTTATATGTGCCAGGCATGCTGCTACTTTACAGATGAGGAAACCGAGGCTCAAAGAGGTGCAAGGACTTGCCCAAGATAATGGTGGGCAGATTTAAACCCAGGCTGCCTTACACAGCTGCTTATTATTAATCAAGGACACACATCCTTTTAGCCCATAACAAAATCCAGTTCCCCCCCCCCCCGCCGTCTCTTTTTTTTTTTTTTTTTTTTAATAGCCCTCACCAGAAAAGATCAAGATCCACTGTTAATTAAAACTGTTCAGGGGCACCTGGGTGACTGACGCAGTCAGTTAAGCATCCCACTTGGGCTCAGGTCATGATCTCACTATGAGTTCAAGCCCCACGTCCAGCTCTGTGTTGACAGCTCGGAGCCTGGAGCCTGCTTCGGATTCTGTGTCTCCCTCTCTCTCTGCCCCTCCCCTGCTCTCACTCTCTCTCTCAAAAATAAACATTGAAAATAAAATTTAAAAAAACTGTTCAGAAGTACCTCCAGTGTGAATGAATTTTACGCTGATTTGCTGATTTGGGTGCTGTATTTGCCTTTTTGAAAGGTATTACTTTCCCCTACATAACCTACCTCCAGTCCCCTGCACCAAATGGCAGGAATAATTGCACTCTGGGTACAGTTCATAGAGCAAATTTCTCTAGCACAGACCAGCAGGACAGCCAAGAATCAAACCCCACACCTCAGCACAGTCCATCACCACCACACTCCTTCCCCCCACCCCCACCCCCAGCGCACCACGTGGGCCTGGTCATTAGAGAAAGCAAGAAAGCAATTTTCAAACTTCAGAAAGATCTGAAAGGGCAGTGACTCTCCCCCAAAGGAAAACTGGCAAGAAAAAGCTATCCACGAGCCTGTTTAAACAAACAGAAACAGACCTTAAATGGACAAAAGTGATATTATTGTTTCTTTAAACCACCTACATAATATTTACATTTTCCCATAGCTGGGAAATCACGGACTACAGTCAAATACCTCTGAATTCACCTCCGCAGTGCCATTAAAACCTGGATCTGGTGAAGGTCTAAACCAATAAAACTTCTGTTGGTTTAATTTCTCATTTCCAAGTTCCACTGAAATTAAAGTCCAAATAAATCAACTGAATGTTAATTCTCTTGGAAAGCTCCATTAACTATAAAACACGATGGAATGTTAAACTTCATTTTTAGTACTGCTATTTTTTCCCTATGTAATGCATACAGCTTTTTTATATTTTCATAAAAGTTTTTGGTTTTTGTTTTGCTGCTCAAGAACTGTATCAGATACACATAAATTTCTAAGACTTCACTGGCGAAGTATCAAAAAAATATTCCTCGAAACAAGCATTTGTAGGAAATTTTCAGAGTAAACTTGTTTGAGTTGCCTAAGAATATGAGGATTAAGGCGGCTTCATAATCCATCTAAAGTCAGAAATAATTATTTCCATCTCTTTAAAAGATTCACTTAATTAAAATATTATGAATGAAGAAAAAATTAAATGAGGACAAACTACGGGTTCATCAGATTATAAGAGATTAAGCCAAAATTTTCATCACAGGCAAGCCTTAAGATAGAAGGATGCCCGATTCTATCTAACTGCAATGTTTCAACAAAAGACAGTAGGCCAATAAGTAAACAGTATAAAAATCCTTTTTGGTAGGTGGGTTTTTTTTTGTTTTGTTTTGTTTTTTAGCAGTTTGTCCTACAATCCTTTTTTGCAAAATCTGGTCTGTTTATAAAACTTAGGTTCCTCTGAATTCTCCCGGGGGCTTGGAAGACTCACACTAAATGTACTGAAACTCAAAGATAAACGGCCACCTTCAGTCACTTTCTTTTTTTTTTTTTTTAACATGCTTAGTAAAAGGCACATCGTCCAGCTCCCACCCTCTGTATTCCACAGTGTATTCACAGGACACTGATGCTTTCTTAGTAATGCCTTTCCTGTGTCATAATTATAGGAGTAAAGTGGGTTTTTTTTTTTTTTTTTTTGCTTGGAGTTTCAGAGTGATGTCAGCCTGAGACAGACTCTAAAGGATTGCAAAATGCCAGAATATGTAATGTCCTTTTGGTACAAACAGAGTAAGTCAAAAAATAACCTGGAGTTTAGCTGACCACAAAAAAGGGGAACCATCTCCCCCGCTAAACATGCACACGACTCAAGAACAGAACTCTTGGGAGATTTCCGGCCTGCCTAACAAATGGTCAAAGGCCATGAACAATGCTCACACCAAGAGGAAGATCTACTTAGAAGTACAGAAACATATTAAATTTACTGTTAAAGGAATGCAAGTTAAATAACAATGAGTTATTCTTTGTCCTCAGAGTCACATGCTCTACTGACTGTGCCGGCCAGGCACCCCACTTTTCCCTCTATTTTAACAACGATGCCCAGTGGAGCTAAGGGCACAATGAAACTAGTTAAAAATACAGCCTTCAGGGGCACCTAGGTGGCTCAGTCAGTTAAGCATCCGACTCCGGCTCAGGTCATTATCTCACAGTTCATGGGTTCAAGTCCCCATCTGGCTCTGTGCTGACAGCCCAGAACCTGGAGCCTCCTTTGGATTCTGTGTCTCCCTCGCTCTCTGCCCCTCCCCTGTTCACGCTCTGTGTCTCTGTCTCTCTCAAAAACAAACATTTCAAAAAACGTATCTTAAAATTTTTTAAAAATTTACCATATGATTCAGCAATGCCACTTCTGGGTATATACCTGAAAGAATTGAGATTCACCTAAGACAGATCTGTGTACCCATGTTCCTTGCAGCATTACTCACCATAGCCAAGAGTTAGACGCACCCAACTAGTCACTGACTGATTAATGGATAAACAAAATGTGGTACCTACATGGAATGCAGTATTATTCAGACTTGAAGGAAATGCTAACACATGCTACAGACGGATGAACCTTAAGGACATTACGCTGAGTGAAATAAGCCAGTCACAAAAAGACAAATATTGTAGGATTTCACTTACAGGAGATATCCAGAACAGTCAAACCCACAGAAACAGAAATAGAACGCTGACTGCCAGGAGTGTGGTGGGGAGAGGGTTGCACTTTAATGGGGACAGAGTTTCAGTTTCCAAGATGAAAAAGTTCTAGCAATTGGAGACATAACAATGTGAATATACTTAACACTAGATGGCAAATTTTAGGTGTATTTTACCACAATTTTTTTAAAAGTCAGGCCAAAACAATTATATGTATGTAAAAGGACAAATGAGGGGTGCCTGGCTGGCTCAGTCAGTTAAGCATGGGACTCTTGATCTTGGGGTCATAAGTTCGAGCCCTACGTTGGGTGTAGGGATTACTTAAAAAAATAAGACAAATGAAAAAAACTAGAAAACAATTCTGCAAAATAATATTCGAATTAGGATATTGACCTGAACTTAGATAATGGACCATTTTCCCCTCAGAGTATATGATGCGATTTTTACAGCACTCTTATTATCAAAAAAATTGGGGGGGGGGGGGCAACTGGGTGACTCAGGTGATTAAGCATCTGACTTCGACCCAGGTCATGATCTCATGGCTGTAAGTATGAGCCCCATGTCGGGCTCTGTGCTGACAGCTCAGAGCCCAGAGCTTGCTTCACATTCTATCTGTGTCTCCCTCTCTCTCCACCCCTCCCCCACTCGTTCTTTCTCTCTCTCTCAAAAATAAACAAATATTAAAAATTCTGGAAAAAAAGATTTTTAAACATACTGCTCCAGCTACCAATAAAACCTTAATATCCTTTGAGTAAAAATGCCATGCCTATGATAAAGTACTTTCTTCGCATATACGAAACAAACATGGAGCCAGATCTTGAACTAAGACCTTGCTCTTTACCATGGACGAGAAATGACGTATACAGACTACAAACTCAACTTTTTAAAAGACTTTAAGTAATCTCTACACCCAAAGTGGGGTTCAAACTTAGAGTCATACGACCCTGAGATCAAGAACCCCATGCTCTATCCACCGAGCTAGCCAAGTGCCCTAAGACTCTGAACTCAACTTCTTAAGTAAGAGCAGGTTTCTATCTGTTTTGTTCATCAAAACCCTAGCACCAGTCTATCACATTGCGAACATTCCGTGAACACTTGGGAATGAATGTAGAAAACTACCTTCACAATCTTAACACACACAAACATTGCCTGACCTGCATTAATTTCATGAAAAAGTTTGCTGATTGCATTCTAAACCTCTTAAATCCAGATCTTCTAAATCTATTCTTCTGGTCTCCAATTCCCAAATTCATCCTTCTTCCTGCTCTAATTATCTCACTTTCCTTAGCATCTGGAAAAAAGAACTGAGTGCTACAATATAATTAGTAAATTATTCTTAGCTGACTGAATCATGTAGCAGCAGTTAGCAATTACAGTCCATGAAATGTGTATTACTCTTGCTGTTTTAATACCCTATGAAATAATGAGCTCCATTCTCTTTAAATTCAAGGCAGGGTTGCAGTTTGAATGTCATTAGGACAGTTTTTATCATATCAGCTCATAGGTCAGAAAAAAGGGAAGTTCCCCACACAAAAGTTTCACAACCTCAAAATGCTGGTATGCATGACCCTCGATAGGCTGAGAAGAAACTATTCCCAACAGTAAAGGGCAAGTTCCCCTTCACAAAGAAAAATCTTCTCGGGGCACCTGGCTGGCAACCCATCCTTCCATGTGCAGAGGATGGAGATCGAAACCCCCGGCAAGAGTTAGCAGCTTTGCTTTAGCAGATAGCATTGCCCAGCAGAAACAGAATGTGAGCCACATACAGAATTCTAAATTTTCTAGTAGCCAAGTTAAAAAACAAACAGGTAATAATTTCATTTAACTCAGCATATCCCAAATATTCAGCATATAACCAATATTAAACAATCATTGTTTACATTTTATATTCTCTTCCCTTGGTCTTAGAAATCAGTGTGTATTTCATACCTCCAGCACCTCTAAGTTCAGGTCAGAAACATTTCAAGTGCTCAAGAGTCACATGTGGTAACTACTGTATTACAGTACAGTTTTAGAATGATGACCACTTCTATTCACAACATTTTTATGCGCATATCACATCTTAATCATTTTTTTATGGGCTCTGACATCCTTCCCACTGCATATCTGGCCCTGTCCATTAAAAAAATAACAAGTTAGGGGCGCCTGGATGGCTCAGTCAGTTAAGTGTCCAACTCTTGATTTCAGTTCAGGTCATGATCTCATGGTTTGTGAGACTGAGCCCCGAGCATGAAGCCCACTTAAGATTCTCTGCCTTTCTCTCCCTTTGCCTCTCCCTGACTCATTCTCTCTCTTTCGTTAAAAAAAAAAAAAAAAAAAAAAAAAAATAGACATTCTAACTTTTGGGGCATCTGGGTGGCTCAAGTCAGTTAAGCATCCGACTCTTGATTTCAGCTCAGGTCATGATCTCAGGGTTCGTGGGATCAAGCCCCACATCAGGCTCTGTGCTATTAGCAGAGGGATTCTCTCTCTTTCTTTCTGCCCCACCCCCCTCTCAAAAATAAACTTTAAAAAATAATGATAATAACAAGTAAACAAAACCATTTGACTAGCCACTGACAACCAAACCAGAACTATTAAGAAAAACCTGAAAAACTAACACTATTTGGGAGAGTTTGATCAACTCTGGTTAGTGTTATTAATATGAACTCTGTTTAATGCACTTCATATCCTTGAGGATGATGATGTTTCTGTTGGAACACAATCATCTACAGCTTCTGGACAGATGTCAACAGGAAAATGTGGCTTGTCTTACAGAGATACACTTCTCCGTAAGCCTTCCCATCTAAACTGATGTACAGCTTTACCACACTTTACACAATACAAGTGTTCTTAAAAAACTGTCAACAGGTACAAGTTTCCTTTACACTAAAGGGATAAGCTCTTTAAAGAAAAATTAGAGAGCTGTTCTATTTGGTAAGCTTTTAAAAAATATTACTCAATGGAAGCACCTGAGTGGCTCAGTCGGTTGAGCATCCAACTTGACTTTGGCTTAGGTCATGATCCCAGGGTCATAGGATTGAGCCCCACATCAGGCTCTGCACTGAGCATGGAGCCTGCTTGAGATTCTCTCTCCCTTTGCCCGCTCCCCTGCTTGCGTGTGCTCTCTCTCCAAAAATACATACATACATACATACATAAAATAAACACTTAAAAATAAATAAAACCTTAAATAAAGGCAAAACAAAGTAGGCATCCCTCCCCTCTTAAGCCCTCTGCTCCTTCCCTTCATAGCAAAAATAAATTGTTGGCGAAATAAATTCAATAAATGTTGAATGAATGAATAATGGGCTTTCTTAAAATAAGGGGGAAATATATAGTGAGTTATACCTAAACCAGTAATAACACTGATTACCAATATCATTTATTTTTAAATGACTATTAACGTGTAAGATGCTTTTAGAAACTTTTGGTCCAGCTGAGAGAGGAGGAAAAATTCTGTATACTTGTGTATAAAGGAAAAGTCACAGTACCAAGGACTGGAACTTCCATCCAAAATCAGTAGGTTTTCCATAAAAGACTCTTAAAAACTGAGAACAATCTGAGGGTTGACGGGGGGGGGGGGGGGGGGGGGATGGGTATTGAGGAGGGCACCTGTTGGGATGAGCACTGGGTGTCGTATGGAAACCAATTTGACAATAAATTTCATATTTAAAAAAAATCAGTAGGTTTTCATTCCTTCAAAAACTAAGTACGGGGCATTTATTTATGTGCTGGGTCAACATGGTAGTCTCTGTCCTCATTAAACTAAATAGAACAACAAAATTATAATTTTTGCTACGAAAGGAAAGAGCAGAGGGCTGTAAGAGGAGAGGCTGCCTACTTCGGAGTGGTGATTCAGGAAGACTTTTCTGAGGGGACGGAGAAGGGAGGGAAGCAATCCCAGGCCAAGGTTCTGTGATGGCAAATCACACGACTCCAGAAAGGAAGTGAAGACTAGTATGACCAGAGTCCTAGTTACATGCAGTTATTTAAAAGTTGTTGCAGAGGAGCCTGGGGTGGCTCAGTCAGTTAAGCGTCCGACTCTTGATTTCAGCTCAGGTCATGATCTCATAGTTCAAGAGTTCAAACCCCGCATCAGGCTCTGTGCTGACAGTGTGGAGCCTGCTTGGGATTCTCTCTCTCTTCCTCTCCTCTGCCCCTCCCTGGCTCTCGTTTTCTAAATAAAATAAATAAATAAAAATAAAAATAAGATAAACAAACATTAAAAGTTGCTGCATCAGGGGCACCTGGGTGGCTCAGTCCATTAAGCATCCAGTCATGATCTTCAGCTCAGGTCATGATCTCACAGTTGGTGAGTTCAAGCCCCTCATCAGGCTCTCTGCTGTCAGCACAGAGCCCACTTGGGATCCTTTGTCTCCCTCTCAGTCTGTCCCTCCTGCACTCACACTCTCACTCCCAAAAATAAATAAGCGTTTAAATAAATGAACAAATAAAAGTTGTTGCATCCGAAAGTGAACAAGAAGCAGGGCCTCGTCACATAGCTAATGCTTATTCAGAATTAAACCTCTTACTAGGCACTGTGCATAGCTCTTCAATGAGACAAAGATACAAACAGGTGAATTTAGCCAAGATACAGTATATAAGAGCAGCTCCTTCCCAGGCATCTTATCTCCTATCCTGTACTGTCTTTTCACCAGCACTTCTGAACAAGGGCCCCAACTAGATAATGGCCTCAAGCCAAATCAGAAGCGAAAAGCAAGCCTCAAACAGGGGCCTTTATCAAAGGACAGCTACTTCTGTGGGCAGCTGGGGGTGAGCAAGAGCTGATGCTCACGGCTAAGAATTGGGGCCCACACCACATGAAAAAGTACTTGGTGTGCCTCGTGTTTTTTCCCTCCCAGAAAATGAATGTTTACAGTATGACATGCGTGGACTGCCAAAGGAAGTCTAAAAAGAATAAGCACATTATTGGATATTTTTAGCTTTTCTTTTCATAAATGTTTTCTGTCACTGCTTTCCAAATAATCCCAAATCTTTGCAAGTTAGCCAGAAGAAGAAACGGGGAAGAGAATGTATTTTCATAGAAGAGGTGACTAATGTTCTCTTGAAATTGAGTTAAAGGAATGTGTCTTTGTGAGTCCTGTTCACACAGACACAAAATTCCAATGGATTAATACGTACTGTGTAAGGACAGGACATAGCAAACACGAAGACAAAACGTGCAAATCACCCCACACCAGGCAAAAGGACCGGTAGGAATACTTATGTTTGACAATATAGGGATTAAAAATCCGTGTAGAAAGGCAATACAGTCAAAATACTTTTGAGGCTGTAAACCACTATTCTTTTATCCCCAGTGACCTACCGCCAAAGCTTCTAATGGAAACACTGAAGAAAAACAGTGTGCCTCATTACTGCTGATACTAACGATGTGACACAGAACCAAACGAGCCAGAAAAAACTTTAAATTATACTAAGGAGAGAACCCATAGGGCAAACTTGAGGCCTGTTATATGGGGTCTCACAGGCTTGCCTTATTAAACAATTTTTCAGGGTAACTTCTTTTAGAAGTGTGAGTGGTTCAGAGACAATTTTTTAAGTTTAAGGCTTCTTGACTATTCTGCTAAAGCAAAAACAGGGTCTCCTTTCCTTATTCCTATTGAACTACCAAAGGCCCAGAAAGAAAAGTAGTTACCTTAGCTGGGGGTAAGATATGCTCCAATAGATTACATTAAGAATTATGAACACTGTAATGAAGATATATGCAGAATGGGGGGCGGGTCCCCAACATTTTAAGAAACTCCTAAATTGTAGATGTCCATATGTGCAACAAGAAAACTGAACTTTAATTTTTTTTTTTTTTTTTTTTGGGCTGAGAATTAACAAAAAAGGAAAGTTTGTGGGCCCTTCGGTGAATCCCTTAACAAGGCCTTACCTTTCATTAATCCTCCAGGGGGGTTCTGGGGAGAATCATAAAATAGGACGCATTTGAAAACCTGTAAAGAGCCAAGTACTATCAGGGCCCCTGGCTGGCTCAGTCGGTTATGCTTCTGACTCTTGATTTCAGCCCAGGTCATGATCTCATGATCCATGGGATCAAGCCCTGTAGAGCCTTTTAGGATTCTCCCTCCCTCCCTTCCACCCCTCTCCCCCGTGTCTGTCTGTCTCTCTCTAATAAATAAACTTAAAAAGAGCCAATTATTATCAAACCAGGAAAGGAGTCACATAACTAATATTCACTGAGCAACCACTGTGTATCAGGTACCAATGGAGACCCCAGAGATACAACAATACACAGGACATCCAAACTGCCACAAAAAGGCCATGTGTTCCTTCCTGTTTATATCCTCCAGATAGGTTTTTCAGTCTTTTGCTTTTTTAAAGAGGGTACCAACATAATATAAGAAAGAAAACAGTAACATTTTCTTTCTATCCATAAGATTTTTGTTTTTGTTGGAGACAGAAGTTGGGCTATATTCCTTTGCCTGGCAAGAGAAGAAAAGAAATTCCTCACTCCCCTCCCCCTTTTTCTCCATCCTGAATTTACCACAAACATCTTGCTTTCTCTGGATATTTTCAAGAGTCCTAGAAACCATATCTTCCTGGCTTTTTCACCAGGTGGTTCAGCACCAAAAAAAAAAAAAACAAACAAAAACCCACAATTACCATTATGAATAACAAAGCCTATGGCAACATCTCTCTTTGCACCTCTCTAAAGAAAGGATAAATTTCAATTTCACTTTCACACTTTGTCAGATATGCTTATCTTATTCTTCTAATCACCAACATAATAAAATGAAAAAGGTGGGGTGCCTAGCTGACTCAGTTAATATAGCAAGCGACTCTTGATCTCAGGGTTGTGAGTTCAAGCCCCACATTGGGCACAGAGATTCCTTAAAATTAATAATAAGATAATAAAATGACAAAGGCTTATCTATCATCTAACCATAGGTAAAACAAATGTTCTATATTTAGAGTGCCTTGCTTTAGAAGTTTTACTTCTTTGCGGCGCCTGGCTGGCTCAGTCGGTTTAACACCAACTTTGGCTCAAGTCATGATCTCACAGTTTGTGGGTTCAAGTCCCGTGTCGGACTCTGTGCTGGCAGCTCAGAGCCTGGAGCCTGCTTCAGATTCTGTACCTCTCTCTCTGTCCCTCCTCTCCTTGCACGCTCTCAAAAATAAATAAACATTAAAAATTTTTAAAAGGGGGCACCCGGGTGACTCAGTCGGTTGAGCGTCCGACTTCTTTCGGCTCAGGTCATGATCTCACAGTTTGTGAGTTCGAGCCCCACATGGCCTGCTTCAGATTCTGTGTCTCCCTCTCTCTCTGCCCCTTTCCTGCTCATGCTCTGTCCCTCTCTCTCTCTCAAAAAGAAATAAACATTAAAAGAATTTTTTTTAATAAATAAATAAATAAATAATTTTTTTTAAGGTTTTACTTCTTTCACTCGCAAATCCTATCAGGAATTTAACACACTCCTTCAGGCACTTTAACCAAAATGCCCACAAAAATTCAGTTGGAAACACTTTTTCCACCTGGCAAGTAAGTTCCAGAAGTCAGCGCCTTCCATGTGTTATGTTAGAAGGGGAAATACACAGGCAATAAGGCTTCAGAATATACAGAACAGGATCTTCAAGCAAAGAACTAGGTCTTACTGTCCCGGTTTTCAGCACAATACTAATGAATGTCAGACTAATTCTAAATGCTAAATAAGTATTAAACAATATGAACGCTAGATCAACAAGCAGAAACACTGTAAACCCAAGAAAAAGAGAGGCTTTTACTTTCTAAAGCACTGAAACATTCTCACACTATTCTAACCTGGATAATCTGGCCCTTGGGAAGGAGCATCGCATACCTGGAGAACCTGAGAACCAGCAAGTTTTCTGGAGATCAAGAGCCTCCTCTGGAATGGACATCAACCCAGCACAACCACCACTGTCAAATTCTAGTGAAAGCTGTCAAGCAGTGACAGCAATGTAAGTGGCAGGAGAAAATACAAAGAGAAGAGAAACAAAGGAGAGATCAAGAAAGAAGCATAAGGAAAAGCAATTAATTCTTCCCTCAAAGACAGAAGAACAGTGTTTCTGCCTTCTAAACTTCACAGCAAACGCATGCCATTAAAATACACTCTATTGAAAAAGAAGGATCAGTTGCTATTAACTCCATGTGGACCCCCCCCCACTCCAAAATTCAAATGATGAAGCCCTAAACGTGACAGGATTTGGAGGTGGGGATCTGTGGGAGGCAGTGAGGCCAGGAGGGTGGCCCCCAAGATGAGAGGCCCCCTTATAAGAGGAAGAAAGCTAGCCCTTTCTCCACCTGAGGTCCCAGCAAGAGGTCAGCTGTCTCCCAGCCAGGAAGCCCAAGCCAAGAAGGGGTCTTCACCAGAACCCCACCATGCACCCAGATCCACCTCCAGCCTCCAGAACTGTGAGAAATATTCGTGTTTAAGTCACCTAGTTTACGGTATTTGTTACAGCAGCCTGAGCTAAGCCATCGCTCAAAGTGACTAGTAAATAGTGCAACCCTAAGCCTTAGAAACAATAAAGAAGGCCCCAGGACTTCACTTAGGATTACCTGCTTACTGAATAAGGGCACTTGACTTCACTCTTGCCCTTCACCATCCCCTCTCCCCCTCCTTCTGGTTTGGGGGTTAAGAGGCTGAGAAGACTAGAACTTCCGAATCTGGAAATCTGACCTCAGAAAGTGGTTAAGTAAACTTAAAAGGTCTGGCAAGCAAACCCTGACACATTACTCCGTCCTCACCCCTCCCATAACTCCTCTTCCGGCCCTGAACGATTTTCCTTGCCTCTAGTCTCCAGGACTGTCTAATAGCAAAGTTTGGGGAGAGCCTGATGTTATTTAAGGGCAACAAATTTGTTCCATTACAGCCTTCACTAATCTGATGTGGGCACGGCTTGGTTGGCGGGGCTCCCTGGTGTGGTTCCCAGGGCCAGGAGGCCGCAAGTTCATGCTCCAGACTGAGAAGTCCACCCCAAGTGGCCCGTTTCGAGAAAGACTCCCTGAATAACACGGTCACGGTCGGCGAAACCGGCCCAAGTTCCCTTCCCATCTTTTCCAGAGTCCTACTTCCCACGGCATGCTTCCTCCAAAAAAGGAAGAAACCGGCCTAAGGCTCAGCTCTCGCCGGCTGGTATTTACCTAGCACCGGAACTTGTTTGCAAAACACTGGAGGCACTCACAAACTTGACTTTGCAGGAAACGCACAACCTTGACTCCCGCAACCAAGATCTAGTGAGCGCCTTCTATCGTCCCCACCCCCACCACCAAAGTCCCGGACCCGGAAGGTAGGGGAAGCCAGGTCACCACCGCCACCCCTGGCTATTACACGGTGCCCAAGCCACTCAGTGCCCACTGAGCCGACTCACAGTGAGGGCCGGGGCCAGGACCCGACCACGGACTGCTAGGGCGCAGAGGAAACGCCGGGATGGGCGAGGGACGCCTCCACGCTCAGAACTGCTTGCCCGCAGCCCGAAGCTGGGCCGCAGAGGCCATCTGGCGCGGAAGGCAGGAGACGGCCCCCGGTCTCCTGCCCTTCCTCCTCTTTCCCTAGTCCTGGCCGCTCTCCGCGCGCGCACGTCCGCACGCCCATGTGCACGAGCTCCAGGCACGACCCTGGGATCCCAAAGGGCAGGAGCCCCTTCTCGGCCGCCCCCTCCTCCTTCCCAGCCGGCATCCCCAGCGAGCCTCGCAGGCACACGTGGATTCAGGGACACCGGGAGCGATGGGCGCGGGCTGCGGCGCCCACGGCGCGTGCCACTCACTTGCTGGCCGGCGCGGGGCTTGCCCTGGGGCGCTCTCCTGAAAAAGGAGGTCCTGGCGGTGAAGAAGAAGTCCTCGGAGTCCTCCTCCAGGCTGCTGTAGCCGCTGCTCATGCTGCTGGTCCCGTCGCGCGTGGGCCGCCTCCCCCGGGTGCAGGCGGCCAGGCAGGGGGTACCGCGCCCGCCCGCCCCGCGAGGTTCCAGGCGCGCGGCCCGAGCCGCCCGCGGGCCGTCCAGCTGCAGCTGCGGCCGCCGCTCACTCCGGCCGTCCCGGCCCCTCCCGCCGCCTCCCCGCCAGGCTCCGGGCGCGGCTTTAGCCTCCGAGAGCCTTACGACCCCGCCTCCCGGGGCCCCGCCCTCTCCCGGGTGCCCCTCCCCGGGAGGCTGGGGACTGTGCCCACGCGGTCGGGGCACTCGGCGCGTGGCCGCAGGTGGGGGTGGTGCAGCCCGCCCTCCCGGGCGCCTGCTCTATCCCGGAGGTGTCTGTGCCACCTAGAACGTCCGCTTCGGCGACTGCGTCTGGCCGGGCTGTGCTCGGGGTCTCTTCCCCAAGCTCCCGGAAACTGCCAAGTCCTCCGTGATCCGGCTACCCGCCCCCCACTCCGCTAGCTCGGGCTTTGGGGAGGACCCGGGCAGAGCAGGGAACTGTCTCCGCCCTGCTCGCCCCTCCCGGGGTCCAGGGGGCGGCAGCAGAGATTGTCCAGCGGAGGAGCCCCCAGACCGTCGGGCCTCCGGCACCCCTTTCGCCGCGTCCTCAACCCCGCATCTCGCCCCAGCAGGAGGGTTAAAAGTTAGCGGAGATGAGTGGGAAGGTAACAACTGGGTAGTTTATTCAAATGAAAACATCCTTTCTGGTAATTCAGTTGAGCT